>NW_028277172.1:2422500-2742500 GCF_051122295.1 Plectrocnemia conspersa | reverse complement strand
TTATTTTTAACGTAACATATTTTAAAATATAAAAAAAATCTTGGACTGGATCTAAAATAGTCCTTAATTTAATCGATATAGTATATTAGGGCCATAACTAAAAAAGAGGCAACGGCATAAGTCAACGAGCAAATGAAAACTTTCAGAAGTGATTGAAAGAGTATTCAACTACGAATTAGACCACGAAATCATTGAATCGTTCATTTCTTCAGTGCTTTCTCGTGTTTTAGAAGTATTGAATTACTGTTTATTTAAAGTAATATATTATTTAAAAATATTTTTTTACCACATGATGTTTTAGAATTTAATAACGAATTTCACTGTTTTTTATTATTGATCAAAATTTATTATTATATTATTTATTTTATTTTTTATGATCATAAATATTTTTTAAATATTTCATGAGCAGTTAAAGATTTAAAAAAAATATGTTAGGTTATTATAAAAAGTCAGGTATGAAACAACACGCTATCATATATTTTTAGTAAAATAGTTTATCTAATACATATAAATTTGTTGCAGTGCTTAATATTATATACTATTAAAACTTTAATACTGATTATTGTCATGTATTTTTGTGGCACACGCTGCACATCTGCATACGCATTTAAACATATTAATGACTTGTGCAAATTATGATCATTCGTCGAGTGCATCGTTAATGCAACGAACACGTCACGCTGTCGCCGATAAGAGAAATGCAGTTTGTTTTTTTAAAAATGTGGCCCAAGGTTCAAATTTGACCTTATATTGTCTGCACAAAATGCGACACCCACTCTTAAAAAAATACATACTAACGATACATTTTTGCATACGCAAATTTTTTCACAGTCTAAAGAGCGTCCTTTAAGAAAGAAATTTATTCCATTAGGTCCTATCAACTCTTTAGCTCGTCAAGCTTTCGTCCTAATTGACACGGAATATTTCAATGCGATATCGAGTTGGCTTAAGATATAAAAAAATATTATCCTCCGTCTGAGAGTTCGTTTTATTTAATTAACCAATGTCAGAAATCGTTTTTAATTAAAAAAGGGTAGGAGTGGAAGAAGTCCGTTTAAATGAGCAGTGACATCTGTGAATCCTTTTTTAGAATAAAAAAAAACATTTATACATTTATATGAGAGGAAACTTCACAATATCTTACATTTTAAATTGCACGTAATAACTTTTTAAATGGCACAAGAAAATTTCTCCCCTTCTTTGCGAACGTAGAAGTTCGGGGTGATAAGGTGACATGTCTCTGAGGCCTTTGTTGGCAAATTTGAACCTTAAGGACGATGAGATAAGGGCGGAAGTCGCTTTTAGAGACTATATTCCCGTTGGAGAATCGCGTTTTTGCTTCTCCTCTTATAAAAATGAAATAAAAGTCTTGAAAAATCATATCTTTTGAGGCAACGATTTAAGCGAAAGGGGAAAGTTGTTCTATATCAACGAACGTATACATAGTAATGTCAGAGATGGAGATATTTTTCTTAAATATATAATATGCAATAAATATATTTTTTAATTTAAATAATATTTGACGAAATAATATTTATTTTAATTATAATTATTTTCATATGTACCTTATTAAACTTATAAATGCATATACATATTATTTCGGGTTACTTTTAAGTACACCACAAATTAATTTCTAAACCGTTTTATTTAATGTGAAAGAGTTTTAATATATTTTAGCATTATCAATTTTTAAATGTTGTTCTATTACAAATGTATGTAGATATTGTTCTAAATATTTTTTAAGATTATATTTTAAAGTCTATCTACGATAGTGAAAAACTATAAACGGATTACTTTCACAAAACGTATTTTTTTAATCGAATTTTCAATAAGCCTTTGATATATAAACATCTAGTATTTTTTTCTTATATATCATAAAAAGCGCTGATTTATTTTAATTAAATAATCGATTCTATACATAGTTTAATTTCAATATTAAAAATACGTTTTAATTTAGTATTAATTAAACAACATATTGTAATGTAGTATTATGATAGTATTAGTATAAAAATACATTTATATAATATGATCATATATATTTCACTTAATTATAAATTAAATTTAAAAAGTTTTTTATCTCTGCACAATATTTCAACGGTACGCGTTAACTGTATGAAAAAATGTAATCGTTAAACGTTTTCGAGACGTTATATACAGACTGGCAAAAAGTCAAAATTCATAAAAGATATATTATACAGTACAATATTTTCTTCAATATATTTATAACTACGCAATTAAAAAGCTATTAGAAAAATAGTTCTACCTAACTATAAATATTTAAACAGTAGGAATTCGAACACAAAAAACCGAACCGAATAGTAAAACGAAGGAGCAATTTGATACTTTTTCCTGTAATTGCTCTGAATCGAACGCCGTCAGAATATATAATAATCGAATAATAAGACGTTCGTGATGCCGTTATACGCTATTATAAAATATAATGAAAAAAAGCGTGTATATCTATGAAATTTTAACCCTTCTATGCGAAGGGTGCGGTATTTACGTGCGCGTGTATCACAGAAGCTACCCCCTTAAATGACGACAGTGCCACCACCCCCAATCTTCTTTTTTTAAAAAGGGGCCAAAACGACGACGGCGTGGAAAAAAGCATGAAAAATGAAAACCTTAAGTGACTGTCTATATAAACAAGGGTACTTGTGAAATATTTGCCAGATGCCAGATGATATTAAATTTTTTTTATAAATATAAAAACGTTTATGTTGTGCATTAATATTGCAGAGAGGCGCTAAGCGTAATATTTTTTGATGTTGTAATTAAAATTTATATTAGGCTATTTTATATTTTTATCGCTTGACAAATTGAACTAAAAAAGAATCATATTAAAGGGTAAAATATTTTCAGATTATCTATAATAATAAATTACAGACCATATGATAATAAAATGCGGCGAAAAAATTGAATAGAATTTAATTTATTAAATCACAGAAGCATTAAAAAGTAAAGCGTTACTCAAATAAGTTACAACTGTGTAAACACAATCAACACCTCGTCGCGATAAAATATACTATGTATAAAAATACTATACACAATCCAGATTAATTTTATTTCATCTGTGAGATTATATGTGATGGTCGATAAAAATGATGTTATTCTTACGTTATTTATATATATTTTTTTACAAATATTTTATTTATTTATTGTATAAATAAACATGACGACTATTAAGTAAGAAGTGAGACAATACATTCATAATAAAGACTGTATCAATAATTAATAACTATTTTTATAGTTTATTTTGATAGATAACATTATGCACTACCTAACTTATTTACTTCAATACGTTAGATTAGAAAAATTTAGAAAAAAATAAAAAAAACGACATTTAAATTTAATTTTAATTATTCATTACGATATTCATCCGTAAGATTAGGAAAATCTAAGAAACCCCAAACTTTTTTTAATAAATATAAACTATTATTACAGCTCACAATTTGCATGATCTAGCTTGATTTTATTTAATTATTTATCACGATAATCATAGGTGAGATTAAAAATATGTAGGAAAACAATTTATGATCGATCGATAGTGTAATTACACAATAATTAATAAGACATAATAAAAATTAAAAAACACTTGTGTTCATATAGTATTTAAAGTCAGACCTTTAAGGTATCAGTCATCGACTTGTACAGGTCATGCATTAAAATATAGAATTTTCTAAGGGTATCTATCAGTATTTATTGTATTTGTTCCAGCACTTAAAAATATAATTAGCAAAATAAAAATCATCTTCAATCCATAGATATATGTAAATAGGACAGAATTCTCAGAAAATATTTATTTAGTCGATTTTTAATGCAATTTAAAAATAATATATCATACTAAATTATATCTAATGATTAAATAAATAAAGATCTTTTATTGATGTTTAAGTTTTTAACTGTAAAATGTATTTATATAATTAAAAATAATAATTAGTATTGAATATTATTATAAAAAACATAATAAATAAGTGGATAAGATTATGCTGAAATTTTGAATGCAAGTTTCTTACCAACTTAAAAAAATATCTTTTAACATTAAATTTTACATTTAAATGAATATAAAAAACTGTTTGATATTTGAGCAATAAAAAGTGTTTTTAAACTTTAAAAGGTATTTATTATAATAAAAATTATAAAAAATATATAATTTAAAAAAAACAACAGATACGAAATTAAGTTTTTTACAACATAAAAAATAAGAAAAACAATTGTCTGATCCATTAAGTAAAAACACCTTATATTGAAATTGTTGTGAAAGTTTTTTACGAGGTGTATCATAGATAGAAACATAAAATTAGTTATTACTTTGCTTACAATGATTTACAAAATCTAATCCTAATGTCAATAATGTTGTAACTTTATAAGTTATATTAACATAGAATGTTCGTATTTATATTTATATATATAATTTTTCAATAAAAAATACTCGAACTAAATATTATAAGAATTTAATCATAGCATCATAAAGTAATTAATCTTATCACAAACAATGTGATTTTCGTACTTGTATGTTTATACATATTTAAAAATAATATGTATTAAATTATTTTTGTACACATAGTAAGAAGGGTTAAAGTTTTCTCGGCGGTAGCTTGCGTGTGTGGAATTTGTTCAAATATAAATTATCACTAAAAACTTTTATATATTACTAGTATAAACGGGAATAATGGCCGATCGATATTAAAAACTTCTTCGTTACATCACGGCCGCCGAGACAATCTTGCCCGAAGAAAAAAATTACGGCTATTACCGAGACCGGGGCGAAAAGGGGTTGGATGGGTAGTAGCAGTACTTTGGTACTTTTTATAGGTTCAATTTTTAAAATGGGGCACAAATGGGTGGGGTAAAAAAGCGATAACGAATGGCCGAAATGGCCGCGGTTACGTAATTACAGTTAAATCTTACTTTTAACGGTCAAAAATTACAACTTCACCCCACTGGCCAGCATACTTATACATAACATATTTAATATTGTATATGTTGTAATTATTAGCTGTAGTGAAGCTATGGTTTTGTTCATTTCGTGTTAGACTGGACCTCAACTGACCTTTCTCAATCCAGTTATCGTTGTCGGTATGTGTGTGAGTTCATACTACACACACGCAAGATAGATCTTTCGTTCCATCTCGGCCTAACATAATAGTTTCGCATATAACTTTTCTTTTCCAACGCGGAATCTGTATTTAAGCGACGTTCTTATATTGCAGAGTGTTTTAATGTAATGCTCTTACAATAATGTATCAGATTTTAATAAATAAAATTAAAGTAAATTCCTGTTCTTAAAAAAATCATGTATCAACTTAAAAATGATATTTAAAAAAACAACAGTTTTTTAACCAATTAAAGAGCAAATATTATGATGGACAATGCTATTTTTGCTTTTAATATTTTTATAAATAAATATTGTTTATATCATATTATAGCTTTTAAGAATCATATACATAAGATAAACTTTAAGTATTCTAAACTATTATTACAGCTTTTAATGAATATTTATTTTAATTATACATGATGATTTTTATCCGCAAGAATAAGAAAATCTAGGAAAACCAAATTTATGATGATCGATCGGAATTTTAATTTATTATTAATTAATAATTCCAATCTTTCAGACACGAAATAAATTGAAATACACTAGACTCTATATGGGATTCGGAATCAGGTCTTTCAGGAATCACCCATTTATAGCACGGTTTATTGTACTAGTATATATATACATATAGATGTTGAAACATTAAAATTTAATTAAATTTAAACTCTACTATTTTATTATGTATACTTTAAATTTAGAGTACAGTTATTTTTTTATAAATTAATTTTTATTTAATTTTGCTATATTATTTTTTCATGTATAATTAACGTATTATGTGCTTTCAGTATTATATTAAAACATATGTCTTATAAGCTGTTCTATAATGATGGATTTGATTGATATAGTTTATAAAAATATGCTTAAATAATTTCATCATATATATGATTTTTTATAAAGACAAATTTATTTATTTTAGGTTAATTAAATATCTCGTTAGCATAAAAAAATATTTATAAATATTCTGCTTATTTATTTTAAAAAAAATATACGGTTAATCAATTGATGTATTAAATAAAATTCACATCAAATAAATTATAATTAATAGTCGATCCGACCCGATTTCTACGAAAGTCGGTCTTTCAGAGCAAAAATGTTGTTACACACAACTTCTTTTTGAACTTTCTTTATTATTGCGAAATTTCTTTGCGAAATTGTTCTTTGCAATATTCCATAAAGGTTTGATATTCGCGTCGCCTTTGTCGGTGCCCTGCGAGAAAGAGTTAGAAGGAAACAAAACATTTTTAAAGAAAGATTTATAGCCTGCGATTTATAACGTTTTATATACATTTTATATTTTATTATTATTACATATAAACGTCGAGTAATAAGAGTGAATTTTTTAATTACTAACCATTACCAAAATCACTGATTTCACATATATTGAACTTAAAAATAATTGGTAAGAGTATAATTATATGTATATATATATACATATATAGATCAATTTAAATATTTAATAATCTCATGTAATTGGTAATTGCTTTAATTCATTATTTTTTCTGTATCTATACAGAAAAAAATACATTGAGCAATTGAAGCGCACCCAAATTGCAACCTGCACGTACAAGTACGTGTCTTCCACGCTACCAAACAAATGTCGTTTTTACTGTTTCACATACTTTTTCGAGTTGTGCACAGGGTGCATTTTTTGCATAAATACCCCGGCCAGACGTATGCAAAACGTCGGAAATGCACGTCTGTACGCAGAAATATTGCATTTCGTACGAGGGGCGGTAGAAAGGGAGAAAGCATAAACGTATTTAACGCCAACAGTTAAATATATAAAAAATCCAGTTATTTCGAATCGCTAATTCAGTAAAGATAAAAGTTAAAAAACTACCGATGCACGTTATAAAAAATGTTGGGTTCAAAGAAACAACCCGTCAATGTAATGAGCTCATTCGGGATCTTTGTAAAATACCGACGCTTAAATAAATGATAATATTTAAATTAAAAGAGCACATAAAATGATATATCAATACAAAGTTCGGCACTGATCTTAAGAACAGTATAAAAAGAAAATGTATTTTATAATCAGGTTTAATAATTATTATTAATAATTATTTGTTCTACAGAGATGTATTTTGTTAGCTTCTAATTATAAATCTTAGTAAAATAATTGATACAGAAACATATATATTAGGCTAATTTTAAATGCGCCGCCCCACTATAATTTACAAAATAAAAAATAAGATTTAGATTACCCATATGAACAATTAATTATTTTAGAGAATAGTGTATTTTTGTATTTTTTTTATAAAGAAATGATTAAAAAATCTCAGTTAAATAGTATATTTTTTTGTAAAAACTGCATTAAAGCTTTTCTTAAATACGCGATAGAGCTGTATTTAAATTATATAATTCAATCTAATTATATTTTTTAAGTACCTGTATGTCTCAAGAAAAAATAATAAAATAATTAGTTATGGTACATTACTTTCGGGCTACTATAAAATACGCTACCCGCTATTTTTTTCAATTAAATATACATAAATCTACTTCTTTTATTAAAAAAAATAAGATATATAGTTACCATTATAAAAAATATTTTTTTATTAATAAAAATAATTTTAGTTACACTTATAAATAAGTCGCAAAAACAGTGTAAATATTAAATATATCATTACATTGCTATATTGCTATTAAATAATATATTTTTCAGTCCACAAAATGAGATTTTAATGAATATAAATAATTAGGCTTTATTTTTTAGGTAAATTATATAAGCATGAATCTTAATAAAAATATAAGATTTTTTGCAAATAAATCATCTTAGGGCTACTTTAAAATGCGCCACCGGCTTTTTTTGCCAATTAAATGAACCAGATATATTTATTTACTTATTTTTATTTATAAAAATAATATGATTTTTCTTAACTAATATAAATAACTTTCAAAAATCAGTATGAATTATACAAAAAACCAAGATTTTGATTGACCATATAAATATTTTTTAGGCAATTGTAAGTTTTTGTAAAACTTATATAAAAAACTGACAAAAATCTGTGTTAAATAACTATATAAAAATTACCCTTTGAGTAGTGAGTAAATTTATAAACATTTGTTAATTTGTGAGCATATACCTGAGAGTGAATTAATTTTGCGTATATTTCTATAATTATTTCTGTTGATATTTAATTATTATTATTTAATTATACATTTATAGTAAATTATAAAAAAATGCGATTCTATTGTAGTTTTATTGCTTTGATTTATTTCACTACTTTTTGTGTCAGTATGTTTTATTAATTTATTTTAACACTTCTAGTATTAAATTTGGTTAACTTACTTTACATATTTATTATATATTATTCGGCTTTTGTGAATTTTTTATTTTAATACAATGGCTTTTTTGGTATTATTTTATATAAAAATCATTTAAAAAATCAATAAAATAATGTTTTTTTACTACTAATTATTCAGTTATTCAATTATATATATAAATATATTACAATTATATTATATGTAAATATATAAGTATCTGGGGTACCTCAAAACAGTAAAAGATCAACCGCCGTACATGTACGGCGATACTCCTCAAAGGGTTAACAGCAACTTTTAAATGTGCCACCACATTATATTTTTATTAAATATTAAATGATAAAAATATTATAAGATTCATTGAAAAGAACTTATTTGAGGGCTACTTTAAAAGGCGCCATCAGACTTTTTTAAAATAAATTCACTTTATATATGTATGTATCAACTTATGTAAATAAAAAAATGAGATTTAAAGCATCATATAAATATTTTTTATATATAAAAGTTATTGAGTTTTTAAATTAATATAAGTAACTAACAAAAATCAGTATTATTAATACAAAAAATAATACAACATTTCATTGCTATGGGTCCTAAAAATAAGATTAAGATAAATCATATAAATAATAAAGCTCTTTATCTTTTTAAATAATTTTTATAAGTAATTTCCTAAGATCTGTGTTTTATAATATAAGAAAACCGCTTGAATTTTTGAAAGAATTATGAATATTTAATAGATTTTTTTCGAGTCGTTGCAATAAAATATAAACTACTTTTAAATGCGCCACCGAGTTATATTTTTATTAAATACTTTCTCCTAATTTTATGTTTTAAGCACAAGTCTCAATAAAAAATATTGAAAATAATAATAAAGATACATTGAAAAAAATCAGTATTTTGCAATTATGTTTACAAGATATTTTAATCTAATAAAATTTAATGCATCGTATGAATGTTTTGTTGATAAATAGAAGCTATATATTTTTTGTAATAATAATATAAATCAGTGTAATAAATACAAAACGTACTACAGCATTGCATTAATATACTGATTATTCTAATTATAGTTTTATTTAATTTACCCTTATTTAAAATTAGCATATATTTAGTATATGAATTGTGAACTCAAAATTATCTAGTAAATTATTTAAAAAGCTATTAATAATACTTAAAAACCTTTTTTTATAGCACTATTATATATTAAAAAAACTTGCTTCTTATAAATTTCAATATAATTAAAGTATATTTAACTTTAATTATTATTACCATATTTTAACATATTAACAAATACTAGGTTCACTTAAAATGTCATAGAGTCACATTTTTCAATTGCTAAATTCCAATTTGTATATTTATTAGGTTATACACGGGTCACGTAATATTAATTCGTCCATCGAATCGAAAGCTTCAAAGTTTGTCGGTTAATTTTCTAAAGGGGAAAAATACACAAACACACACACACACAAGTCCCAAAGTCAAATACACTAAATCATGTCGCATAAATATTTATAAATTCAAATCGTATGGCAAAAATATCGTCGATTCGTTTGATCGACTATGATTGACTCATATTTATTAATGCGGCACAAAGTTCCATACTAATTCAGTTCCGATCGCTTATCATTATTTTATGGTAAAATGTTGCGAATGATTGGATAAAAAATATGTATGGGGTGGAACCGTTAAACACCGAGACATTTGTTATAAAGAGAGAATTAAAAGCGGACTCACCTTATAATTAATCATGGTTAATTAATTAATAACCAATACCCAGGCGTAATACAGGGCCGGCGTCACGAAGAGCTTTATTATATTATTATATTTTTTTGAGTGCTACAAATACGTGATATCGACCCTGCATATGCCGATTTGGAAGATAACAATACACATTGAAACAGGTGCCAACTCACTCGTTGTAGAGTGGACCAGCACTCTTCCAGGGTTCTCTCAGAGATCGAAGAGTTGGAGCGAGACTGCTGCTTGAAGTTCCAAGTTTTAGGAAAGCATTAAAAGAAGCAAAAAGCATTTTGTTAGTAAAGTGTACCCAAAATCACCACAGATATCTATAATATACACATAAATATAATAATCAGTTTAAATGAGAAGTATTGGGGGTACGGGTACTAATCTAAGGAATGTAAATTAAATTGTGACGTGTGCTATGGAAATGTATAAGAAAGAAGATGATGAAGAATGTCGTCTCGTGATTTGTTATGCTAATGACGAGAATGAGTTATATTGTCGTGATTTTGTCGATCAGTTAGAGTTTAAATAAAAAAATAATAAATTTCTGTATACAAATTACTATCAATTTGATATATTTGTATTATATCATAATAATGTATATGAACATATTTACATAAGCGATTGTTCAAGGCACGCGATCGTTCGATGTCCTGATTTTGTGTATTGCAATTAATATACAGGTTGATTCGTATTGTATTCAAAGTTATTCAAATTGATATTGAGATTTATATTAAAATTGAATTATTTATTATTAACTATAAAATATCAAATCAGCCTGTATGTGTATAGAATATAATGAAGGAATGTGAAGTAAAAATGCGGTTTACCAATGCAAATGGCACGAGTGATCTTTCGCTCATGGAGGAATCTGCAGAAGGTGATTGTTGTTGCTGTCCATGTCCACGTCCAGAAAGAAAGCAATGAAGAAAAAGCAGGATTTCTATGTTAGTAATGAGACAAATTAAATGAGTGTTAAAATGATGATGCTGTTAAGATGATAAATTATTAATAAAAAAATAACATACAAGTTTAATGATGTGTGATGTGTGATGAGTATATTTTTATTGAAATTGTTATACACGACATTGATTAAAGCAGTACAAACATATAATTAGAGTTATTTTTTAATTTATATGAAAAAAATCGGAATTCATAATAGCATGCAAATTGCAAAATTGCAACCCCTAGCGAGGCGTTGAGAACAAGGGGCGTTGTAATGAGACAAAAAATAGGATATCCGCCGTTTTCGCAACAAAAAAATCTCGACTTATTGTTTAATAAACAGGTTTTGCAACGGTTGTGTAAAATTAATTTTTTTTTGAGACACATGGGAAGACAATGAATTTTTGAGACTCGAGTGCGTGTCATTTCAACGCACCTTTGTTTGTATTATGCGTTGTTTTTTTCGGGAATCGAGCGTGAAACTGGAAATGGTTATGTATAGTAATAATAATGGATTCAGTTATGATTATTATGAAGGGTTGAGTTTTTTTCTTGGCAAAGTTCAAAGTGTTTATTTAACATTTCGCCACAAACGCTAACCGCGCCGCTATAAATCATCGTAGCTCACATGTGCGGTTATCACGTGTAATATATCGTTTTTAATAATAGCTAACGTGTATAAGAGTATACGGATTTTTTTAATTTAGTAATATAATAAAAATATATTTTTATTAATGATAATTTAAAAATCTTTTGATGTATATTATAGAATTTTATGTTCATCTCATCCTTACTTATTTTATTTTTTACTACTATAAATTTGTTATAATTTTTTAAGACAATAGCAATAGTTTTGCAAACTTGTTTGGCAACTTTTTAGACTTATGCAATTTTTCTTATAAAGAGTTCCCATGGAGTACACTCAAAAAGGCAAAAACAATGCGATTGCATGAATCGCACCCCTTTCGTCAGTTTCATTGTGCTACTTTTGTTTGATGGGTTCAAACAAAAAAATATATAGCATAATAATAATGTCGGGGATGAGTGCATACGTGTCCCGGTTAAATAGTTAATTTTAATTTGGACCCTATGGAGTACACGTTGAATTTAATTAGCACCCCTCTAAGTAATCTCCAAGAGTGTATTTGTATAAATATGTATTGCATATTATACATTAAATATATTAAAATCTCAATAGAGTTTTATTTATGTACATTAGTCTATAATGTTGATTTTCTTAAGATATGAGTTACATAAAAATATGTTATGACGTAATTTATAATTATTATTTGTATATGAAAAAGTCAAATTTTGTGTTTATTTTTTCAAAATATTTTTTAATTATATTATTTTGTGTTTGTGTACTGTTTTAAAACATTTGTACATTGCATTATACATATTTATTATTTATTTATCATTTTAAAAATATCTGCTTAACGTTTTAATTTATTTTATATTACTTTTCTGGAAGTTTTGTGTTAATTTTAAAAAGTTAAGTGTTTATTCTATATTTTATATATTTTATTCATTTGAATTTGTGTTACTGTTTTAAAATATATGTATTTATATTAATTTATTATAACATAATATTTAATATTTACTTTAAAAATATCTGCTTAACATTTTAATTTATTTTATGTTACTGTTTTGGAAGATTTGTGTTTATTTTAAATATTTAAAGTATTCTTTCAAAATATTTTTAATTATTTGCTTCTGTGCTACTGTTTAAAATAAGTATCTATATATAAAATTAATTATACGTTATTATTAATTATTAATTATTCTAAAAATATTTTCTTAGCATTTTAATTCATTTATCATTACTTTTTTTGTTAGGCTTCAAATTTTAAAATGGTTATTTTTAGTATTATTTTATTTTGGGTTACTGTTTTAAATAAATAAATTTATTAAATATTCATAATTTATTATATATGCTAAAAATATCCGCTTACCGTTTTATTTTGTGTTACTGTTATAAGTAAAAAAAATATTTAAGTGTTTTACTCGCGTTGTTTTTTTTAATGAGTCTCTCTATATTTCGCCGGAGATTGTCCCAGCATCTTCAGGAGTTTTCACATTTTTTTTTCATTAAAACCAATAATAATAGTGCGAATAAAAAAGAGAGACTCATTCAAATAAACAACGCTAGTCAAACACGTAAATAATTTTTTTTTAAATATATTATCGCGTAAAAAATATAAACTATTTAATAATATATATATATATATATATATATATATATATATATATATATATATATATATATATATATATATATATATATATATATATATATATACATATACATATATATACATATATATATACATATATATATATATATATATATATATATATATATATATATATATATATATATATATATATATATATATATATATATATATATATATATATATATATATATATATATATATATATATATATATATATATATATATATATATATATTATTACATAATATATTTATTATTTATTTTAAAAATATCTGCGTTACAATATTATATATTTTTGTTACTTTTTTTCGGAAGTTTTATGTTTATTTAAAATTGTTATAGTTTTTATTTTTAAAAATATATTTTTTTTGTGTTACTGTAAAAAATATATACTTATGAATAATATTTAATAATTATTAACTATTTATCTTTAAAACAACTGCATAAAATTAAATTTATTTTATTTTACTGTTTTTTCAAATAATAAAAATAATGAGAAATATATTTATCATTATTCATTCTAAAACTATCTGCTTATCTTTAATCTTACTAAAACTTACTAAACAGCAATTTCTTAATACATTGCTTAAGCATATGTAATGTTAGTTATTTATAATATATTTTTTATTTATTTACGATGCATTAAATAACACATTGCACATGCATGTACTATGTGCGAGCTAACATGTGTTTGTAATCGGAAGGGTTATTTTTTTATTAGTGACCAGTAACCCTTTGAGCAGCGGTAGTTCCAGTTTTTTAGGGTCTTTGTTGTCTAAACAAAAAGAAACCGGAACAAGGTCCCATCTTGGTGCAAGTTGTTTGAGGATCGCACAAATAGTCTCTTGACAATTATATTAATATAATGTATTATACATAATTTGCTATTTGATAGATTATATATAAAGATATACATAAAATAATGGTTTTTTTCTTAACCACGCAATGATGTTCGCTCAAGTGAAAAGCAAAAAAAAAAACGTCCAAAGGGTTAAAGATTGATATAATTGACCCTCATTCACATACATACGTAGCATGCTTTTACCGACGATTGCATGTGAATTATATAAGAGTGTTTATCGAGCGACCCTCGCGAGTTTATATTAAAAGGCTTTTGTTACCTGAGGATATTTTGAGGATACCATATGCTCAGATTTGGGTTCAACGCTTTTCGACGACGTGGCCAAAGGGTCAGTCAGTACGGAAACAAACTCCAAAGTGAGAGGGTCGCCCTTTTTGAAAAATTGCAACTTCCAAAAAACTTTTTCGATCAGTAAGTGTGAAGTGAAAAAAAAACATAAAAGTGCATACGTGTACGAAAATTGTGTCGGCGAATGCCATTATCATAAATCAAGGTGAAAAAAAATCATATGATTTATTCGCATGCGATATTATGAAAAGCGATCGGATGATGTGTCGTGTTCCATAAATAATTATATATATATTTATATATAATATATATATGAGAATAATAATGAATTGAAGTTTTCCTACTCGCCGTTAGGTGCTGCAGGGGTTGCTAGCAAAATAACACCCCGTTTTTCCGCTTATCATTTCTCAGAACCACAATGGTTTTCTTAGGGGTTTAACGTTCAAGAAAATCGAGAAAATAATATTGTGTGGTTTGAATATTTGCTATTATTGTGTGTGTGTTTATGAGTGTGAGTGTTGATTTATATATATTATACATATATGACTGTTTTTAAGTGATGAATAAGGACTTACTTGTATTTCATTGACGAGTTTTTCAGTCATTATCTTGTGGTCTGCCGGTGCTCCGAGCATCGAAGGCATGCCAGGAACTCCAGGTGTCATGTGTCCCGGTGTTAATTGCGGTTGTGAAGCAGTCGTGAGTTGTTGGGAATGCTGTTGGTTGGTAGTGATTTGTTGACCGCTAGGCGTCAATTGCTGCTGTTGTTGCTGCTGCTGCTGTTGCGATTGTCCCGGTGTTAATTGTTGAGCTTGTTGCTGTTGCTGTTGTTGCTGTTGATTGGGTGTCATTTGCTGCTGTTGTTGTTGATTAGGCGTGAGCTGTTGAGGCTGATTCTGTTGGTTGGGCGTCATTTGCTGAGTCGGAGTGAGTTGGTTCGGAGTCATCTCTTGCGGACAAGGTGATTGATTTCTGCTGTGCTGCCAGAACTCAGGGCTCGGTTTGAACTGTCTCTGCTGCTGGACGTCGGCTGCCATGTTGTTCAAATTCGGTATTTGGAGGGACAGAGGGGCAGCCCGGAGGTCGAGGGCGCTGTGAGTGTTAGCCGCCCCCGGGCCTGCGCCCCCAGCGCCCCCCTGGCCTCCTCCTTCGGCCGCCGCCGTGATCTTGAAGGAGTTCTGCAGCCAACTGGTGACAAAGTTCTCCTCCTCCACCTTAGTCGGCGCCAATATGTCAGCGTTGAGAAAAATCTTGACGGCCGTTTGCAAACACAGCGGCAAATTATCTTGGGGTCTGTCGGGACCCTGCTTCGGCGATTTCCGCTCTAAGCCTCCGTCCGGAGTCTGATTTAAATTCCTCTGAAAAGGATTGACTCCTAGAAGCTCCGGATTTTGGAGGAGCCTCTGGAGCGGATTCTGCGTCGATAGATTTTCCGGCGATTGGCTGAGCAGCCTCGCCAGTGGGTTAATATTTGCGACGTCTTCGGGTGGTGCTTGGCTCAGCAATTTTTGAAACGGGTTGTGGCCAGGCGAGGCTTCCGGAGGCTGATTGTATAGCCTCGGGAAAGCCGCGTGGCTCTGATAGTCCTGGCTGAACTTTGAGAAATCCAGGCTTGATAATTTATGGAACGGTAGTCGATAATCTACGCCCGGAGCTCGCTGAACACTTCCTCTCGAAATATCCAGCTGTGCGTTGGCAATTTTTGCTGATTCTTCGGCTTCCGTTTCAGAAACATATACTCGTCGAATAAATCGACGATCCTCTTCCGGTATATTTGAGTGCTTAACTATTTTTTTAGGACGAAAACGATGCGATTCGCGCGCCGCGTTCAGTTGCCGTCGGAGAACGCGAGTCGGTTTCGCACAGGACAAATTTTCATCGGATCACAAAATTTACAATTCGCTTTCACAGAACACTCGGATATTGTCACTAGCATAGGAAAAAATATCGACGATCGACTCAAATGACGGCAGATGCGAAAAAACAATCGGACCGACACGTTTAGAGCGACGCAAGATATTCTATTATTATTATAAATTCAACAGGAACTAAAATTATTTTATAATATATATATTTATATTTTTTCCATTATACGTATACTTGGTCTAGATTTTTTATTTAGATAGATATAATATTTTTAATGAACACTTTGTTTATGCGACGAAAATTATAGATATAAATTATTTATCACACCAACTTCCAAATCTTCTGATGGACGACGAACGCTGATATCGATATAAATTACTTTTTTTTTTAAATATAATAAAACTTAGCGAACGATTTTCCGGTCTTGTTGCAGTTTAATAATCCGTAAGAACCTGCGAAAATAAAAAAATAAACTATTTTACACATCGTACATATATTTGAGTCGTATATAATATAAATAATGCGTTAAAATGTTTTTTTGTATTTATTATAAATTTTTATAAATTTTCAGATTGGCGAAAAACCGGAAATGACCCTAGGACTTTAAGAGATCATACGTCAAATCATATGTCCGGCCGATCCGGCATCGGCTATCGTTTAGGAGCATATATGTGTCCTGTTCCGGACACATAAACGCACATGTGGCTCGCACACATGAACGTCCAGACGCGTGTGTACACACGGGAACACACACGCGCGTGCGGGTCGCCCGCGGGCCATAGTAAACCCAGGACCTCTCGGACAGTACCGAACGCATCACCGACCGGAGATAATGTTTTAAACAATATCATCACAAAACCAATAAATAATAACAGTGATAAAATAATGTGACGGTTCAATAATATAATAATAATAATAATCATCGCGCTTGAATTTTATTACAATTCCAAAAAATCACTGTTTTTATTTATCTCTGATAAATGATTTTAATTTCGCGGATTCATTTAAAATAATAATAATAATAATAACGCGCGCTCGAGATGATTTTTTAATTTCACTGTTTTGTTTATTGTAAATGATTTTAATTTCACGAACACCTGCGATAAATAATAATAATAATTACGATACGCGTTTTTTTTAAATGCACTGATTTTAATTGTTTATTTTATTGAAATATCACTGCTATTATTTATTGCTGTTTTTTGAATGATTTTAATTTCGCACTGTGTCGAATGTCAAAGTCCGGAAAAGTCGGAAAACGTCACAAAATGTTTGGAAAAGCGCGGTTTAAATTGTTTAATAGTTGTTATTGTTGTTGCTAAATTATTGTTATTATTATTATTATTTATATCCGGACCCGGTTGTTCGTCGCGAGAAGTCCGTTCCGTAGGCGTCGTCGCGCGCGAGTGTTTCCCAAGACGTCGTCCTAAGACGCACCTTCTTCCCGAGCGGTTTCGGCGGAGACTAAGTTCCCGGTCCGGAAAACTTGTCCGTATATACAAGTGTGTGTGTGTGCGTCCGCGGGACGCCGGCGTCTTGTGGCAGCAGCGCCGCGCCACTGGGATGTGCCTTAAGACGCCTCACTGGGAGGGGTCGAGGGGCGAGCGAGGCGCCCGGGAGGGTGAGGGGGAGCCGCCAGAGAGGGACGCCGCATTCCGACGCTTTTTTGCCAGCGCTGCTGGAAGAGCTAGCAGCGCCTCTCTTAGACGCCGCGGCGCCAACCTGCGGCCCGCGAACCCTCCACAACACCCCCCAAAACACCCACCAAAACCACCCTACACTACCTAAAATACTACTTTAAACACATCAAAATCTCTTTAAACATCCATCAGATCAATTCTGAATCGTTTCCATGCATATAATAACGTACGAGGCACGCGGAAAAACGATCACAACCCCTGATTTTAGACGTCGGTGGACTTGGAGGCCACTTGTTCTTGCGCGCGGCGCGCCGGCGCGGACAACCCCTTGGAAAAATGGGCACTTTCTTCGCACCGGACACTACAGCGCCGGACGCGGCACTGGCAACACACGGACGCCACTGACTCGCGTCTCCGAATCATTCACGTACGTACGATCAAATCTTTCATACATAAAAAACGCATTTTCTGTTTCAGATAGCCACAATCAAAATCATATATATCCAAATGTATTATTTAATATCAAATCTTAATAAATCTTCATATATAAACATTGAAAAAAAACTGTTTTTATTCGCTTCTAACTATACAACAAATAAGAATTAACATGGCCCACATTTCCCCTCCTCTATTCTAAATCATAGAATCCAAATAAACTCATTCACAAGTATCTCACTCGCACGCATATAAAAGACAGCACTCATAGAAA
Organism: Plectrocnemia conspersa; assembly: GCF_051122295.1. Lineage (NCBI taxonomy): Eukaryota > Metazoa > Arthropoda > Insecta > Trichoptera > Polycentropodidae > Plectrocnemia > Plectrocnemia conspersa. The sequence continues at coordinate 2,723,851 of NW_028277172.1, read as the reverse complement.
AGGATGGAGCTATCTGACTATTTTTTTTCTCGGCCCGCTCCTAACGTGCAAAAGAAATGGGAGAATTCTTTCTTGAACTTTTTTTTAAAACGTATTCATAGAAGTGTTCGCGTCTCGCTCGCGCCGCTGTAGTTTCTCTTTCTCGCTCGCGCTTTTTTTATTACATCCTCGGACGCAATTCTTTTTCTGTGCTAGGGTTGGTAATTTAAATTTTTGTGTACGCCCCCCGGGTGGAGTTTTGGTTCTATGCGGCGCGTGCATTTGTTTATCAAACAAACTTCATATGAATATAAAAAAGTCTTATATAAGAGTAAGACTCGTAGTGAATGCATAAATAATTATATAAACGGACTACATTTAGTATATGTGAGTATTAATTTCGAAGTTCAGGGCTACTTTTAACTGCGTCATGTGAATATTTAAATGAATAATTAAATAAATATTTTGCGCTGTGTTAAAAATTTCATAATACAAAAAAAGTGATTTTTCTGAAATATTTTTTAATATTGCAACTAATTAAATAATTAAGTTTTTAGTTATTATTTTTTTATTATTGGGCTACTTTTAACTGCACCGTATGATTATGTCTTTGTTTTATTTGTTTACTTAAAAAAATATTTTATATTATTTCGAATGCTTAAGAATACAAAAAAGCTATGTTTTCTTTATGTAAATACAAAAATGATTTGTAAGAAAAAATCAATTTTTCATTTTTAATTTAATTTAATTTAATTTAAAAAAATCTAGTCAGGAAATATTAAATATTAAAAAAATAAATTTGTTTGTAATATGTCCGAGTTTGTCATTTTAACTTATTTTATAATATTCTTTCCAAATATTTTTAATATTGTGACTTCTTAAAATATACTCTACGATGTCTAACTTGATTTATTAGTGAAAATTAAAGTGTTCAAATTAAAATTTAATTTATTCTTGAATTAATAAATTTAAAAAAATGTTTATAAAATGTCCAAGTTTGCCATTTTACATAATTTATAATATTTAGATTAGAAATATTTTTAATTAATATTAGAAATATTTTTATTATTGTGAACTTGACTTTACGATGTTTAATTTGATTAATCAGTGAAAATTTTTATGTTTAATTTTTAAAATAATCTACTCTTGATTTAATAAATTAGTATAAAAAAATTAATTTGTTTATATGTTCTAATTTGTCACTTTAGCATATTTAATAATATTAAAAATGCTTGAAAATATAGAAAAGTGATTTAAACGAAATATTTTTATCATTGTCACCTCTTAAAATTGTCTCTTTATAATTTAATTTGATAACTTAGTGAACATTTTAGTGTTTAATTAAAAAAATAATCTCTACTTATAAAAACTTTGTCATTTTAACATAGTTTTTAATATTAACCAGTAATGTTAAGGAAGAATTTGTTTTTCACCTAAATAAGTGTTCACAGTACATTTATTTATGTTTTAAGAATCATAAATATTGAATAACAATATTATTAAAAATATATTTATTTAAAATAATAAACCTTATTTTTATAAAAAAAAAATTGATTATTTTATATTTTGAAAAAAACCTTTGATTGATCAGATAGCGCATTTAAATGTAGCCCAATGATTTATTATTATTTTTGTTGTGCTATAATTTTTATTTATTAAATCCGTATAAAAGTTTTATTCTTAGGAATATTTAAATTCTAACTATTACATACTAAATGATTAAATTTTATTGTACGATAAAAAAATGTATTTTATTGAATAAAATGATTATTAATTTAATGCATGGCGCAATTAAAAGTAGCCTAAGTCAATAATTAAGTAATGAATTGTAAAGTATTTTTTTACTGTCGTTATAAATTCGATTAAATATGTCAATGTCAAAATAATGATTCTATTGTAAGAAAGACAAAATTTGGTGTATAATTTTATAATGTATAGTGAAGTATTTCTGTTGATGTTATAAATTCGATTAAATATGTCAGAATTATAATTTTATCTGGTTAACTATTACGTGCTATATGATTTAATTTTATTGTATGAAAGACATTAAAAATATTTTATTTATTATAATGAAAAGAAATATTACAATCGGCGCATTTAAAAGTAGCGTAAGTATTTAATTCACAGTCAAATATTTTTAAGTTGCTTTAAATTCGATCTAATATGTCAGTATTTTATTCTTAGGAATATTTAAAGCTTACTAATAAATAATAAGTAATTGAATTCTAACGTGAGAAAAAAATTGTGTACTAAAAATAATCACTTAAACCTTAAAAACTTTGATTATGAGAGTATCCTTTTAAGAATATTCAAAGTTATTGTTGTAATTTTGATGTAATGAAGATAGTTACTGCATTTTCTTTGTATCGTTTATTTAAAAATGTACATTAAATCACAAATAATATAGTTAAAGTAAAGAGCGTTTTGTACCTAATAAACTTTTTAACTTGTTTTTCTGGTTAAATTATCACATCTTGATCTAAAAATACCAATAATTAATAGTTTATTTCAATTTAATTAAGACAAATCTAGTTTATTATTATTCGATTAGGATCATGGATATATAAATAAATATTATAAAATTTACTTATTGTTTTTTAATATAATATTTAAGTTAAAGAAATATATTAATAATAAAGAATAAAGTTTTCTGTTGTTATATTATTTACATTAATATATATATAGAAATTAAATTGGTAACAACTTAAATAAGAACAGACTTGAAAAGGTAAGTAAGTATAAATGATATTTTTCTCAAAAATTTGCTTTTTACTTTGATTTTTTAAAAGTCACGTAAAATTCATGATTAATAATTAAATGCCTAAAAAATTTCTAAAAATGCTTTTTTTAATGTTAAAGTTTAAAATCATGTACTTTTAACTCAATAAATTATATTTATCTATATATAAAATAAGATCCACGGTTTGAGACACAGCTAAGAAACTATGCGACTATCGGAGGGTAGTTGTACCAAAGGGGTAGCCGCTATTCACATTCACTATACATTTAAGCATATTTTAAAAATATGATCTGCTAATTAAAAAAATATTGTTTGCGCAACGTGATGTGCCCAACACAATCGCATATTTTTTTTAATACGCATCGCAACACCCAAATTTGACCCTATTGTATATCTTTGACCTTAGGGTCTTTGACTATTGTTTGACCAGCAGCTGTCCCTCTGTACCCATAAAACACACACCTTTCGGCTAAAATCTAAAACCCTTTGATATATTTTTTGCATTGCACATTTTTGCGTTAGATACTACTCCATAAAATAAACAGTCAGATCGGCGTCAATATTTGAGTTTGATGACTTCAAAGAACTCGACGAAAGGAGATTTCTTATTATGTGTTTCAACACCTCGACCCCGCGCGTTAAAAATTGTGCGTGGCAATTTTAATTAAAACCGCCTTTGCTCCGTGTGCAAATAAAATATACACAGTGTCCCTTTTTTTGTCCATTTCCCCGACACTTGGTCTTTTTTCAACGTCGGATAATTAATTTTATTTCATTCCGAGAAACAACCCCTTCGCACCCACAACATGTTGTAATGTATTAGAGGCGTGCTTTATAATATTTTATAACCGGTTCTTGGACATGTATAAACGTTAATAAAATAGATCATAAGCTAAAATATTAAACATGTAATCTATATACTTTGTGTGTGTATTAAAATATAATACAAGTATTATTTATATAAATTTATATTACGTGCCATCTGTAGTGGAATAGTCTTATCAAACAATAATTAATATTATTTAATATAAATGTAAAATATATATGTACAATTTATATATTATAAATTATATTTAAATTATAAAATAGTAAATTTATAATTATTTAAATACACAAAAAAATATTTAAATTTATTTGAATATAAATAAATCTACCCTATTTTAAGGGCTGTGAATTTGAATGGTTCGAAACTTAGCTAAATTTTCTTATTGGATTCTGATAAGAGTGACACGTATTCCATTTGCCATTGACACGATGAACTTGTGCATTGTGATTTGTGTTATCTCAATTATTCATGTCAAAATGCAGTTATTCTGTTAGATATTGAAAGCAAAACTTATTATTTTGAAAAACGTTTCTGTACAATAATAAAATATACTGATTAATAAGTTTGAAGTACAAAGAATGAATTTGTAGTAACGTGTTCATAGTATATTTTAAAAATATCTTTATATGTATGTAAGTAATTTTTTTATGTATTTAAAATCTTTTTTTAAAAGTAATTTTACTTTAAACTAAGATGTGCAAAAAAAATATAGGTTATTATAGTGTTTTTTACGTTGCAATTTATGTATAATTTTTGGATTTATTAATATCAGAACTACCAAATAAAACTAATGTTATTAAAAAAAATATATTTTTAGTCATAAAAAATACTGGACTATTTACTGACAAAAAATTAATTAGTCATTTACTTTTAAATACAGTACAAGTCATATAATATACAGTAAGTTATTATTGCATATTATAAATTTATAAATTGGCAATAAATTTTTTATAAAAATATTTCATACTCTTTTTTAAGTAGTCTAGCAATGCATATCACATTCATCCCTCGATCTACGCGGTAGATACGTTCCAGCAAATATGTAGATCGAAGTATAAAATTAAATTTATAATAAAACGATCGAATAGTATTCACGTGTACTTTCAAACGTTTTTTAATTTCAAGCAAAACTTCAGCGATACATGCGCACTTTAAAAAACAACTCAGAACACACCGAATGGGCAGTGAAAGAAGTTCCAGATGTAGGTCAAGTGCAAAAACTAGGAGTAAACCATTAACTTATGCGTTTGTACATCACCAATCTACACGTGTGGAACCTAGTATGTTCGATTTGTAGTATTTAAAAAATACTTTTTTCCAAACGCGTAAATGGAGTAACAAATAAATTACTTATTTTTAAAAATTCAACATTAATTATTAAAAATAGGATTTTAGAGAGTTAATGATCATTTAACTTCAAAGCACTTATTTGAGTTATCGACTATTCATTAAAACTACTGGGAAATTAATTTAATTAAAAAATATAATCAAATACTTTACTGCTGTAATTAAATCATTGTAATACAAGATTACTTATTAATATGCCATTAAATAAAATGGTCACATGTTATAGTTGCCGTTCCAAGTTTTAAATAAATACCTAACCATTTATTCAACTTATTGACAATTTAATAAAACTACTGAAAAAGATATATTTTTTTTCGATAATTTTGTATAATTTTAAAAATAAAATAAATATTTAAAATTTATTGGATTGCTACAATATGTAAAAAAATATTAGGGCGAATCATATTTTAATTTGCACTAATAATAGTGACGTTTTATATATTTTTTTCATTTGGCAATATAAAATAAATATTTATAATATACTAATTTTAAATGCAACATTATAACTATTTCATTATTTATTTTTATCACTAATAATAATGTGCAACTTCTGAAAGTTGTGAATCATTACCTCAATTTTCGTATTGGTTCTGCGCCAAAAAATATCCAGCATGGCCGCAATGGAAAAATTTCACTGAGGCGGCCATTTTTATTTCATCACTATGCACTAGCTCATCACGTGTGTCCGGATGTAAAAATATCTTGCAATTTCAAACGCGATTGAAGTAGTTTTCTATAACGCTGTTACGCAATCGTCATCTTGGACACCTTTTTGAACAAACCTCTCGTAAGTAGAAAAATTAGCCAAAAAGAACATATAACCAGACACGTGGTCATGTAGATTAGATGAAATCTGATCATAATCAGTTGTCTTTAAAAATGTGTGTTAAAATACATTAATATTAAGGGAACACGTGTAGCCGACTTCTTGTGTAAAAATTATTCGACGAACTGGACACGTAACGCGAAATTGAGGTCTAAAAAGATATAGAAAATATTGCGATTTGTCGGGGGAGAAAAAATTAAAAATTGCTGACTTTGATTTTCTTATAACGTGATAAGTACAAATTGTAAGTAAGTGAAAATATATCTTATGCAAATAGTAATTAAAGAACAAAATAGCTTGCCACTGTAAAGGCGCATACTTTATTTTTAAGGTCGAAGTTTCAATTTTATCTATGTGCTTGAAAAGTATACATAAAATGCGGATTGCAATCTAGGGTTGTCAATGAAATCTGGGTTATAATTAAAATAATATTAATTTATTTTAATATATTATAAATAATCAAATATTTTTTTAGAATTTATTATTTATGACATGATTTTTGTTTTATTATTTATTTAACTAATTAATATATAAAATTTGAGTATAGATATTGTTTGCAGACTCGTGTGTCCCTGATGTGCATTTTTCTAACACTTATCAGCGCTTTAGTGATAAATGCAATGAAAAAGTTTCCTACTGATAACCTTTTCTTTTGCGTCATTGGTTTTGAAAAATTGTCCTCACTTTGTACATAGAGCGAACTATGAAACAATAATATCGTGCAAGGACTTTAATATGTACTTTTGGATTTAGTACATTATACGTTATATATGCGATGATATAACAACGGGAACTGTGCTAAGGTTAAGGCAAATTATACACATATGCTATGCGCGATGATTACACATTAAGTAGATAATTATTTTCTTTAGGCAAAAATATGAATAATTTACAACATTTGTGCAAAAATATTTTTTTAAATTTTAATTAAAAATTATACATATAATATTTTAGAATAAAATTGATTAAAATATCTGTATTAAAAAGCTACAACAAACTTGATAAAAGAATACATTACTTGATTAGCAAAGATTTGTCCTATTGTTTTAAAATCATTTAATCAAATTTGTACTTACAATAAAAAAAAATACGACGGTAATAATAATTTTAAATAAATATTTTTGACTTCTAGATTTACTTATGTAATGATTCAGTATATTAATATTAAAAACGGTAGATTTACGGAGTACCAATCATAATTATACTTTTCGAAACTCAAGGCTAAAAGGCTTGTTGCCATTGCGGCCTAAGATCTATATTTAACAGATTTTTATATATATAAACACCATTTAAATCGATAAAATACATACAGAAAAGCTTCTTATTAGATTTTTTTATTATTAATTAATTAAAGAAAAATTTCATATACTATATTAACGAGCGGTACAAGTCAGCGACTAATATCTAAAAGACCTGGTTTTAAATATCATATAGACCCAACATTTCTATCGTATCTGTTAAATCAGAATTGGTAAATACTATGTTATTTTAATTTATTAATATAGTTTGGGTTTTCCTATATTTTCCTGATCTCACTGATAAATAATTAAAATAAAATTGTTAATAAATCTCTTTATTGTAAGCTAGAATTAGATTATAATGATTTATACATTTTGATTGTAGTCTGTGGTTCTCTACTTACTTAGTAGGTGTTGTTTTTTTTTACATTTAGTCAAAATATAGTCATTTATTATTTATTTAAATATTTTTTTTAAATATAATAAAAACATGTAATTAAAAATGTTAATATATCATATGTGCAATATCAATATTAGTGGTTATTATATAATATTAATTCTAATCGATCATTACAGATTCGGTTTTCCAAGATTTTCCTAATCTTACGAATGAATAATTCATTAGTTGTTGATTAACAGTCTGTTGCTCACTTACATAGTAGTTAAAATAAAGTAACTATTTATCTAAGTAAAAAATAATTAAATTTTAAAAAATCATACAAAATTAATAATCACTGAACGCTTTAAATAAACCAATTATTTAACTATTGTAAGAACAAATAGATTTTGGCAGTTTTTTTAATTTTTGTTTCGTAACTGGGAGATCAAAATTAATAATTTTAAGAGGTTAGGTTTTTCTAGATTTACCCAATCTTACTGATAAATATTCAAAATAAAATCGATAGTGAAATATAATATTATTAAGATATAATTACATATTTAGATTTTAATCTGTCGCTCAAGTAGCAAACTATATATTAAAAAAAATAGATTACTGATTATTTTACTTATATATATAAATTATGTAATTAAGTTAATGATAATTTAAATACTGTTTTTTATTTCTATACCTAATCAGAATTATTAATTAACATACAATTATAATTTTGATCGATCATTATATTATAGATTTTTTAGTGGCTTACATAAATTGTAAGCTATATTATTATTTTATACTGATTTACACATTTCAGACTGTGGCTCACTACTTTCTTAGAAGTTGTTGATTTATAAAAAAATATTAAAAATAATGTAACTACACATTTATTTATTTAAAAAAAAAGACACTTAATAATTACTGACCGTATGAAAACATGTTGATTTTGCTGTTTTTTTAAAAAATACTTAATTATTAATTTTATTAAATCATTATCAAAAGATCAGAATCAGTGATTATTATGTAATCGATCATTACAGATTTCCTGGTTGAATAATAAAATTGACAGTGACATATATTAATTGTAAGCTATTTAGTAGTAGTAATAGTTAAAATATGTTGATTTCGATCTGTAGCTAATTACTTATTTATTTGTTAATTTTTAAACATGCATTTAAAATAAAGTATCTAAGCATTTATTAAAAAAAAACAACATACAATAATATAATAATAAGAAAAACATACTATATAATCACTGACCGTTTAATAAACGATAATTTAATTATTGAACTAAACACTTATTCAAGTTAATGAGCATTTTAATATCTTGAAGGACAAAATTAGTAATTTTTATGCAATTTTAATTCTGATCGCTCATCATAGATTACATTTTTTTAGATTTTATTTATATCACTGAATATACTAAAAACAATTTAAAAAAATATTAGCTACTATGTTAATAGTTTATATTTGTTGATTTACACTCTTTTTTATAGTCTATATTTTAGCGGTTATTGATTGTGTTTACATCGTTGTAATGCATTGGGCTAACAACACATTGCAATGTAAAATTTATAATTTATAATAAATTAAAGCATGTTTTTTAAAAAGCTCTATTTTATTAAAATTAGTATTGGTGTATACTTAATAAATACACAATTTTTAAATCAATCAATTTGTTTAATTTAAAAAATAAAATAAATTTTATTAATGACCGTTAAAAAATATTAAAAATTGCAAAATCAGACAGCTAAAAAAAATTAAGGAGGCTGTATTATTAAAAGTACTGTTTAATTAAATTATTGACTTGATAAGTACAGGCAATTTTAAAATCGCTCTTTTTGTATAAGTTTAATAAAAACTGCTTTATATTTTTTAATTGTATTTTTGTTAAATAACTTTTCACTAAAATCATTAGTCACTTAATAATTTAGATTTTTTTTATTATTGATTTTAATTAAATTAAAATAAATATGATAATAATTAGATATTATACAAGCAAGTATAATTATGTATTCATGTTAGAATTAGACTGGCAATTAAAATAAATAAGCAAATTGTAAGTAGCTTCTAAATTCTTGGAATGGTTTATCAAAACAATGTATTATTGTATTCGTACACATGTGCAAAAGCATATAAACAAATACATATATACATAAATGCATTCGAACTACAAATTTGCACATTAAAATAACAAAGAACACATCTATATTCTTCCGTGAACATTGTTCTAAAAATAATATTCTTCTTAGCGACTTTCAACTACTCATTCTTTGATGGATTCCACACGACGTACGCATTTCGCAACAATACATCAAGTGCTCGTCTTAATTTCAATGATGATTTGTTATGCTACAAAGCACCTTTCAATCGGTTTAATTTTAACTTTAAGTTATGACAACATTTTTCATGAATATGTTAATCAATTTCAACTATTTAATAATAGAGTGCACAATCTAGTTTTACAAGTCAAAATACTGGTCTAGGAGAGTAAAAATTTGCAACGGTAATTTGACGATCGTATTTTATTATATATTATATTTCTATGTTATAATAATATATTTTGCATGCGTAATTGTGAACTAACCGTTAAAACCGTTTTATGCTTTGCATCTGGTTCGATTATGATTGTGTGAGTGTTCGTTGCGCAATATGCATTTTTTATTAATCTATTTTATGACGCAAAGATGCATGATGTCTTTGATGCAGCAGCAGTAAAAAATCGGCAAAGTTTCGTAATAAAAGTACCGTGACCTGCCCGAATGCATTTCTTGTTGCGTTCTCGGCGAATGCACTGGCGAAATGATGCAAGTAAAAAAAGAACGAATGCAAAAACGGGTTGAGGCTGAAGAGAAAAAAAGCAAGCACGCCGGAGCAGTGGCTCTCAAACTACCATATCTAAATTTTATAAAAAAATATTAACAAAATTAATTTAATCCTAATCCTTATTTTTTTATATAGTCTTTCTATCTCCTCTAAAAAAAATTGTAAAATCCCTAAAAAATATTATAGTATTATTTATATTTTATTATTTTTCAATTCAAAATTTAAACTATTTTATAATATTTCATTACAAAAGTAAGGTATTAAATATATATTTAAAAATATTGTTGAATTGTATGTTTAATATGATTTACAATATTTTTCATTAGTAAATAATCGTGATAAAAATATAAATACAAACGTCATTTTAATAAACTGAAAAAAGTTGTACCAGTAAAAGTTTTATTTTTTTTTTAGATTTATGAGATCAAAATTAGTGATTATTATTTAATTATGATTAGGTTTTCTTAGATTTTCAAATCTTACGGATTAATTAAAATTAAGCTAGGTTTTATGTAATAAATATAAAAATCTTTAATAATGATCTAGTTCAGCTAATTGAGAATATTATATAAATATAATAGACAAATTATCAACATTTTTATATTAAATACTGATACAATATATTATGAATATAAATACTGGTAGCATATTTAAAAAATCTTACATAGATGAAAATTCATTTAAATCAATAGTCTATGTTAATGTCATCAATATTGTAATAAGTGATTGTCTTATTTAAAAAAATACTTTATATAAAGCCTTGAAAAAAAAACATTAAAAATAAATATTATATAAATACTTTTTTTGTATATAAAAAAAAAATATATATATATATATATATATATATATATATATATATATATATATATATATATATATATATATATATATATTTTATAGAAAAAGTATTCTTTTTCCTTAATTTGAAAAAAACTATTTGGATTAAGCAACTTTAAAAATATTATGATATAAATCTGGTAAATTATTGCTGCTACAAAAAATAAAAATATAATAAAGTATTTTATAAATCTCCTAGTGACATAACATATAACATTTTCAAATCAAATGCCTAATTAAATTTATTAAAATATGGAAAGTGTTATTTTATTATGAGTTACGGAGAATTCATGAGCATGTCTGGAGCATCACAGCCGAAATATAGAAATTTAGGTGTAAATCGCAATGAATCCCAAGATTATTTAATATACTATTTAATAGACAAACAAAAACTTTCTATTAAATAAAATCATACCTACATTTTATATTTCATGTTGACTATAAAAATAGGGTACAAAATCTTATAAAAAAATCTTTATAATTTGATTCATTATGAGATAATGTATAATAGTATATAAGGAAATGATTAAATGTTGTATTATTAAAGGTAGATTTTGAAGGGCTTAATATAAAAAGCAGTATTTTCATATTGCAATAAATTTCCTGTTGTATTTAGTTTATTTTAAATATTATTGACCTCAATATAGTGAGCATTATTTATACTGGATTAATAAATACTGATAAGAAAGTACGGAGTATAATCATAATAATTGATTAATAATAATTTATCATACTTATTTACATGCGATTTATAAATATTATTATATTGATAATAGCAATTAAATTAAAGAGAAATATGTTTAAATCTGATGATCAAAAAATAATGTCATCAGTCTGATTATTTTATTAATTTTGCACGCAGTAGACTAGTGCAAATCTAAAATGGTATCATAGTGCATAGTGATATCTTTTAATTTCCATGAACTCTTACACGTGCTAAGATTCGTAATTATATTTGAGATGAGCATAAAAACACTTTTATCAATAATTAAATGCACTGTGTGATAAGAGTTTATATTGATTTTAAAAGTAAGATTTATCTCGTTTGTGTGATACATAAGTATCTTATGTTACAATATGTTGTAATGCAATACATATTTTCTTTCATTTCTAAATATTTTTTTATAGTTTAATTAAGATTTCAGCACAATAAAAAAATCAGTAAAATAAAAATATGTTTTATAAAATATCTTAATTTTAAATACTGGTTAATAAAATAATAGCAATATGTCAAAAACCAAATAATAAAATTAAATACTTTTTTACTATATATTTAAAAAATAAAGGCGAATGAGTCTCTGTCCATTTTACGTTTATCATGAGAAAGAAAACATGTCCTTCCATCCAGAGATGCAGCTCGATAAAAGGCTTACCTGGAAAATCAATATTTGAAGTAGAAGAAAGCAATTAAGACTCAGTCTGAGAAAAATTACTAGCTAATGTGCAAAATCTCACAACTTTCAGTCGAAAATAATCTACTCACATACAAATTTATCTTCAAGCCAGCTTAGATGTATGGTATTCAACTCCATTGATCAGCAAGCAACTCTAGGTCCAAAAATATTTTTTAAAGTGATATTGGATGCTTTGTGGTGTGTTCCAAACTTTCTTATTCACAAATACATCCCAACTAATTGGTCAATAAATTGATTATGAAAAAATCGACTGGAAGATTGAAGAAAAAAATTATTGATTTATAGTTGTCCTGATGAATCACTGATGAGAGATTCACCCACGTGTGCTCAATATCAGGATTAAAGCACAGATAAAAAAATAATTAAAAATCATTAAAAAATCTGAAAAAGCTGAAATATCCAAGTTTACGCGCATCTATGCGAATCCTCGCACATATCGTCGCTTCCAAAACAATTAGCGCCATGTCGTTAATTGACCGTGTCTCTCTGAATATTTTTGAACCGCTGGAATTATACAAACACACGTACGAAACAGCCGCCACAGAGCGGCTAAGGCGAATGACCTGGGATAAATTATATGCACCGAGAGATGCTGAATGCTGCGCGCTGGACCGACCGTGCATAGGTAGTAGTACTACCAATACGATGTGCGTCCGATGCGGTGATGATGGCGGGAAAAAACCGCTTCTTCCTAAGGCCGGGGCGAATCGAATGATTCACCCGATTATAATAAATGGCGTGCCGATAATAAGCGTGTATGAAAAAATAAATTGATCCGAGAGAAAGAGACGCGAGCCGAGGAAGGAAGCGCCATCGCTGCGTGGGGGGTGCTTTTTTAATTCAACTTTCATCTTAAACCATTCAATCTGCAGAGTCGATCAGTGTAATAAATTTCAGTAATCTTTACTATTAAAAAGAAAACTTATTGTTTTTATATTTTCTTGAAACATATGTCTCTTTGGGGGATGATTGTTATTCGATAATATTTTAAAAATGTCATAAAAGCATAATTCTAGTTAACTATTAGTATATATAATAAACTAAAAAATTAGATTGTTTGAAAAGTTTTAAAAAGCTCAATTAAAAATCTTACCATTGGAATCCGAAATTGAAACTCAAAAATACAGCCATTGATTCAGAAGTGATCAATATTTGGGTTACACCCTTATAATTAACCTCTCAATTCAAGATACTTGAATACAATTGATAAAAATAATTAATATAACAATCGACCAAAGTTCGACAAAATCAACATAGGTCTGAATAGCGTAGTCCGTACGGTTTTGTCTGATAACCCGGAGGCCACGAGTTCAAGCCCCGGAAGCAGACTTTATAAAAATGTGCTATTTATAAAAAAAGCTAGCCCTAGCTGCAAAGTGACATCTATTGAGATCAATTTATAAATAATTATATATATATAGACAGGCCAATCTTTTGTCCATCTGAACCGAAATAACTGTTTATGAAAGCAAAGAGAATAAAATCCGGATTCTCTACTAAAAATAATATTTTAATAGTATTGATGAAAATATACAATTGCTATGCTCATCATTATTATTTTTTATATTAAAAACAATCAATATTAAAATTAAAAATTATTTCTCAAAACTTTTTCGAAAAAATGGCAAATTATAGAATTATTTTTGTATTGAAAATAAAATTTGTATGAATATTCTTAAATGTTTTACAATCGCTGTATTTGATTTATAACGCTGCATAAGAAAAGGTAGGTCCGTGCCATATGTTTGAAATAATGCACCTCTTCTTAATAGCTTTTAATAGAGGTCAGAAATATTTAAATGACAAATAATTGTTTACTATTTTCTCAACTACTCCAATTGGCATTAACATTAATTTGATAACCTCAAAACTAAATTGATAATTAGATAGGCAAATGCCACTCTGCGTGGAAAACGACAGATTACAAAAATGTATGGGGCTTTTTAAAATTTGCCTGTCGGCGAACTTATTTGAAATATTGTGGAGGAGCCCAAAATTCCTGTATAACTCAAAGCTCTAATCAATCGAAGTATATAAATCCATGCTAGTCCCTCGATTATTCGCATCCATTATAACAAATCATCATCCTATTGAAGTTTGTTCTCTTAAATGATTATCCAGTTCAATGTTCATCAATTTTGTACTGTAATATTTAAATCAGATATATTTTTTATTTATAAAAATTTCTCGAGAATTGTTGTAAAAATTGAGACTGAAAATAATCATTTTCTTTTTATGAGAAATTAATTACGTGGAAAAATCAGAATGTCTAGTTAAAAGGTTATCAGTGGAACTTATGAGAATTTATATATCTGTTTTTAATAATTTATGATAAAGTTTTAAGATAAATGTTTGATTATAGTGAAAATTGTTGGAAAATCTCTGGACAAAAAATGTACAATGTGTATAAATGAAACGATCAAATTATAATTATTATACTTACTGTACTATTTTTTTTAAATCTAATTGAATATTTTTTAGTTTAGAATAGTATAATCATTGTCAGTTACTTTTAAACTACAATATTTTTTTATTAAACATTATTGCATTTAAACAAGTTTTAAATAACAGAAAATAGAAATAAAAATACATATGAAAACAATGCATTAATCGGTCACTAGAATTAGTATTCTCTTCTCTTTTAACAATTTGAAAAATTACTATATCGAGATAATGCTACCTACTGACTGCGATTTCTGGTTGAAGTATAATGTACTTTTTATGCATATTATTTTTTTTATAAATATCTTATTTACTCGCTGTTGCCTTAATATGCATTTTTTTAATTTTACTATTAAACGATAGTCGGTGACAAATACCTTCAATTATGAACCCTTATGTTTTTCAATTTTTATCGTATCTAAAAGATCAAAATTAGTGATTATAAATAAATTTTTAAACACCGTAGAACTGCAGAATAATATAGACAATGTTATGTACTGATGTATAGCCAGCATGATATAGTGGGTGACTAATACACGAAAGACATAGGCTTAAATTCCATATGAAACCTAATGTTTTTAAAAATAATTATAAATCCAATCGATCATCACAGTCAAGGTTTACCTAAATTATTCTAGTCTCACAGAGGAATATTGTGACAAATTATTAAAATTAAAATCCCGCTACTTCGTACATAGTAACATATATTGATTGCTAGCTGTATTAATAGATTTTAATTAATAAAAAATATGTCACTAATTTAGTCTACTGTCTCGTTACTAATTTGTAGGTATTGATTGTGTTTACATGGTCGTAACGCATTACACTAACGCATGTCATATTATACTTAAAGTTTTAAAACAAATAAATAAATTTTAGTCTAAACGCAATATTACCTAATATTTTTTTAGGGAAATTTTTAATTTATAACTATTAAAATATGTGAAGTTTATGTTCATGTTGAAATTTATTATATGCTTATTTTACATATTAGTCATTTAAATAGCATTTTGTATATTTTAGGTAATTACATCATTTTACGTACTATTAAATGCATCACTTGTCATTTTTTTTTGATAGATTACATAAAAAATTGTAAAATTTTACATTAAACAAATATTATTCCGATGATAAAGTTGAAGTTTGATTTAAAAAAATAATCTACTTTTTTGAACTAAGTAAAGCAGAATGGAAAAAAACAATAATATTGAAAATTTTACCACCAAAGAGGAGTCTGCCGATTTAAATGTACAATCATAAATAAGTAAAAATGTTTGCATGAACTTGAAATATCATTAACTTTTGTACAGTGAGCTTTGGTGTCAGAAAAAGGTTATTGCAAAGATTTTTTTAATAATCACTTTTTATTCAATATAAAAAAAATCAACAGAACCTTAACATATTTTAGCAGATCATACACATATATTTTTCTGACAAATCCTTAATCAAAATTGCGTAATAATTAATTTAAACAGATTAGCAAAATTTATTTCAAGCGGCTTTCAAAGATTTTGTAAGAAATGTAAGATTTCCATAGTATTGTATCAAACAGCGCAGGACAAAACCGCTTAGACAAAAGTGAAAATCGACAAAAAAGGATCGGGCAAAAGCGAGCAAAAAAATAAAAAACCCTAAATATACCCCGTTGTAATACATTAGGCTAACGCCTGTCAGGTTAAAACGAAAGACTTATTAAAAATAAATAAATATGCTTACTTAATGTTAAATGACAATATTAACACTACTTTTTCTAAGCTAGGTTACAACAGAAAATTTAATAAAAAAAAAAATAAAAAAAAAAAAAAATTTTGCGACTTAAAAAACATTTCATAATTTTTAATAAATAATGTTGCCATATTCTTTTATTTTATATATATATTTTTAAATTAATTAATGCACAAAACAAAAAAAATATATTTTATTTAGAATAGTAAATAGAGGTAATTTATAATATTATTTTCTATAATGTAATTTTATAGTATCTAGCATTGACTTTAAATAAATTTATGTAAATATATGACAAAAATAATCAGTTTTTTTTATAAAATATATTTTCTTTTAAACTATGGATTCTTATAATATTTTTAAATATTGTTAAAGTGAAATTCTTTGGTTGAGAGTTTTAAAAATCGTTACTAATATATTATATCTTTTATTGAAACAAATTTTGGGCTTTCATATTTTTTGAGCTTTTCGTATTTTTCAATTATAAATTTTTTACAAATAAATATAATCCTCAGTTGATTGCATTTGTATATAAATAATACGTATGTGAATAAAATATTCAATATGTTAATATAATATATAAGTTATTATTTTTTATATTTCATAATTTGATTAGCCTAAGTTTATTGGATGTCTTTATCGGTAGAACATATTTAAATAAATAACATTTTTAATAGTTCCACACTTATTTTAATGCATTGGATGACCATTGCAGTTAAATCGCAGCTCAATATCATAAATTCCACGACGATTGCCATAAAAGTTCATCGCATAATACCATTTCACAGTTCGTATTCAAGATGTTAATATTAAATTTTACAGCCTTAGGGCAATTTTCAAATGAACCACGTGCCCATATCCATGAAAAAAATCTTATTATTTTGATATATTACTATAAAAAAATAACAATTGTTTATATGGAAAATAATTGTAATACGAGGAGATTAAAAATATGTGTACATAAAAATAAATATTGAAATTGCCTTTGTTTATCCATTTCATTTCAAGTTTTCGCTCGGCAAGAAACACGCCTCTAAGCATGCATAAACGCAAAGCGAGACTCGAATGCAAATAAGCTCTATATAAAAAGAGTTATGTAGACATTAAAAGAATTCCAAGTCAACTCTCAAGGCAACTATACATCTGAGGGCAAAATGAAAAATGAGAAGGAGAAAAATACCCAAGAGCGTAGCATTATTTGCATGCGTCAATTGTTTACAGTAAACGCAGACCACACTGTATTTGCTTTAAACTGTTGTACGTTAAAAAATGCATAGTGAGTTTATTTATTATATAATATATACAAAAAAATTATATCACTTCATTATTATATTAACGGTCAAAAGTTAGTGTCTGACGCCCGAGAACGTGTCTATATATTATCGGCGCGTTTTGTAACGTGTTCAAATCTGCGCAATAATATAAGATTTATACGATTTAAGCCGTCAAGCAAAAGCTAGAGGAATACGTTTGTAAATATAACGTGTTGTATAATGTATAAGTAAGAAAATTGAATATTTTAAAAGGGATCATTAAAGCCAACATGATTGATGTGCTTATTGCAGCCGTGTTTGCGCTTTTACGATTGACTGACTATTGCCGAAACGCGAGACTGACAAAATATTTATTGATGTATGGTTTGTATTAAATTGAATAAGGAGTTACATATAAACTATATTTCACGATTAAAAATATTGTATTCAATTAATACCGGCTTGAGAATAAGTAAAGTAAATTTATTAATACATTAAGATTTTTAGGAAATCATCAATGAGCTCAAATCGATTAATTACAGAAAATTAAATATACAGTTTTTTTAAGAAATGGGAAGCTACCTTCATTTAGCATAATTATTAATTTTATTGTTATGTAATCTGTTAATAAATTTAATGGTCAGTAACTTTGCCATAACTGTAAAGTTCCGATTGCAGCTATTAATCCGTCATAGCGACAATACAAAAACTTTTTTTTATAAAAAAATACAAATTAAAAAGTTAATTTTTATATGAAAAATAAAAATTAATAGCAGTTTCTCTTAAGATTGACAATAAAGATCAGACCCTTAAATAATTACTGGCTATTAAATATAATTACTAACAGCTTTAACAACCATTTAAATACTGAAAATTTATTTTAATAACTGATAATTTATTAAAACAAATAACTATTAATTTTACAATCTATTGAATATAAATATTTAAATAATAATTGAGAAAAAGTGCGATTTAAAATATTAATTTATAATTTTTTAATAAATTTAATTTAAATAAAATTGCATGGAATACAATTTAATTTAATTAAAAAAAATATTCAATGTAATTTAGTGATAAACTGTATTTTGTTTTAAATTATATTGCATTTTAATAATTTATATAAAAAAATCGTGATCATGGCTGGAGCATCACAGCCGAAATATAGAAAGCAAGTAAGTGAAAATCGCGATGAATCGCAAAATTCTAATAATTTACCTACAAAATAATTTTTGTAAAATAAATTTGCATCGTTTTATGGGATTTATGTTTTAAATATGTAAGTTATGTTGTTTTTCATTTTATATCTAATACATTTATTTAAAAAAGGTAAGCTTTTCTGTGAATAAAAGCTTGATTTAAAATTTTTAATAATTTTCTTGTAAAAATATCTTTTGAGATGTTCACAAAAATAGCCTATTTAAAATAGTATTTTTTACTTATTGAAATTATGGTCGAAAACTATTTATAATATCAAGATTTATCTGCTTTTTTATAACCAAGTTTTTAAGAACATGATTAACTTTAAAAATTCACTTCAGTAGAAAAATAAATTTTTATTCTTAGGACAAAATTTTGTAGGACATAAATTTATTGCCATATAAAGTATTAATATTTTATTTCATCCAAAAATTTCTAATTAAATCCAATATCTTTTGAGATTTTAATTTTAAATTACTTTCTTGTAAATATATTGCTTCTTATTTACAAAAGTATAAAAAATAAAAACTTCAAAGCAGATGCATATTTACTGACACTTTGATCGAAAATTATCTATAATATTCACTATACTATGTTCCATGTGCTTTTTTGAATTTTTTAAGGTCTTCTAATACACACCTGTAATAAAAAATATTGTTAGTTACTTTTAATGAAATATACTTGAATATAATACTTTATTCAAATGCCTTTACCTATTATTAAATGTAAAACTTTCCATTATTTTTTAGCTATAAAATTAATATTTATAAACACGATAAGAATATATACTTTAGACAGAAAAAGTAGTATGAATTTTTAATACTTATTGTTTATTAATTATTTTATATACAAAATGTTAAGTAATTTATTTAATATATTGATAATAATCGGTAACGATTAAGGTAAATATGGTAAATATATGCATGACATAAAAACGTATACAGTAATAAGTACCTAACGATTTAACACCATTTTGCATATCATAGATAATGTAAAAATTTATAATTTAATAAAATAATATTTAAAAATAAATTGCCTAATAAATTTAACGCACAAGTTTTTATTTGTGTTTCTATAATTAAATGTAATATGTAACAATAGGTCAACGGTTTTAGTCGATGTAAATGTTACTTGAAAGCTTTCACATATTTAATTGTAATAACTAATAATACTTATATATGTATACAATTAATTTGTATTCATGTATTATTATAATTAAAAAGGTGAAAGCTTTCACTTAATATTTACGTCGGCTATAAACATTTTACTATTAATTTACATATTGTAACACATATTTATTTTGCTAATTTATCTGAAAAAATATTTATATATTTTATATTAATAAAAATACAATTCAAACGATTATTTTTAAATTTTTAAATACATACATTTTTCTAGAATAATATTTTTTATTTAATTTAATAGCAATAATAAAGTTAAAAATGCATATTATAAATATTAAAAGTGGTTACAAGAAATAAACCGTTTTAGTTATTATTTTTAAATTTCAGATATTTCTTTCTGTACATATATAAAGTTTTACTTTTATAGAAAATACGTCACATTATGTGGCATAGTTAAGACAATGAAAGACCACCCAGTTAGGATATTATATATTAACTTAAAAATGGTTCATATTTATGGTAATAGTATAATCTATATAAGGCTTACAATTAAGTATAATAAAATATATTTTTACCTACATTCAAAATTTTGTATTAGTTTTTATTTGAATCGTTTTGTGTTGAATATTATATAACACTCCTTAAAAACTTGGGTTAAAGTAAAGTATATTTATTTTATAAAAGAAATACAATTGACTTACAAAATATTTTTTTATTAAAAAATCTGTTAAAAAGTAATAGTTTTAGAATAATTATGTTTTACGTTTTTTTTCAGTAAATATGTGGAAAAAAAAATTATTATATTAATATATGTTAATTTTTATGAGTTAAAATATTTAACTGATAATAATTCTTTATTGGTTCAACTTCATCGTGAAAACATTAAGGGTTAATATCATGTTTTATAGGATCATTGGTCTTATTTTATATCTTTTGTTTACGTATATTGTTTTATACCATTTTATCAAGAAGAGTTATTAAAATAACCATATTATATATTACCTAGAAATTTCAGCTTAAATTGACTATCATGCTATTTTTTATGACGACATAAAATTGCAAATATACTAAAACAATTAAATTAAGAAGACTTTTTATTATAAATATTCTACTTGGATTAAAATTATTCATTATTATAAAATATAAAATAATGTCAATACAAATATTAATAACATGATGCTCTATAATTTTAATGATTTTAAATCTTTGATGAAAATTATTTTGTGAGAGTGAAAATGCATTATTCAATACATAAAGTAGTATAAAAAAATCACTTAAAAGTATCTACATATATTTAAAATCTTTGTTAAATATAATTAATTCATAACACAAGTTTATTCTCATCCTAAATATTTATGCTGTATTTCAGAAAAAAACATATAGTACAAGTATATAATTTTATACGTTTTTTATTAATTATTTATGTATTTAAAAGTATATTTGCTAAGATTTATTAAAAAAATAGTTAAAATTTTTATATATAATTATTTTTAGGAATATTGTGAAGTATATTTTTTTAGACTAGCTTACTAGATATTTTAAATTAAGAAATCTCTGCTCTTGCTAAAAAAGCTCACATAGGATATGTGAGCTTTTTTATATGTGATGTATATATGAATATTAAAAAAAATGTGAAACAGCTAATTATATAATATTGTTTTGCTTTTGAAAAAACTAAAACTAAATTTTAAAATATTTTGATAATCACTTTTTATTTTCTTGTTTAAATTATCTTAATTGTCTGTGCTGTTTTATTTTTTTTATTATGTAAGTATTTTGCAAATAAAAAATATAGTTTGTACTTTTTAATTATTTTAATCAATTAGTAGTGCATTTTGTATTTAGTAGTGCATTTTTTTAATATCTATTATTTTATTTACTTTAAGAATAAAGCTCTCTTTGATCTTTTAAATAATTAAATCACAGTAATCAGCTAGCATTCTTTGTGGATTGCCTTAATTATTATTATGCTCAATTTACTGAGTACAATTAATATTAATTTATAATTTTATTGATTAATTTTAACGGTAATAATAGTAGTAATAATTGACTAACCTTAAAACCATATAATTCATAGTTAAAGAAACAATAAATCTACAAAGATATCTACCGCTCGAATATTTTCCGTAACATACGTAAATATTATTAAATAAATAAATTTTTTAATACAATCAATAATGATTTTTGTATTTTGCTTATTGTAATTTTTGTTGCAAAATGACAATAAGAAGATGACCCAATGCAATACAATCGAAAAGAAAATTTAGAGTAATCGAAAAATATTGTTTGAATATTAAATATAAATTAACTTCTAAGTAAGCAATAAAAAGTAATAAAACTAATATTTCTAATTAAAAAAAACATGATGCATGATTTTTTAATTTTCATTTAATTGCTGCTAATGAAGAATTTATTTTCAGAAATATAATATATATTATGTCTTATCTTTCTGTTTTTTTTCTAGATAAAGTGAAATCTCTTTGTAACGAATACCGAAATAACGAAATTCCCAGTGTAACGAATCTGCAATTTGCAACTTTCATACAAAATATTTTCATTGTAACGAAGACTTATCTCAGTATAACGAAATTTTTTGATCCGAATTTAAGAATTGACATAATATTTCTCCGAATTAAGTTCGTACTTGACTTGGAGTGTGCCGGATTTATTCACAAGCGATTTTCGCTGACCCTCAAACTTTTTTTAAAGAACATTTTTTTAACAAATTTTATTGTGCTTATGACAAATTACGATCTGTCAATCTCGTAAGAGGTTATTTTGATGCTGTAGTGATATGGTAATTAAAAATAAAAAAATATATATCATCTTCCTTACATTCAATATGACGAATTTTCAGTTTAACGAATTTTTTTCTTCTGTTATACTGAGATTGTATATCTAAATATATAAAATTATTTTGCATTTATTTTTTTTTGGCCAAATAAATCGCCCCCCACATGATAATTTTATAGTTTTAATTAGCTGCACATTTCGCGTACAGCTACGACTATCACGGCTTCTTGGCTATATATGCTATTGATGGTAATAAAAATACCAAAATAAAGTCTGATGTCAATTTTATATATACCATCCGAGTCTGCGTTTATTGTATCCGCGTATATTTTTACTTCACGTGTATGTGTACATTGTGTAGGTATGTATGTATGTATGGATATCTATGTATATTATATATGATATGCAGTATTGCATTCACCGTTGCATTAGGTTGCAATTTTTCAGGCGCGGCCTGCCCTCGCAGAGCAAAAACTGGTTTTTTCTTGTACACAAGTATCGTTACCGAGAGAGTGCATATAATGCAAATAACAAAAATGCATCATTGCGCTCTGTTGGCGAACACACCGAGCCGCGGCCAACCCAATACCCCAAGGTGGGCGGCGAGTAATGTTATAAAACGTTAGAACTTCTACATACCTACTCTAAAAGACTATGGATGTACCTATGAAGCATTAGCAGACCTTCGAATGGCTATTATGCGCGGAGAATGGTTTTTTATATTAAATTATATCAACAATGCTGAACAACTGATGTTTTGACTGAGGTTACAAATTTTAAACTTTTTTAGTTAAAGGAATTCTTAAAAATATATTTTTTTAGTTGAAGGAATTTTTTAAAATTGTACTTATAAATTCCATAATTTAAAAAAAAAAATTAAATTAAAACATACCTTTAAAATATATTTAAAATATAAAAAAAATATTTTTATACAGTGAGTCTTAGAAATTTGTTGCGCTTTGTTCTTTTGCGCATGTGCTTATATAAAATAGTATGTAGAATCCCGATAACACGAAAGGAGAAGAGAGTTACATTTTTACAGTAGCTAAAAATTGGTCACACTGAGGATTGCAAAATCAAACCACTTATAATTTATCACAGTAAAAACCTTAGGACTTCTAAAACATTGTCATCTGTTATATATAAATAGTAGAGCAATAATGACAAAAGACATTGTTGAAGACTGATTTCGAAATCATTTTATGCAAAAGGTAGACAAATATTACAAATTTAATAACCTACCATTGAATATTTTAGTGTCAATTAATAATGCATTAGATTATTCGCTATGTGAATATATTGAAAACAATAAAATTATATTTCTTTACCACAGTGAAAATCATAGAAATTAAAGAATACTTTTGAAATATTGCCACCTGTTACATATAAAAATTTAAAGACCAATTTCGTCATCATTTTATGCAAAAGTATATTAATAGTAGGCACATTTAATTCCTTAGTCATTTCAAGTTGTACAAAACTGTTATATTGCTAATGTTTAATTTTTTACAAGCTCTCGAATGATTGTTTGTTACTATAATTCAACAGTCAGTCCATATCAACTGAAGCAGGACGCCCACGACTTCTTTATCTTCTCTAAGACCCAGCACTATATTTTGGTACCAACATTAAACCGTGCCTTACTTAACAATATCCACACGGAAATCATTACTTATTTCGATTTCTGCTGTTCTATTACACGTTTTGAACACATTTTAAAATGCAAAATTTAAAGTCTAGATATTAAAAAAAAATGTTAGCGCAATGACTACATATTTATTGAACAATACTAACATTTTCATATTTTGCAACTATTTTAATTGTTATTTATTGAGCTTCATGTAATACTGTTTTAATAGTTAGAAATTGGCTATTTGATGTATTTTTCATCCTATATAACAAATCTTTTATTGCACTAATTTATTTGCTTATATTATTATAGTGTCCATAAAATTTGTATTTTCTAATCGAAAAATAATAATTTTGATTTATGATTTAAATTATCTTTTCCTTTCATTAATTTATACACAATAAAAAGCAATTCTAAGTATGTTTCATCATAGTACGCCTCGCATTATATAAGACATACTAAATTTCTGATGATTGATGTCATCAATACAAATATAACATATTTAACCGTTTAAAATAGCTGAGTTCATTTAAAATATTTTTAATTCTTATTTATTTATTAAAATATCGAATTTATTTTTTACGTATTATTTAAATTTCTATAGCTTACAATTTTTTTTGCGGTGTTACTTACAAGTAATAAGCATTTTTATAAATCCTTATTAAGATGCTAAGTTGTGCTTATAAATAGCACCACAAAAAAGTTAGCTCTGCAAGTTATAGAAATTTAAATAGAAAAGTAATAAAAACAGTTCAAGTTAACTTTTTTCTCGACAATATTTTTTAAATTTTTATCTACTATAAAGTCGACCCTCATATAGCGTAGAGATTGGGACTTCGTGATAGAAATAATACGTTATAAGGGGGACTTGGCACTCATACAAAACATTGATGTTAGGTTTTTTCAACTGTATTTTGTATTTCGATTTTTGATTTTTTTGCAAATTTTCATAGAGCATTTTTTTGTAAAAATGGAATTTGTACGAATATTTTTTAATGTTTTATTTTTTTACCGCTGATTAAGAAAGGGTGGATCAATGACGGATGTTTAAAAATATTCATGCTTTCTTAAGATCTTTTAATAAATGCTTAACCGTTTAAAATAGCTTTTTTTAGGTATATAAGTTTTGAAGTCAATGTTTCGATTTTTAATTTTTTTATGTATATATATTAAATTAATCAAATTTAAAATAAGCTTAAATATTTGTAACTATTCTTAATAATATAATTAAAGATGTAGCAATTTTTCAATTAAATTGAGAATACAAGTTTTTTGTATTTATTAGTATAAAAAAATGTGTAATTATAGACAATGAAATATACAACATAAAAAGTATTTTAATTTTACATTTTATTTAATTTTTTGCTAAAGAATTATCTGCGTTTCAAGCAGCTGTAAGACAATTGTATTAAAAACTGGACTCTAAATTTAATTTATACACGAAAAAATGGTTAAAATTTATTACTTTATTATTAAGATCAAAATTCAGATTTTAAGCATTAAATTTATCAATAAATATATTTTTATATTAAAATTAATTTAATATGTTTAAAATTATATTAGATTGTCTTTTTTGTAAAAAATGTTAAAGCTTATAAGAGCTTGAAATTTTATTTTTGTGCTTAAATATTACATCATTTGCCAGGATTTGATTTTTTACTAGCAAAATTACTAAAAGAATTATCGTAAATAGGAATGAAAATAATCACTATAAAATTTACCGCCATATTTTTCCTTGTCCTGATAAGTAGCAGACAATAATTATATCAAAACCAAGAAAACGACTCAAAGAAACAACGTCGTTTATATCAAAAAGTCTGTTACATTTTCTGTCAAAAATATTAAAAATAAAATTGTTACTTTGGACAAATAAACCAGAAATTAAATAAAAATGAATTATCATGATTCAGAAATTAATATGGTACTATAGAATAAGTCCATAGAATTATAGAAAAAATCAGCAATGATTTTGAGGGCAAAATGCTTTTATTAAAGTTTGGCACATTGGACAGCTCTATAAGATAAAAGTAAGCCTTTCAATACACACTATCGTATGTTTTTTGTACTGCGTATCTTTGTATTAAAAAGTAATGATAATAAAAAAATTATACACACAATTCATAAAAATAATATTAATATATTAAAATGGTGAATTACTGTGTTAAATGTTTGTAGTTATTTAATAATCTAACATAAGGTCATCTAATATTTACCCTGAAGTCTACGGTTTTCTTTTGAAGTGCGGTAAGATAAACTATCAAAGTGTCGTCATCTTTTAAAAAAACATATAGTTTTTGCAAACTATGCGATCATTTAATACTGTTTGTGTGCTTTTCGTTCCGGGTTTATTTGATCCAACGATGCAATGAGTAGATTGAGTTTTCCCAAACGAGGCGATGACGGAATTTTTCGCTCAGGTTTTGTTTAGAAAAGCGATTCGTATCCAGACGCAAAAATAAACACGGCGTCTAAGACATTAATGCAACCGATTGCATCTGAACAACTCTGAAATGACTTAAAATAATTAGAAAGACCCCATAATGTGGTA
This sequence comes from Plectrocnemia conspersa, assembly GCF_051122295.1. Classification (NCBI taxonomy): domain Eukaryota; kingdom Metazoa; phylum Arthropoda; class Insecta; order Trichoptera; family Polycentropodidae; genus Plectrocnemia; species Plectrocnemia conspersa. The sequence goes on along the minus strand of NW_028277172.1, from coordinate 2,696,729 downwards.
ATAAACATAAAAAACATATTTATTAGTATGCTTTTTTAATCATGATAATATATACCTGGTATTTAAATTAAATTTATTAATAATATTTAGAAACTCTACACAATAGAAAATTTATGCGTTGTAGCATAATTTGTAATAAAAAATAAAAGCACAGATTTATAAACTAAGTAAAATGTTTTGATTGTGCTTTTTAATTAGTTTAAAAAAGGGCAATTATATTATTATAATATTTTATTCAAGATGTAAATCAAAAACTTAGATTTGTTTATGCTAAATATATTTAACCATTACGCCTAATATTATTCGTTAAAATTAAAAGTAAATATGAACTTATGAATCGTCATTCAGTTTTATTAGGGTTAAGAAAATAGTATAGAAATGCATTTGAGAAACTTTCCAGCTTTGTTTTAGTAATGTTTGTGTATAAATGCTTTGTCTAATATTAACGAGGCATCACAAATTAAATCGGAATTTTGGACTCGTATGTTTTGTTTAGAACATTATCTTACAATTAATTACTTAAAATAAATAAAAAAAACATTGAGATAAATTTTATTTAGAGTTATGTATTTTTAATGTACGTATAAAAATTGTGTCAAGTGCATAATGACACAACACAAAGAAACTGAAATATATAAATGCATTTCAGTGCAACGAAATGCGCGTGGGCTGAAGCGGCCTTGAAATTTTTGTGCAAGTTTATTTTTGCACTGAGGCGTACGCTTATTTCTTTTTCTCAGACACACAAGATGTTCACAAAGCTACAGATAAAATTTATTTTAATAATAAAGAAATTAATAAAAAATTCAATATATATTTACGATTTATCGAATTTATTTTTTACGTATTATTTAAATTTCTAGAGCTTACAATTTTTTTTTTGTGATGCTACTTACAAGTAATAAGCATCTTTATAAATCGTGATGAAATAAATGAGATGCAAAGTTGTGCTTATAAGTAGCACCAAAAAAAATCGTTAGCTCTGCAAGTTCTAGAAATTTAAATAGCAAAAGTGAAGAAAACAGTTAAAGCTAACTTTCAGCTAATTTTTTTCCAAACAAAATTTAATTTTTTTTTTCTACAATACAGTCGACCCCCATATAGCGTAGAGATTGGGACTTCGTGTTAGGAATACTACGTTATAGGGGGGACTTGGCACCCATACAAAATTTGATGTTATGTTCTTTCAACTATATTTTGTGAATTTAACGAAATCAGCAAATCATTTTTTTTTCTTATTTTTATGTATTGAAATATGTCATTATTTGTCAGATATACATATGTATATATTGTGTTTTTTATAAAAAAAATGTTTATTTTTTAAAATTCTCATTACTCGAAAAATTTGCTGATTTTTTGCAAATTTTCATGGAGCATTTTTTTGTAAAAATGGATTTTGTACGAATATTTGTAGATGTTTCACAAACGCAGTGTTGTATTTTTACCGCTGATTAAAAAAGGGTGGATCAATGATAGATGCTTAAAAATATAGATGCTTCCTTAAGATCTATTAATAGAGGGCAAAAGTATTTGGCAAAAATGTTTTTCAAAAAAATGTATTAGCTTCACTAATCATCCATATTTTAGATTTATTAATCTAAAAATTACAATAATAATCAGATATGAATAATTTTAAGGTTCTTTTTCATTTAAATTACCAATATTAATGTAACTTATATGTTTAAGTATGTATTGAAAAAATTACTGTATTATTATAAGCACATACAATATATTACAATTTCTCGAGAACCTTTAAAGTTGTATTAAAATAAATAAATATTATTAAAAATATAATATTTGGCACTTTTTTTAATTTATGTAGTATTTCATAAATATTTTTAATAATAAGGGTCAGTATAAATAATTATTGATAATAAATATCAAGAGTTGTTAGATTGTTTTTACACAATACATCGACTGGAAGTTCTTAGTTAATATTTGTTTTTGACAAAACTTCTATTGTGGAGATTTACGAATTAACTAGTATTAGGATGTATAAATCATAAAATTTATTATATGAAAAGTAGTGATTTTATTCTGGTTTATTATTTAAAAATAACTACGCATTTTATTTTAAAATAAAATCAATCTGTCGTTGTGGATATTTGAGTCACTTATTCATTGCCCCAATCGTTCAATTTATATAATACACGTTATAATAAATTGAAGGGTCCTCAGCTAGGCTTTGATGCTATCTAAAAATAACCGTCATATAAATAGGTACAATCTATTTTCGCTTCTCTTCTATTTGCGGATAATTGCGAATTAATTCTCGGCCGAATACAAATCGGCCCCGTCGTTAAAACACCGAACTTCTTAAACACCAGATATTTATATACCGCCACACAATATGCACCAACCGCCTTGAAACTTCAAGAGATAAAAACGAAAGACGGATGCTGCGTCGAAAGAAAAGTCGCTAATCTTATTTATAGTCGGACGGGTATTTTTTAATTATTTTTTTCGCACCGCCCTTGAGTTTTGCGTGTATAGCTTGAAATTTGGCAACGCGAAATAATGCTGAGGAAAATTTAAAAGGGACTATAAAACGTAAGCCGCTGCGCCCAAAAAACTAGGTCGCGTCAAAATAGAACGATTTTGCTAATTTATTTATATGACGTATGCGTGTTCTGGACGTTCGATAGATATATCTAGATTTTAGAGCGTGTGCAACGATGATGGTGATGATGATGTTGTGCGTTGGTTGCTTTATGAAAATGCCGTGTGTTTGCATCTTGAATGGGCCCCATTGTTGAAGTGCAGCAGCATCTCCGAGAGAAGAACTCTTCCGAAACGTTTGCTTTGTGCGAAAGAGATGGGATGATAAATTATGAGGTAAACAAAGAAAAATCAATCTTGATCTTAATACAGAAATAGTCTATATGTTTTATATATAACTATCTAAAAACACAATAAAATAGATAATTTAGTTATATAAAAGCAAAAGTCGTTGTTTGCTTTTTTTAAAAATTTGGCAAAAGTCATTTAAAATCTTAAATTTAAAAAAGTGAAAAACAATGCATTCAATATAAATTGTGTGATTCATTAAAAAACGTGTTATAAAATTTATCAATAGCAATGAGCTTTTATAGTATATGATTCATGGCCTAAAAACATATAAAAATCCCATTGCACTCAAGAATCAGATCTATATATCCTTAATTATTTAAATAAAATGTTACGAAACACTGAATTTATATATTTAACTTTTTTTATTTATCAAAATTATAATATTAAATTATTTTTAATATTATTACTTTTTTTTAATAGTAAATAATTCCTTTCTTCATGTTTAGAGAAGATAAGTTTTCTAGGAAAATAAATTAGGTGTAATGATTTTCCGTTGCTTATAAATAATATCATATATGAAAAGAAAATTTTAGAAAGGTTTTAATTTATTTTAGGAACATCTTCTTTGTATTACTACATTTAAAAAAAAATTAATTGAGCTAAAAATAAACAATACACATACAGCAGCATCACGTTATATTGAAAATTGAACTATATCAATAATACTTTTCACTTAATATTATTCATGGCTAAAATACATGGCTAAGTATAAATCAGACAGATTTAACCTTTGTGTTAAATTATAGATATTTCTTCTTAATTTTTAAAATAAAATGTTATAAAACACTATATTTTTTATACCTGTATTAAATAAATTCAGTGTTTAGTAACTAATTAAGGATCTTTTTTAAAAATGTTTTGATTAGAATATACTTCAAAAACATAGATATACTAACACAAAAAAATGTTACAAAAATAAGATCAGTTTTATATCAAATTACAATTGATGGCGAACTATTTGCTTAAAATCATTGATTTTATTTTTTATATATTCTTAAAAAAAAATTGATTTAACCAAGGCTTTTTTGTCATGTAACGCGGTGGAACGGCGTTCCGGACCCTTTTTACAGTACTTTTGTTGTTAAACAATCGATTGACAATTTGCATAACATTTATTTTTTTTATTTTTACGTAAATATGACGTCATAAGATAAGAAGCTACAATTTAAATTATGACATTTTTAACAATGTGACGATTTTCAATGAATGAGAATCAAGTGAAGCACATCTAAACCGAATTTTGCCCAATAGGAGAGCGCAAAAATCAATTATCCCTTCTCAGAAGTCAAAAATCCACGTCAAAAGAAATAAAATCGTGCCGTCGCCGTCGCAGTGGGAACGCTCGTTGCCGAGCGTTCCCACTGCGACGTCGCCGACACGATTTTATTTCTTTTGACGTGAATTATTGCCTTCTGAGAAGTGATAATTGTTTTTGCGCTCTCCTATTGACCAAAATTCAATTTGAATACACTTTGACCAATACTCTCATATCAGAAGTCCGTAGAAATATCGTTGAGGATTGCAAACATATTTTTAAGACAAAGTGTAACATCCAAATGCCCCAAGATGCGATGTCTGTCTGGACTTCTTGTTCTGCTTATTTTTCTGACTTGTATTTTAGACTTAACCTAATAACAGTTATAAAACTATAATTATTTTTAGAACTTTCATTAGGTTAGGTTGGGGTTTGAGCAGCAAATAGACGTTTCGCGTCTGTGAAATTGAGTTTTATATACATTATAGAGCAGCATATAATTTCACCAGCGCCTATCAGTAAAATTATATTTTCACTAGTTGAAATATATATCTACTGGGGAAAATGTATTTGGACTTTGCAATGTAAAATATAGGTGTTTTCACTGGTGTATTTCTACCGGTGAAAATATATTTTCTAGATACTGTATTTTTTAATTTTTTTTGACGACCTTTCGGGAGGGGGGGGGGGTAATTCAAAACTTAAGAAAAAAAACACATTCCTTGTTTTTTTTTAATATTTAGATTTTATCAAATGACATACATTTTTCTGGCTAAATTCAAGAAGGGGGAGGGGCTGCTCCTACATGCTTTCTCCAAATGACGTCTCTGTATCTCACACTTATCACTAGTGTTATTTATCGAGAATTATTACTGGAGAAAAATGGTAAATCGAGAATTCCCATTTCTCGACAAATTTTATGAAGCATTTTTTTATTATATAAAATTAAATTTGTACGAATATTTTAAAAAGGTTGTTTACACCCACTGCTTTTTTATAACGCTGCAGGTGGGTTTATCCCTAATATGCATACTTGAATAATTTTTAATACATATTTTTGCATAACTCAGATATTAAACCTTTCCAAAAGTGTTCATGGCAAATGTTTGAAAAAATGCATACTTTTACGGAAGATCGAAAATATATTAATGACTTGCGAATTTGCAATTGTTTATTATTCTAACTAACCTTTGGATTTATATTTGCTTTAGTGTTCTAAGAATCTGCTTTGATAAGAAAAAAATACGCATGGGAATCGGCTGAATCGTTTTTTTTATTTTGCTTTTGTAAAGCAAAAGCTGTTACTGACCATTGTCTCACGATTTTTATTGACAGCCGAAGGAGCCTTAATTTTTTTATTTAAACATTTGGGAAAAAAGCATCTCTGAGCTTAGCTCAAAATTTCAAATTGAACATTGATGCCATTAATTAAATATTTGCAAAATCCAGAATCTTTCACCAGTCAATAAATATGACTTATTAAGGGATTCTTCAAAAGCATAAATATATAGATCTCTTATTAAACTTTTGTTTATTTTTTTATTTAATATAAAATCTGTACCAACTAAGTAAGTTAATCAGATATAACGAATACCTACAAATGAGTATTAATCACTAGACTGAAAGTCTAGGAATCAATTACATATATATTAATATTTATAAATTATTATGTGTTATTTAATTTATAACAAATAGATGTCACTGTTGTTGAAGCCGGTTTTTTAATAGCGCATTTTTTATAAATAAAAATTCAAATGCTGCTGCCGGGGCTCGAACCAGTAACCACAGAGTTACTAGTCTGAGACGTTCCGTTCTTATTATACAATAACCTTAAAATATGGTTAGATAACATATATAGTTACCAGCTGTAATTTTTTTCTTAATTAGTATAGTATTTTTACAGTTATTTTAATATATTCGTGGTTATTATTTACTATTTTAAAATTCTAATTAAAAAAAATATTTAATTTTTACTGCATATTAGTAGTGTGCCAAATTGGTTTATTTTCGTAAGTTAATTTGTAATATAATAAAGTATACATTTTCATTAAAAATCATTTATTTTTGGCTTAAGGTTTTTTTTAAATTATATTTAAAAATATTTTGCATAATAAAAATTAGTAAAATATATATTACAATGTGTTTTATATCAACGCTTATTACAAATAAAATGCATTTAAGTAATTTAATTTTAATATCACTAAATCAAATTAAATAATTAAGAAGTAATGAAATCATTAATAATGTTTTTAGCTGTAGTAATTTCGCAATATTTTCTACACCATATATGTTTATAAGGTACGCAAGGTACATAGAAATAACTATTGCTGCAATTAAAGAAGATAATTTAATTATTGAAATTCGATTTGCTACCATATAAATCTTAGACTTTCCAATAAATAGAGCAATTATCCAAAACGCTTTTTAGTCTGTAATTTATATTAAATGAGAAGTAATAAAAACAAATTTTTAAATTTGACCACCTTATTAGCGTTAAAAATAAAACAGTTTTATATTGCAGTTGATTATAAATTGCATGAGAGTCGAATCAAAACCACATGGATCATTAACTAGCACCATAACCTTTATTGTTTTATTTAAAACAATTCCGCACGTTTGCGGCCTCTACGCTACAAATTCCTCGCATCATTTCGCCAATCTCATACTTCTTATCTCTCTCAAATCCGCTAGGGTTAAACGGGAATGGATTCTTGTTCGGTCAGCGTTGTAAAACTTGCAATGTGTCAGATATTCTATCTGCTCGAGCAGTCCTGGAGAGTGGATCCGCCAGGTCGTGCGGAAGGAATTTGCATGGGAGAACTACGGCAGCGCCGCGTCGAGGAGAAACGTGCGAACTGACTGAAGATGATGATGATGATGATGCACCATAAAATAGTATTTGGAAATCCACCTCAGATGGCCATTAGAAATGGTCTTAGAATACCAGAAGAGGAATACCGAACGACTGGCACGCTCTTTATATGCGTGTAAAATGCTGTAAAAGGCGCTTGCTATAATTATTATTCTTAGTTTTAAGTGTATGTGGTGTCTGGTAGAAGAGGGGCTGTTTACTGGTTTGAATACCACAAAGAGTTGTGAGGTTTGACTGAGCGAATTGCAATGTCAATATAACGACTCAACTACCGTAAAATAAATATAATTCAGACCATAGAAGAACTTTAAATTACTATTTGCCCAATACTTTTAACGACTTTATTTGCTAACAGTCTTTAAAACAGCATTCTATGTTTCTATTTATTTATAATAAAATTACAGACATGTGTTCCGTGTTTCTATTTATTTTTAATAAAATTACAGACAAAAATAATTCTTTGTCTGTAATTTTTAATAATAAATTGCTTAATAGCAAAAGAAAAATTTGCGCGCATTGGTTATTAAAAAACAGAAGCTAGATTTACATATTTTTTTAATTAGCTGTGATTTAAATGTAAATCGCAGAACAAGTACAGAGTTACATTGTCACTATTTTAGAAAATAAATTAAGGCATATTCTAAAAATATAAGTCAGATCTTAATTAAAATGCTTTATAAATATATTTTGGGGAATATATCACTATTTTCAAAATATTTTTGCATATTATGTTTACATATTTATTGTTAATATTTTATTGTAACATGTTAGGTGATAACCCAATGCGTCATAACAGGGTTAAAACAAGCAACTACTACTAAATAGTGAGAAAGCAAACTGAAAGCAATATATAAATCAGTGAAATATATTCCAAAAATTATTAACTATTTTTACAGAATTTAATTTATAAATTTTCATAATTCATCATGAAAATAATCAGTGAGATTAGCAAAATTTAGAAACACTTAATCTACGATAAAATAGCAAATTAAAAATTATACAATTTTATCTTTTTATAATGTAATTATTTAATAAACATACCAATAATTACATTACTTTATAACTAATTTATTTATTAACTACAATTGACTGTTAAATAAAACAATTGATTAAGTGCTAATTTAAGTACATTTAACTGAAGATCAATTCTATTTTATCTTTAATCTGTAAAACAATTTGTGCTTTGGCGTTTTATGCTTATATTTAAATTTTAAGATTGTTCATATCTTAGACTCTGATACATGGATGATAATGATATTGTTTTTAAAATTAATATGAAGAGATGTATTTATTATATTATTTTTATAACCTTATTTTAAATGACTTAGATTTTATAAAAATAATACTATTGCTGTGGTTACTCCACACCAAGCAAGCATTAATTAAAAAATCAGCTTAATTATTATTAAATGGGCACAATGGCAGCAAGCCATTTTAAGCAAAGTAAATTAAAATTAAATAAATAAAAATAAACTATTTAAAATTTCAGTAATTATTTATTAATCAATAATTTTAATATCACGTAATTTATATAAATTGAAAAAATTCAGGTTGCTAATATCTAATATAATTTAAGAAAATTATTTAATTTAAATTTTATATTTAATTTTGAAATTATGTATAATAAAATAGCTCTGAGGATGGTGAGTGCCATACTCTTCGAAACGTCAGATGCTCACATAAAAGTAAGATTGCAATGGCATCCGTAGCCATATATATATATATTCTTAAAAATAATCCAGAAAATTACTGGAGCAACTGGATTTTTTCCAGAAGTGTCCGATTGCTATCGTTTTATCAGTGCTTAGGCCATTACACGTGAAAAGCCTCCACACGGTCAAATCAGGGTTAGTTGCATAGCGGTAAATTGCTTTGCGTGCCATTTTTTACCATTTTGACCGGCGCTGAATAGAGTCTAGATTTTCTAGTTAGTTTTACTATCTTAGATGTAAACGAGTTTTTAGAGCCTTTTGCCGATTTCTTCCATAGCTTAAAGGCCGGATCAATAATTTACTCGTTACAGCTTAATGCACTTAAAATAACCCCACTGAAATGAATTTTTTTGATGTTTGAGAATAGCATAGACTAGACTATTTATTAAAAAAAAAGTTTAATTCTTACATAATTTGATTCAACTGAAAAATATTTTTTTTTTAATATATATGAATATTTTTAACTCCCGGGTAGTACAGATATTTGTATATGGGTAAATAGATACTAATAAAAATACCTAAATTTACATTTTTCTTTATATATAATGTGATATCTTTGAACTAAATTTTTCTTGTATTTTTTATTTAAATATTTGATGTACTTATTACAGTAATGTTATGATCTTATAATCATCCAAAAATACAGTTCATATATCAATACGTTATATAAAAGCATTTAAAATTAATTAGATAGTTATTTAGTTATTTTATTTATTTAATAATAACTCGCAAAAATAATACTGTAACGGGTTTCCTAAATGGAATAAAAGAACAGCTTCTTGAATTTTGAAATAAATTATAATATCAAGTCTTTTTTTATTCTCTGTTTATGTTATATATTATATGTTTGTTTAGTTAAATTTATTTGATGTAAAAATTATCTATGAAGCTAATTAAATTATTAAAATATACGTTTTAAATAAATTTTAACTGTATAAATAATTGTACCATTTTATTTTTCTCAATTTATAATATATCAGAGTTTCAGTATCTTAAATATGTAAATTTATAAATAACCCGTTGCAATTTAACTGTTATTTATCTCACGTAATATTTATTAAGAAAAAATATTAAATTTATTGTTCTAAAAATATCAAAAGCTACTCTCAAATTCACACAGCCTAATATTTATTTTATTGGATTTTAATAAAAAGTTTTTATAACATTATTTAAATACGTATTTTAATCATTACTTTATTAACATATACCATTGTTTTTAAAAACGCGGAAATTGTATTGTTTAATAAAACTTGAATAGTATGATCAAACAGTTTAAAAACATTATTGGAGAATCACTAAAATGTCATTAAATTCCTCTTTTTTATTTTTGTATAGATGTTTATAAATAGTTGAAAGCTCCAATTTTAATTTAATTAAATTAAAATATTACAAATTTTGTATTTTACAAAGTAGGTTATAATGATTTATGATATTAACTTTTTATTTTGCATATTCACGTAGATGTTCAATTTATACATGAATATATAATTGATGACAGTTATTATTAATGTTAATAAGTGACGTTATTGCAACAGCATATTTATATACAAATGTATAATAATAATAAATAAATAAAATCACATTTATAAATTAAATAAAAATAATACTTACATTTTTAACCGTAAATTTTCATATTTCACAATCGCTTAAATTTTTCATTGTTGACATAAAATTAACATCGAAACACAAAAATAATGTTTATAAATTTACATTAACCACAATTTTTATATAAATAAACTTAATAAATAGATCAAACTCAAGTCATGTTTCGATTTTCGTTACATGTTTGTGTATGGCGCACTTGTGAATTTTCTCGTAAAAATATTCGGAAAAGTGTCTATTTTTTTGTATATTTGTATGTTTTTCGCGTTTTTGAGCGTTTTTTATGTTATAAATATATTTTTTCGCGATTTTAAACGGCCAAGAGCAAAAATTGCATCGGACGCTAGTCCCGCCGCCTAAGAACGCGGTCCGATGCACAATTTTCATAGTAACACTAAGGAACTTAAGTAAGAGAGCTGCATAAGAAATATACCTATAGATATTGTGTACTGTATCAGCGCCTCTACAATGTGTTATCCTTTTATTATATTATATTATTTTTTATACATATATTTATCTATTCATTTAAATAAACAGGACATATGCATAATATAATAATCTTCGAATTTAATAAATATTTACCAATAATTTTTTTTTTAATAAAACATTAGTTTATATAAATAATGTTTTATTATATCTAAATAAATTATTTTTTAGCTTAAAAAAATATTTAAGAGATAAAGAAACAGGAAAATTTTATTTAAAAAAAAATATTAACCGCTATCGGATTTAACCGCAAAAAATAAAAAAATAACCTTGTATTAAACTGTCACGTGTTAATTATTTTTATAGTGTAATTTCATTTTTTTTAATAACTCACAATTTTTATTTTTCGTTAAAGTTATAAGTTTAAAATTTATAAATATGTAGTTTTATAGATCCACCGATTTAAAAAATAAATATATATAAATTTTAATTAAAATATTATTCAAAAATAGATCTTGAAATATTTTTATACATATATTTTTAAATTAAGTTAGATTTTTACTAACATAAATTTAAATTATAATTTTATTACCTAAATGTTATGGAAAATATTAAGTAAATGTATCGCCAATAAAGGGAACGATTTGTAATGGTCAGTACCGTTGTCATAAACAGTCAGTAAATCTCTAATAAATGGTCAGAAACAGTCAGGATTATCACTATTAACCGATCGTAATATTAAAATTGTTCATACAATTTGATTCTAGTATACAAATATATTATAGTTGTTGTGTATAAATATTTTTCTAATACTTTTCTATTATAAATAAAACTAAAAGATTTCTGTATATATTTTATAATTAAAACTATTTTAACTAAATATTTGTATCAACTAAATATCTGTTCATATAACATAATTATGAAAATTTAGGTAATAAATTAAATCTTGAGCACGGTATTCTTAAAATTATATGTAAAATAAGTAATTGTTTTTTTTAAATACAAATCAAAATATTATTTTATGTTATAATAACAATATGCAGTCAAAAAAACTGAGTATTAATTGAAACTTCTGACTAAAAAAATAAAAATATATATTTTTTACTATTTATTCATATCAATAATATCGTTACATATAATAATATATATAAAATTTACTAAAAGATATAATGATATATTAAAAGTTTTAAATAAAATATTTTTATTGGTGTTTAAAATTAAAAATTTTAAATTTGTTTTTTTTTTATATTAAATAAAAAAAATTTAAATAAAGCAAATATAATACAGGACCTTGATATTTTTTATACTTTTGCCATAATAAATACATTGCTTTTTAAAAAAATTTGATAAAATGTTGTAACTATTTAGATCTAATATAATTAATTCAATTTTGGCAGTTATATAATATTTTTAAAAATTTTGCAAATATATGTTTTATATAACAGATTATATACCATATAAATCTTTTCATAAATAAATAAAAATAATTTATTTTTTTTATTAAAAAGTAATTTAGTTTAATTTAAATTACTGTTTTTTAGAAACACAAATTGTTAAAAAAACACTTTCTCAAAGTTTTGTTATCATTTTAAATTAAAAAAATAGTTTATCTATATAAAATTAAATAATCTGCATTAATCGTGAATTGAAATACTAATTTTTAAATATACACTAATCTTTTTTAATATAATTAACAATAATTAAATATTAGAATAACTAAATTCGTATTAAAGTTTTTAAATACAAAAAAGATTTACAGATATTTTAACAAATTTTACTTTTAAGTAAGAATACTACAATTTAATTAATGAAAATACAATTAATTAAATTTTCATGTATAAAGCTATAAGTTTGTTTTTCATAACTATGTATATGAAAAAATATGAAATAAATGTAAATATGCAAATTTATTGATCAGTTATTTTAGAAAAAAGTAACTTTTAAGTGGAACGGTTTGTAACTTTACATAAATAATACAGTAATATTACAAATACCGATATTAACTAAACATAGCGATATTTCTTAGTGTGGTAATAAAAAATATTTCTTATTAAAATAAATAATTACTAACTTGACTAATATTATTTTTATTAAAAAATGTTTGAATAATGTTACAGATTTAAAGGTATGATTAAAAAAACGAATAAATTGTATCTATTTACAAGTTTTATAACTAATGTTGTTCTTGGTCTAAATGCATTAATAATGCTAAATATATTTATAAACAAAAATAATTTAAACTCAAATTTATATAATCTACTTAAGTTACAGATTAATAAAAAATAATATTTTTGCATTAAAAAAAATATTTAAAAGCTTTGACTTAAGGATGATAAAAATATGTTTTTTTTAATGAGTCACTGACCGGTGATGATTTAATTTACTTTTGCGTCGGCGGTGCGTCTCGCGAACTGTTTGAGAACGTGTGCACTTAGAGAAGGAGTGCAGTAAGAACATGCGCCCATATGTAGATAGACTGGCGCAGGGTTAGCACAAGTGATCTTTGCAATCAGCATCAATTGTTCACTCGGCTGTGCAGCAAGATGACCACAGACGTGATTGTGATGATGACGACCGTCATTTTAGATTATTATTATAAGAAAGCTTTACAATCTACCATGTATGCAAAAGCGTTGTTTTTAACATCCTTGATTCTTATAAATTTCAGATGAGAGTTTAATTATATAAAGTTACAACCAGCTACAAGGCTTTGATTGCGATTTGCAGTTAAATTTATTTGAAACAATTTTAAGGTGAATATTGTAAATAAATTATTATCATTTATTTTGGATAAAATAAATAAATGTGTAATTAAAATTAAATTGACTCTTTTAGAAATTTTATTTTAAAGTAATATATATATATCAGACAAAAATTGTTTTAAGACCAGTGAATAATAACTACTAATGAGTAAATCTCAACAGTCAGCTATATATTTTATTAAGAAGGTATGCATATTTTTATTTTTTAAATATGGCCAAATATATATCAGCACTTCCTTAATAAATAATAACTATAAAAATATATTTGAAATATTTGCAATCAAATTCCTTAAATAAAGTAACAGATTAATAGTAGAATATTATATATTTCTCTACGTGCTCTGTAAGTGGCAGTTTTAATATTAAAAATAATACTAGTTAACTAGTAAATAATTAAAAAAAACTGTACAGCACAGATAATTTAACACAGGATATTTCTTGCATAAAAAATATGATTTAAGAATAAAATATATGAAAATGTATTGTTTTAAACTATATAAAAATGTTAAGTTGCACGGAAACGCAAATGCTGAAGAAACATAAAATAATTTATATAAAATATACCTTTAGTTTAAAAAGAAAAGAAAAAGGGTTAAAATTTTGTTACCATCAAATCGATCTCGACTCAGAAGTTTGCATATTTTTTCAATAATATAATTTGTGTTTGATTAAAATTGCCTACAAGACTTTATATTTAAAAAAATATTATCAGATTAAAAAAAATATATCTAAGTATGCTTTATATTTTTTTCAGTAAATAAGGGTAAAATACATTAGGGCAAATAATTGGCGAATGATACTCTAGCAAGTATAAATGCCGACTATTCTTAAGTAGTGTCATTTTAATCCATTGCAGCAGAGAAATATCTTATTATTCTTTTGGAAATTTATTTATTATAAATCTTTCGTTGTAACATGAGAGGCAATATATATCTGGGTGACTAATTTATGCAAATTGGCAATTGAAGATGTTAAGCAGATGAAGAAAGGTGACGCATGACTGGAAATACAAGATAAGGTAGTAAATGTTCCATAAAATCATAAAATATAACTTTATAATTTCATTTTACGTTGCTACATTTGCTTTCTCATCTATCACTTTTTATTCCATTTTTTAAATATTTTGAATTGATGAAAAATAGACAACTTTGTGCAAATGTATGGGAAAAAAACTGTTGAGTACCTAAGTATTGGTCTAAGACTTAATAAGACTTGATAAACTGTTTTACGAATAGCTTGGAAATAAACGGAAGAATCGATATTGATCGTTTTTATGGTTTCTTTATCATAACTATAATAGAGGGTGTTTTTTTAGAGGTTTGTTTCTTGAATTTGCAACACTATTTCCAGCGACAGCTGATTTGTTCTCAATTTGGTTTGCCATTTCAGCAGGACTTGATTTATGTCAGAACAACGCTTGCAAATTGTGCAATTTTATTTTGAATATCGTGGTTTAGTTCATGAAATATGGCATTAACGTCCAATCGAACAAATAATTCGAATAATCATGGATCATTTTTGCACCATGCATACACTAATTGGTAATACGAATCCGCAGGGACGTCGTACAGTGACCTGAATTAGTCGATTCGCCATCGTGCACAGCAATTGAAGCTGCGCTCATCCACTTCATGGAAGATTTTGCTGAAAGATATTGCTTTACGAGCTTACAAGATCTAGCTCGTGTAAGAATTGCAGCCGCTTGACCATCGTGTGCATCGTACATTCGATAAATAAGCCGAATACAAAATTTCTCTAGCTCTTCATTTTTACCACAAAATTTTTTTTAGCGACGAGGCTCATTTTTGATTGAACGGCTACGGTAAAAAGCAAAATTGCCGCATTTGGAGTGAAGAAAATCCACAAGCCAGTATTGAGACGCCGTTACATATACAAAAAGTTACTGTTTGGCGTGCTTTATGGGCTGATGGAATCGTTGGTCCATATTTCTTCAAAACTGATGCCTTATAGATCTATTATTACTAACTTTTTCGTTCCTCAATTGAATAGCATTAATGTGGAAGAGCTTTGGTTTCAACAAGAGAGCGCAACGCGCCACAAGCAACATATTGAAGGAAACATAATTTCGCGTAATGGCCTCGAAGATCGTGTGATTTAACATCTTGAATTTTTTTCTGTGAGAATATGTGAAGTCAATCGTCTACGCCGATAAAGTAGTGACGTGGATGACTTAGAAGCCAACATTTGCCGCGTGTTTTTTTTAGAATCTACAAGGTACTGATTTTTTTATGTTGTATAAGAAAGTAAGTTTTTTAAATACGTTGATATTAAGCTCGTGTCATCATAACGAACAAGTTTAAAATTTCATATACATTTAAATTATTGATTATGTCAACGCCTGGCGCGGACGCGTTTCGCAATAAATTCAATTAACGGAATGGCCATAGAGACTATAAATAATAAATTGCGTACAATAAATTTGCGTATTTCTCTATAGCTATAGAATAATGCCGGCTGGCTTTGCGCATGCGCGCGAGCTTGCTCGGCATAGGGTGCAGCCTTTGAGTTGCACACGCAAACTATATGCATTATATTTGCACTATATATAGCTGACTACATAGCTTGTGTACACATAGCCAACGTGGTATAACGATTCCTCTGTATGTGCGCAGTTGCTAATGTTTAGTCACGTGATTATGCAAAAATTTAATTCGCCCGCGTCCGCCATTTTAGGCGGAAGCGATCGATTAGTGGCGATGGTTTCGGAAAAACGCATAATGGTAAAATGGCGGATTTGATATAATAAACTATTGGTATATTAAAAAAAATACAATAAATCGCCGATCGATATTGCACATAGACATCTTTTATTGCAGGGTAGAAGTTGTGTTTTTTAGATTAGCGGAGTTTTGAACCATTTTTTGCGCACGTATGGAAAAGTTTTTATGGTATTGCAAACTTTTTTTTAGTGAATGTTTGAAATTTGTTTGTTTTTAATATGCAATTTAAAAGAAAATATTTGATTCTATATAATTATTGTAGATTTTCAAAGATCAATATTAATTATTTTTAATACTAATATAAATATTATTAATTCATAAAGTAAACTTGAAATACCTTAAAAATTATAATATTGTTAAAACAAAATAAAGATAGATAAATTTAAAACAACAATTAATTCATGTCTTAAAATATTTGTTTTAAAATCCGTAATTTTCAGTACTTTAAATATATACACATATTTTAAAAAATCTGGCAAAAATAAATTTATTTTTCAGAAAAAATAACTATATTTGATGTCTAATATTTTTTATTTTTTTTAATATTGAGTATAAATTATTTTGATATGCATGTCTTTCATATTAAAATATATGTTTTTTAATATGATAAGATTATATGGTATTAAAATTTTTTATGTGAAAAAAAAATTTTTATTCCTTATTGTATAAAAAAATATTAATTCTAAGACTTATGCATTTTTTTGTTAATTTAATGACGAAAGTATGTATTTTGTTATATGTATATGTGTTAATGCACATCGAGACTCTATATTTTGATATTTAAAAAAAATTGTTTCTAAAATTTAAATTGAAAGAATTTTTACAAAATTAATAATTTGTACAAATTTAAAAAAATGCAAACTATGGTCACTAAAAACATTTGTAAGATGATTCATTAATATAATTTTTAAAATATTAAATAATCCTGTATATGTGAGAGCTGCAAAGATTGACTTCAAAAATAAAAATAAATCCTACTCATACAATCAGCTTGCCGATAAATAAAAACAGTTCGATTCAATATTACATATAGATATTGAGTAAATTGGGAAGGCTTGGAGACAAGATGTATGGATTCAAATGCTGCTGGGTTTTTTTCTCGATTTAGATGAGAAATAGGTATTGTACAACAACAATCGTCGTAAAAAAACAGTGGTTATCTAATGGTCGAGTAGTAAAACATATCCTGAAGCTCAGGCTCACTGTAAAAAAAATAGTTTGTGTATATAGTGGGATTGCGAAGGGTTTGCCTAAAAAAAGTGATAAAAATAATAGTTCTCTACTTATCAATATAAGCAAGTCCGCATAAAAGGAAGGAAATTGGCTGGAGGTTTGTAACTCATCCACCTTTTATTTATTTTCATTATTGCAACACTTAATAGATGGAAAAAAATGCAGACGATATGTTAATGGGCAATCAGATTATTTTGCATCAAAGTCTACTAATGGAATGAAAAAAAGTGAGCGAGAGATGAAAAATGTTTACATCTTAAAAATATTATAATTTTTTTTTATATATTAAAAAAATTATATTCATTAAAGATTACATGATACCAGAAACTTTGATTTAAATAAGTAATATAATTCGAGTAAGCCAATTCAATTAATTAAAATTTTTATTTAAGCTTAAGATAAATTAAACTGAAATGAAATTGTATCTAAAATTAGGTTTTAAATACTAAGAGTAACATTAAAATTAATTGTATATAGAATTAAGTTAAAATTTTTCTTAATAATAATATATTATTTTTTTATTTTAATATTTACAAAAAATATTGAATAAAATAAATATTTTTTATCCAATAATGCAATCTTTGATGGTATCATTGAATTAATAAATATTTATTAGTTACATAGTCGAAAAATGATTTCCAAAAGACTCAGGTTCTAATCCCATATAGAACTTTGTGTTTTTAAATTTTCTATTATGACTAAAAGCCGGAATTAGTGATTATGTTAAAATTATAATTCATACCGACTATTGTAGATATGGTTTTCTTATATATTTTTTATCTCACAAATTAAATATCGTGATGATTTATTTAAATCAAGCTATGTCGTACATTATTTTTTATTTTTATTAAATCTTCCATTGTAACTTGACGGGCGTAAGCCCAATGCGTTACAACTGGGTAAATCTGTATCAACTGAGTATGTCAATCAGATATAATAAATACCTACAAAGTAAGTATTAAGCACCAGACTGAAAGTCTAGGAATCGGTGCCATCTATATTAAATATTATGTGTAATTTAATTTATAACCAATAGATGCGACTGCAGCTGGGACTGTTTTTTTTTTAAAAAGCGCATTGTAGGTTTCTTAACATTACTCACATCAAAAGTATTTGTTTGTTTATTTAGCTTTATCCCCCGTTTCGAACTTTTTTTAAAGTGATTTAACACTATGCTTTTTTTGAAAAACACCATCATGGATTTGCAGTCAACGACCTCATTTTTCATCCCCATCGTCACCATAATCATGCGTGCTTTATACATATACATATACATTCCATCCCATGCATATTTCATCGGATCGCGCAATCAAAGCGTATTCGACGTGGATTTTCGAACCCCCGCCCGCGTGTATCGAAAGCCCACGCAATTGCCCCTAAAGCCTACAATTTCCCCCTCGTCCTCTCCACCCACTCACGGAAAATGCATCGCCCCTCGGCCCCCGGAAAATGCAACGCGGATCAATAGTTGGGCACACTTCCGGCGGCCATTTTGCCCAGGCGATGATGATGACGAGGGAGCAGGGGTGGTTGGTGATTGGCGCATGCGCGTTGCTATCTGCGAACGAATGGACTCGTCTGGATACGCACCAGGAAATGGAATCATCGGTGGAAAGTTCCGAAATGGTTTTAGGGCGTGGTGATGATTTCGTTAAACATAAAATAAAAATTTATTCTATAACAATTATGGCATGATACAGATTTTTTAATAGTGATTTAATAATTTGATTAAATTTGATATTGTTTTAAGATGAAACAATGTGTACAGTATTACTATAATATAGCATTTTAACAAAAAATAAAATATAATGCTTATATATCATGATTTTTTTAGTCCTTGAAGTTTTCCGTACAAATAGGAATCGAATAATAGATTATAATTAAAAAGAGAATACATTGCCGCTAATTTAAAGAATTTATATCTTAGAAAAAAATCATAAAAATGTGTATTCTAGATATTAGACTGAAACTTATTTCATAAAAGTTTAGACTTGGAAAATGGGAAGCATTTAAAATGCAATTTTGAAAAAATCTGATTGTCTTCTTTAAAAAAAGAGTTTAAAATCGTGACTTTACAGAGAAGCTTAATTTTCAGATTGAATCTTGAATATGCATCAGCAGAATTTTACAGTCATTTAGATGTAGTCTAATCTTATATGTCTCAAAATATGTTATGTTATAAAACATTTATGCTATGTTTTTATTTATTTATAGTTTAATGATTTTTTCAGATTCTCTCTGAACTATTTTTATTTAATTCCATCAGTTAAATTTAAACTTGAAAATATATTAAATAGACAAAAATTTAGATTGAACCCAGATGATTACTATATTTTTATTTTTGCTTTTAACAAGTAGATTTAATCTTGGTTAAAATTATTTATAAGAAATGTAAAATTATTTATAAACCGTATAAACTAAAAAAATGTATTTTTTTTGATACATTCAATAAAATAATAAATCTTTGCTTTTTTTAAAGAGCCCTTAAATAGGTAGAGAGACAATATGTTTTACATTCTAAAATGCACTAAAAAATGCTGGAAAAGATGCGATTTAAAACAGTGAAATGTTTTTTTTGCCATCAATTTAAAATTATCTTCAAATAAGTTGATCTTTAAGAGTAATTTTCTTGACTTTTCTATGCAGAAATATTTTTGATACATATAACACAGTATATACAATAGTTTTAAAATAAATACAAATCAATAATATTTTTTAAACATAGAGAGAGAGAGCAGATTTTGTATCATATAAATATATAAATATATATAAACATAAAATTTATGTGGATATATAAAAAAAAAATTGTATGATACAAATATAGAGTTATAAAAAAGCAATACTTTTCTCTAATTTGTATACTTTTTAATTTTTGATGTCATTTTTTAATTTTTGATGTCTGTGAATGAAATGTCTTTATTTTAAAACTTTTTAAGTTTTGCTTTAAAATGTTCTTAAGTTGTAAAAATTATATTTTTCAAGCATCAAATAGAAACATATACTTTCAAGCTGCATTAAATTATGGGAAAGCTTAAGTAAAGCTTAACAGTTATATTTTTATGATTTACTAAGTTGCAGTAAAGAGTAAATGTTATTAGATTTATGAAAGAGAAAATCAAGCTTTGCATTTAATAAATTTATTAAATAGAAAGAACCTCTAAATTAATATCCTGTTCTTTCAATAAGATTTTTTTATTTTCTGATCTCGCAATTAGACTTTTTGGATAGTTGCTTTAAGTAACAATGAAATGAAATGAATTGTTGTTGAAGTTGTTAAAATTATATATGGTGGTCCTTAATTATTTTTACAGACAAATAATATTGGAATTAATTAAATCAAGACTCAATTTTTATGTAGACAAGAACATAAACATAGCTGAAATTAAAATTTCATGCTTTAAAATACATTGTATTATATTATTAAAATGTAAAATAAAAATGATTATCTATACCAAAAGTCTCTAAATTTCAAACATCTGTATTAGCACGACTTTACAATACATAATATATTGCACATGGAAAAAGAAAGTTGTGCTTTTTATTATATATAATATGATAATGTTTTATTTTTTCCAGAAATAAACTAATAAATTTAATAATGAGGCAAAAATCGATATTAAGACTCGTCCATACTTTTTTAATCATTTTTAAACTGTGTTCTTAATATTAACTTAATTACAGTTGAGAGTAAATATTTCACTTACTCTAAAAATAAACCATAACAATGTTTAATAATGAAGACCCGCCCACGAAAATTTTTAATCGGCGTTTAAGTAAAACAAATACGCTTAAGATATTATTAGACATTTAAAACATTTTAACGCATTTCTGTAAAAAGGTGAATAAAATAAAAATATATTAAAAAAAATTCTCTTACCTTTGCTGCGTAGAAATTCTGCTCGAAGTTGGTCGGATGCTCTTCCTCTTCTTCTGATTGAAAGCTTCAAAGATGATGGTTTGAAAAGACGTCGAATTATCCAAGTATTATATTACTATTTATATATACAGTTCGATCTGATCAGGATTTAACCGTTTCCGTGGTTGTTCCACAGTTTGGAGATGTGTTGTACAAAAGTTCGCCCGCAGTTTTTATATACAATACATATATCATATACTATACAATAATTGATAATTTAACTAAAATACTTTTTTTCGTAGTTTAATTTTTCTTCTGATACAAAATTATTATCTTCTTCTTCTTTTTTTTTAAATTAATTTATCAATAACTTTGTACTATACAATAATAAAATTTTCAACTAGCCGATCTGATATAATATAACAATTTTGGATTTGATCGATCCGGCAAAAAGAAAACTTTTAGAGTGAGGAATTAGAATTTTCTTCTTCTTCGATAATAGTCAATAAATATAAATTTTAAGGCCGATTTAAGGCACGAGAATTGTTATTTTTAAAACGATTTTTGAGGTTGAATTTATCGTTGAAAAAACTCCGAAAGTATCAAAAAGGGGTTCTTCTTTCTTCACAATTTTTTTAGGCCAAATTCGTTTTTTTTTTTGATAGTTTATAAACACTAATGGATGGTCGTTTTTTTTTTTAGATCTTCGTTCTTCTTTCTTCTGATGTATTTTAGAGTCCTTGATGCACAAAATTATAATGTCCGGAAAAGAAAATTGTCTCGATTGTTGTACAGTATATTATCGATGTAAATTCAAAATTAAGTTTAAAATTATCAATTCTATTGTATTCGTTAATAATAATCGATATAAAATCAAAACCTGGTACTATTGCGAAAAAAGTTGTTACTTTATCGTCAAATCTTGACGAGTTTTTATTTGATTTGTAGTTAAGTTAACTAATGGTTAAATGTTTGTGGATTTTTGTGGTATTTTGAAAATTAAATTGTGGTTATCTGTTTAATATTATATACATTTGATTTATTATACACGACTCGTTGACAAGTCAATAACCCAGATTAATTGTTTATGTGCTTGTTCACTATAATTGTTATTGATGGATTGCCATTTGATGAACTGAATGATTGAGTTTATTCTTCTCTGCTTCTTTTTGATGTTGATTTAGCCCTTAGTCCACAGATTCAAACAAACTATGTATCATTAATTCAAAACGCTTGATTGATTTTATATATATTTTTTTAAAGAATAAGTTAATTTAATAATTTTTATTTGGAGTTTAAATTAAAGGGTTTCGTTGGTTCGTTTTTGGGATTAGCCGAATTTTATAAATTATATTAATTTAAATAAACTGGTGTGCTTTTTAAAGATGGTATTGATGCTGATTTCCTTATTGATTGATGTTATTCCTCTTGCGCCAGATGTTGCTATTCTTCTTTACGCTCCAGCGATTGCCTCTGCTTCTTCTTGAACTATCCTCCACTTTTTAATATAGATCCGATGATGAGTCTACGTGCGAAAGTCTAATCAAACACTTGTACTGCAGCAGCTTCAGACGAAACGTGCACAGGGTGATCAGGCCAAAGTGTTCACAATTTGTTGGGGCACAAAACACTATGTTTTTTATTGTCTGATGTCCAAAAGTTGTTAAAAACATTTTCGTTCATTTTTAACGCAATTTTTAATATTAAACTGATTTTTTTTTTGTTCAAAGTGGAGGATGTTGGATGTTGATGATGACACACTCTTGCAGAGGCGCTCGCATTGCACACTGAGGGCTATTTCACCCTGACCGGCCAACCCGGTGTCATTCCTCCCCTGAAACCCACCCCATCGCACCGAGGCTTGCTGATTTTAGCGTGCACAATGTGTAGGCGTGTGCATGTGTGAGTGGGGAAAATTCATCACTCGATTTCATGAAAATTTTACAGGTCTAAAAATTAAAGTCATGAGATTCATAACATTATATATTTACTGCCTATTTATACAGATATTTTAACATTAAAAAAAATAAAAAATAAGCACAATGACTATTTTTATTATTGTTTTTTTTTTCACAAAATTATTATTTCAATGTTATTGTTTTTAATAGGTTTATATCTAGATTCACAAATACCCTTAATTTTTTTAAAGAAAATATTATAAAAATTTAATTGCAAAGACCACACGAACTTATTGAGTCCCTTATTTATTCGTGGTACTTTAAATTTCGTCTCTACTTTGTACTTACCATCTGTTTAGAAAATGTTTTTAATAAATTATAGATTTGCAAGTTTTAAATCGTTTATAAATTTTAAGATAAAATTTGTGGTAGTCTGTCTTACTACAATAACAATTTCACGTCCTCGTGCTGAATAAGAGCATTATATTATATGTATTAGTGTTATAACATATATTGTTTTTAAGTAAAAAATATATCAATGCAATTTTTATTTTGTATGCCAGTAGAAAACATATTAAACTGCTGAAAAAATATTATTCATTGCATAGATGAAGAGTTTTTCTGCATGAAAAAATTTATAAAACTTTAGCTTATTGTGTTTTTTTTTTATATTTCTACAATACATTTTAATATTATATATTTATTAAATATATTATTTCTTACAAGATATAGTTAAAAATTTTACAACAAGTTAGATTTTTATTTATTGTATAATTTTATAGTCTCACTCTTTCATGTTGATTTTTCTATAAGAGTTTTTATTGTTTTATCAGCTTCAGTTTTTTACATTTAAGGTGGTGCTTCAAACTTAATTTAATACCTTTAATGATATTTTGCTTTAATGTAACAAGATTTGTGAATTTAATTATTAAATTCTACTTAAAATCATAAACACGATTTATTTTTCTTTATAATGCAATAGATTTATTATTCACCACACTAAAGACTTTACCAATTTATTTAGAATTTTTGCATATATTATATTACCCGCGTTCATTACATATATTTTTACTATTTACATTTGTATTTGAGTTATAGATTTTTTATATAAATATTTTCCTAAATCGTACATGCATTACTACCTATTACTATATATTTAATTAAGCAAATATGATTCAAATTCCAGCTTCAAATATAATTTTTAAATAATTAATATGTAGTATTAAAATATTAGCCACTAAGTTTATTGTTAAGATACAGTTGTAATTATGCGGTACGAACCAAACAAGCGCATGGTCAGGATCAGCACCATTTTGTTCCAACCGCCTTTAAAATATTTTAACGACATACTTTAATTTCGATGCACTCGAGTAAAACTACATTAATAGATGCTTTTTATCATATTAGATTATATGGTACAAAAATATATTTCAGAATTACTTATATTTATAATTTGTTCAATTAAAATATTATTTAATATACCATATATTTGCAATTTTAAACAGATTTTATTTTATTAAGATTAAAAATGTTTTAAATTCACAAAAAAATAATATTGCGCCACATTTAAAAATATAAAACTATTTATATTATACAGTAAAAAAATTAAATATATTATAAAAACATATTTATCACACTTTTTTCAAGAAGGTCAACAATATTTTTTTATTCAACAATTCATAATAATATTGATCCATTTATTAAATAATAAAATATGAAAATAATAACATTTCATTGAACAAAATTTCACGGAGTGTGAAGTCGGTCGCTGGAATGATGATAGCCGTGGACCACGTAGCTGATAACAAGCTCGCGTGCACACACATACAGATGCATTCGAGTAGTATGCAACGCGCCCGATGATTGTGGGATGAGATGAGGATGCTGGGAGGCTAGCGGGGCTGAAGGGGCCGCGGCGGGAATGAAATGACGATCCTACTGAGTCTGCGCAGAAAAATGAACAGAAACGACGGGTCGAAGTATGCCTTGGATGGTATATGATTTCACAGTAGATTCTGAAAAATATCACATAAACAATCACAGAATTAGTATAAAAAAAAGATGAGAGAAAATTTTAATGATAGTTCAAATATAAATTCCAATTAAATAGAGTCCAATGTAGTATTAAATAAACCAAGAAAAATCAAAATAACAATAGATAAGGTTTTAATAAGTCTCCCTATAATATTAATTTAATATAAAATAAGACACATTTTAAATTAATACTCTGTTTTAGGAAATATTCATAGTATTTATTTCATAATCGTAAATGTAAATTAAATTAAATTAAAACTTTATTAATTGATTTCTCGCCATTTTTATTATTTTTGCCTCTCGCCAATAATATTTTTGATTTAATTTAAAGCAATATTATGATTTATTCTTAATTAATGTTTATTATTACGAAATAATATTAAACAATATTTTCATTAAGCATATTTGCAGTCAAATATAATCGAACAATGCAAATTTAAGTCAACAAGAATAATTAAATTTTTATAGTATATATAAACGCGTCAAAAAATAGCCAATCAAAAGTTAAACGTTTTGAAGATGAAGCACATGGTGTATAACTGTATTTTGAAAGCAATCTGTAAGATATAGAATTTATATATGATAAGATAATGTAGATTTTTTAGTATTTATTTTGTAATATTTCAGTCATATCCAACATTTTTCTTGCATATGCAATAGCACTCAATCCTGAGTCAGAAGATGATGATTTTCAATTCGCTGCGCAAAGAAGTGAAAACGATATTAATGATGGTTGGAATGATTTGGTTTCTATCTTGGAAAGGGCTACGGGATTACCGATAAACAAAATGATCGAATCTGCTGTTCCGCGTTCTCAAATACAAGAAAAGAGTTCAAAAGTTTGCTTAATGATCACTGATGCGCTCAAAAAAGATATTTCAGAGATACTGAAAGAGCACGAAGACGTCGAAGAAGCGTCTTGTGTAAAAGCAGCAAATGTAGTCAGACTTTGGCTGTTACACGGATTGGTTCCGAGTGAAGAAAAACAACAAAGGCGTAATCAGGGTGAAGGAACTTTCGCAGCTAAAGGAAACTTCTTAGACTACGCTAGACATATGGTAGCAGGAACAGAAGTGGGGGATTATGACGAAGAGATTTGGCAGCAGCTGGTGGATCTCTACTCAGAAGTTTACGACTATAATTTAGACGATGAGTTTAAAACCATAGTCAAGTCGCGCTCGGAGAAATCTGATCATGATCTGATAATGTGCAAACAATTAGGCGACACATTAATTAACCACACGGACGAGAGGTTACGGAGCATTGAAGATTCGGAACAAGATCTCTGCACCAAAGCAGCTAATGCCTTTGTGCATTTGTTGGCTCTGCCTCAAAAACAAGAAGAAACAGCTCGACAAAATAGCGATGCTGAGATTGAACTCGCTGCGCAAAGAAGTGAAGACGATATAGATGCGGGTTGGAAAGATTTGGTTTCTACGTTGGAAAGAACTACGGGATTACCGATAAACAAAGTGGTCGAAACTGCTATTCCGTGTTCTGAAATACAAGAAAAGAGTTTAAAAGTTTGCTTAAAGGTCACTGATGCATTCAGTAAAGTTATGGCAGAAATACCGAAAGATCACGAAGACGCCGAAACACCTTGTGTAAAAGCAGCAAATGCAGTCAGACTTTGGCTATTACACGGATTGGTTCCGAGTGAAGAAGATCAACAGTCCTTGAACAGTGAGAAAGACAACAGTGAAGGCTCTGATGGAGATGAAGAAAATTTGATTGACTACGCCAGACATATGGTAGCAGGCACAGAAAATGGAGATTATGACGAAGATAGCTGGCATACGATAATGGATCTCTACTCAAAAGTTTACGGAAATAAATTAGATAATGCGCTTAAAAGTGGTATCATTACACATTTGGAAAAAGTTGATCACGATTTGCTAACCTGCGAGCAATTAAGTGACATTTTAATTGACCACGTAGATGAGAGAGTAAGAAGCATTAAAGATTCGGAAAGAGATGTCTGTTCCAAAGCAGCTATCAATTTTGTGCACTTGCTAGTTTTACCTCAAGAACGCAAAAAAATTGGTCGTCAAGATGCTGATATTGGTTTTAATCACTCTGTGCTGATAAATGCGAACCTTGGTGAAGATAATATTAATTATTTAAAAGAATTATTTGCGAGTGGTGATGAGGATACTTGGAAAAAATTGACAGATTCTTTTGAAAGCCTTTATGGATATTCAATTATAGATTTTTCCAGAATTATGCCTATGTCGCGTTCGGAGAAGAACGAAAGAGCTATAGATTTGTGCATTCAGTTAATCGAAATGTATTCCCAAGACTTGAAGAAAGTTAAAGTAGAAAGTAGTGATGACGGTGCAATAGACCCTTGTATGACTGCCTCAAATAAATTTATGTTATGGTTGTTAATTGGTGTATTTTCAGTGCCTCAACAAAAAACTTTAGTAAGAAGCGATGAAACATCTTGGAGGAAGTTGATAGATGTTTATGAAAAAGTATTTAGCCATCCTATAGACAATTCTTTTAAGATCCTTTCGCGCTCAAATGCAGTTTTTGATCTGTGTGATAAGATATCTGATTTAATTGTTTTTAACGGGAGAGGTAAAACAGTGCGGGATTCAGATCCTTGCGTAAAAGCATCAAATTCATTAATACTATGGATGATTCATGAATTATATCCATCTAGACCTCTCAAGCCTAAGAAAAGATCACAAGATGGTGAAGATTTGATTATTGAAAAAAGAGACCTAAACAATGATACATCTGGTGCAGACATTACGTCTCATAGGATTTTCGGTGGCTTTGCTGTTCAAATCACTGATTTCCCATATGTTGTGGCATATGGGAATGTGTGCGGAGGTGTCATACTAAATAATAATTGGGTAATAACAGCTGCTCATTGTGGGTTGGTATTTTATATTAATATATTCTTCCTTTAATATGTTTACATGTACTAAAAAATATTTTTATATAGTTGGAGAAACAATGACATAAACGTGGGCTCAACAAAATTTGGGAAAGGCGAAACATACATGATCGAAAAACACATTATTCACAAAGAATATGATCAACGTAATTTAAATAATGACTTTCAACTATTGAAGTTAACAAAACCTTTGATATTCAGTAAAACTGTTCAACCAATTAATATTGGTGCGCATTATGACATTGTGTCAGGAGAACTTCTTACCGTCATTCACTGGGGGAGGAAAAGTGAAAATGTGTGTATATACAAAGATGATTCAGTTACTGTTATTAGTTATATTTATGACTTATTATATGTTTACAGGACACTTTTTCTAATATCTTAATGGCAGTGAAGGTGCCTATTATGGATCAAGAATATTGCAATACGAAAATGAGTTTGACAGATAACATGTTTTGCGCTGGAATGGCACGGGGTAGAAAAGATTTATGCCAGGTATTATAAACATTTGATGTATTTTTTATATCTAGCAATATTAAAATATAACGTTATATAGGGCGATTCTGGAGGTCCAGCCGTCATAAAAAATCGCTTGGTAGGCATTGTTTCGTTTGGAATTGGATGTGGTCGTCCTGGATTTCCTGGAGTGTATGCCAAAGTGCCTGCTGTCGCTAGTTGGATAAATAGTTATATTAATTAGCATAATAGCATTATCAAAATATTTCACTATATTTTAAAAAATGGTTGTGGGTTTTGAATATGATTAAAAATAAATGTTTTATGTAATTTTGCTTAATTTTTCCTTCGTCCACATTAAATTATATTATAAAATAAACAAATGTTTTCTATACCTCATTTTTTTATTTAAAATATATATAAATTGTCCTATTTATAAATAATATGATTTTATGATGTTGTATTTTATAAAAACAGACTATTTAAATTTATTATAAAAATAAAAAGGTGGTAAAAATACTATTGACATATTTTATACATGATTTTAGACGAGATGCACAACTTGATAATTAGTAATAAAATCTTTAATATACCATAATTTTTTTATTAGATTTGCATATGCAATAATACTGAGAGAGAAAACGATTAATACCGGTATTACTAGTATTTACATTAAAATTATTTTTATTTGACCGAAAAAATAATCTGGATACCGCTCGCATGATTTACAATATTTATTGATTAAAAAAACCAAAGCATTCGAATGTTCCGGCAATAATGTTTCAATATATTGAATATTTTAATTAAAACGTTTTCATTAATTAAAATTCGGGTGCCAAATCTTTCTTTTTTTGAAACAATAAATCAAGGACAACATCGTATTTGATCATTTGCTTCTGGATGCCTCCTAAATTTTTATACCAGAGGCCAGAGCATCACTCGGCATTTTTATCTTATAAATTATTTTTTGTCAGTTACGATTATCCAAATAAATGATAAATAAGGGCGCAGAAAATTGTAAATTTGTTTGTTCAAACTGCGACATATTTAAAAAAAAATAGATGATTGATGATTGTAATATTTGTGTGATTGAGGTGTGATTTATTTTAATTATTGCAATTGAGTTATATATGTTTATGTAAATAATATAGAATAAAAAAAGACGTAAATATTGCACAAATGTTATAGTCCCACACAGTGGCGTAGCTATGGTGGGGCGACGGGGGCGGGCCGCCCCGGGCGGCACTTGCTTGGGGGCGGCATATTTGCGATGGGATCGTCTAGTGTGGTACTTAACCTTAAATGCACTAATATATATATATATATATATATATATATATATATATATATATATATATATATATATATATATATATATATATATATATATATATATATATATATATATATCCACAAATAGCAAGAGCTTAACTTAAATATCCAATTAATTATTTTATGACCATGCAAAAAATGTATTGGGGGGGGGGGTTACAATTTTAAGGATCGCCCCGGGCACCACATACACTAGCTACGCCACTGGTCTCACACAATTTAGCTTAACATATGCGTTTTTTCTTAAAAAATCATTGACTTACATTTTTTAAATAAATTATGTTATACATAGTATGTGTTTAAGAATTTTAAACTTTGTGTACTCACAATGATTTAAGGTAATAAAATTATAAAGTTGTTACTATTTACAATAAAAAATAGGTTACTATTTACTAAACTTTTTATATTTAATATAATTATTATATTTTTGTCTAGTCAATATATTTTTAGATGTCGGCCCAAAATAATATTGCATTATTTAAAAAAAAAACATCTCACGCATTTTGACACGTCACGAATATCTTACAAAAATATTAAGTTGAAAAAAAAATAAAAATAGTTTCGGTACTACCGGTATTTCATTTTGTAATAACGGTATTACCAATATTACAATTTTTAATCATAATAACGTAAAAAATATATTTATTATAACATAATATGAAAAAAATATTAGGAGCTATAACACTTTGACTTTCGCAAGTATATGGTAGGTATTTTGAAAGTTAAAAAAAAGATAACAATTTTAAACTATGATGCAAGAAACTACACAAATATTTATTGTACTATGTATGTATTGTTACTAGACAATTCAATATAATTGTCAATAAAAAAAATTAAGAATAATTAATATTATCAAAGCAACGAAACAGTAAAAACAATATAATATAATAAAACATTTTAAAAACACAAAAAGTGTTGAAAAATCAGTCTCACTTCTCTTTTTCAACGTAGTTTTAATCTGATTCTCAAGACGTCATCATTTTCTGATCTTTGAAAATGCATAAAAACCACCCCTATTTATAGAAGAGTGATTAATTATACATAAATAACTATAAAGGAGTCGCACTGTTGTCAGCACCTGCTAAATTGTTCAAAATAATTATCCATAGGTCTTCAAGCACTTTTGCAAATTTTTTTGGAACGTTTTACTGTTACTAATCTTTCCCCAAAATGGTGACATAATCTAAAAAAATAATTTAAAAAAACTGAAACTTAAAAATATTTGTTAAAATAATTAAAAAATAACAATTCATCGGATAATTGAAGAAAAAATATATAATCACAGAAACTAGATATTGATGTCATATTTTAAATTATTTCAACATGAAAGGCGTTAAAACATGATAAGCACAATCAACTAATGAGTAGTAAGATACCAGACAGAAAACAAATTTTGTATGTAAGTAAATATTTTGTTATTTATAGACTATTATGTATTACAAATTACAACTATCAATAAATGTTAATATTAATATCTAGCTTAGTATTATTCTAATTAATCATCTGCGAGGTTAGGAAAATCTAATAATTATTTATTCCAATCTCTCAGACACAAAAAATATGGCATTTATGAGATTTAACCTAGGTCTTTTAAGTATTAGTTACTGACTTATACTACTTATAAATCGTGCTGATAATATACAATATTATTAACAAAAAGTAATATTTATTTTATTGTTATTTTATTTTCAAAGAATATGTATGAGTTTAAAGAAAATATATTATTACTTATGCAAAATATTTTTTTATATATAAGGTAATCAGTATATATTTTAATATAACTAAGTTAATGCACATCTTGACAATACATTCTTAATTAAGAAAAAATAATGAGGCTTTAAATTTACGATGGTACAATTTTTATCAAGTAAACAATTTTTTAAAAATGAATTAGAATACTGCGAACAAAAAACATTAATAAAGTAATAGGTTATTCATAAGATACAAAAAAATACGATATCAAGTATAGTCCTGGATCAGCAAAGAAATAGCTTGATGTCCTGGCTCCAAAAATAGAAGAATATTCTACTCAAACTGATCCATTTAAACCAGTCGAATTCAATAGTGCCTAGACACATAAAAATGATATGGAAGGCTTGGAGACAATATCCGCATATATGAATAATTTTTTTCAATCAATAAATATGTGTTGCATGAAAACAATCGTCGTATAAGACAGTGTTTATATAAAAGGCAAGTAGCTCCTGTCCCTGTAAAAAAATTGTGTGTATGGTAGGATTTTAGAGGGATTGTGCATTACGAAACTCTTTAACAAGGACAAACAATATCAGCAATATTTTATTGTGCTCAGCTAAATCGTTGTGTATAAGGCAGTAAAAACAAAATGTACGTCTTTTTGTGGCAAATTGACTTTCGATAACATCAAGGAGTTTGTTTGTAAGGCTTTGCCTCAACCTCCTTATTCATAAAAACTTTGTATTTTCGACTACCATTTCATCTGTGCAATGATTTCTAGATAAAAAAATAATATGCAGACGATGTGAGAGGGAGCAGTCTGAATATTTTTCAGCAAAGCTTTCAACATTTTATTGTTAAGAATTAAAATTAAAATAAACAATTAAAAGTACGTCTTTGCTTCATTAAAATACGACAATTATTTTGGGATTACCTAATATTTAATAAATTTACTTTTTAGTTACATAAGTAAACAATATTTTTTTGTGTAATACGTTTAGATATTAAATTGAATTATTTTATACAAATATAGTTTTTATTCTAAAAGTATTAAATTAAAAATATAATTTTTAATTGCTTATAACGCGATGAAATGTAAATATCATTAATAGAATTTTAGAAAAGCACAATATAACAATGGGTTTTAAATGCGATAATGATGTAAATATTTATTCATTCAATATAAGCAGAAATAATTAAATTTCTAACGTACATATATTAACAGCTTCTGCATTAAAAAAATAACACTGTTTGAAGATGGAGCAGCAAATATACTTCTACATTTTAGCTGGTAAGAGAAAATTTTTATTTTATTAGTATTAATAGAGTATTTTTCTAACTATAAAATTATCTTTAATTCTAGTAATATATAACATAAATTATGTAAATTCGTTACCGAAAGAACTTATCGTAAATAACTATGGATTAGTCATAAATAAATGTAATGAATCGAGATATCAAGAGTTGCGAAATAAACCTAATAATATTGCTGAAAGATTTATTGATTCAGACGAGGATCTAGTCGAACCAAGCAGTAATTTTGCAGATAGATCTGAAAATAAAATCTTTCATATTTATTTTCGAGACATATTTGTTGATGGCGACGAAAAAAGATGGGAGGAGTTAGAAAACACTTTTGAAAAAGTGTATGGCTATTCAATTAACGATTCAGTTCAAAGCATGGCAAAGACGCGTGAGAATAGTAAACTTGAGCCTTTATGCGAAAAGTTGAACAATATATTCAACGACGATGTGGCCAAGTTGGATATTGTAGACAATGTAATAAATGACTCTTGTATGAGAGCAGAAAAGAAATTTAGGGTTTGGTTAAATCTTAAATTGCTTCCCAAACAAAGAACAGATTTAGTAAGGACCGATGTGGAACATTGGAATAAGTTAATTGGTACATTCGAAAAAGTATTTGGCCATCCAATAAAGGACTCCTTAAAATCTGGGGTTCTGTCTAGTGAAAAATTACCAGAGATGATTTGTGATATAATAGCTGATAAATTTGCTAATGAAATTCAAAAGACAACGAAGCATTCTTCTATATATAATGATTCAATAGACCCTTGTTTAAATGCAGATAATTTATTAATACTTTGGATGATTCCAACGGTCATTCCCAAGCCTTCGCATAGTAATACTACTTCTTTGGATCAAAAAGAGGATAATGATTTGCTCATAGAGAGAGCTGATTCAGAAGAAACACCTTATAGGATTGTCGGTGGATATGATGTTCAAATTGATAACTTTCCTTTTATTGTGTCTTATGGAAACGGCTGTGGAGGTAGCATACTCAGTGAGTATTGGATTTTGACAGCTGCTCATTGTGGGTTAGTATTTTTTATGATGGTATAAGATGTTTTTATGTATTTTAATATATTTAATTTCAGTTGGAAAAGCAATAAAATAAACGTAGGCTCAACTAAACATATGCAAGGTGAAACATACTCGATCGAAAAACATGTAATTCATAGTGGATGGGATAAATATAATATAGATAACGATTTCCAACTTCTGAAGCTCCATGAGCCATTACAATTTAACATAAATGTTCAACCGATTGAGATTGGATCGGAAGAAGACATTGAGCCAGGAGAAAATGTGACTGTCATAGGCTGGGGAAGGCTTAGTGAAAATGTATGTATTTATACGTTAAGCTATTGGACATCATCTTTAAATCCTTAATTGTAACAATTAAAGGGCCCTTCGCCAGGAAGATTGGTAGCAGTCGATATTCCAATTATAACGAATGAAAGTTGCAATGAAAAAATGAGTGTAACTAAAAATATGTTTTGTGCTGGATTACCACAAGGCAAAAAAGATGCGTGTCAAGTAAGTTTAATCATTTAAATGTTTTTAATATATTATTATATACTAAACATTTAAGAAATGTATAGGGTGATTCTGGAGGTCCAGCTGTAAGAAACAATCGCTTGATTGGCGTTGTTTCGTTTGGGGTTGGATGTGGACGTGCTGATTATCCTGGAGTGTATGCAAGAGTTCCAATAGTTGCTAATTGGATACTGAGTTACATTAATTAGCATATTAAATTATAAAAGAATAGTATTTTAGATTTATTAAAAAGGGGGGTGGGTTTTTTTTGTGAGTTATTAATAATGAAAATATTTTTTCCATTACAAATAATATTTTTAAATGAATAAAAAATTTAAACAATGTATGTTTTTTTAATTTTAAGCAAAGTTATATATACTTGCTGTCGTTACCTCACTATCGTGAGGTACCGAAGCTAGCGAGTGTGCGAATACCGGACCGTTAACTTTACATATACGTTATTATTATTATTATTATTACAAATTCAAATTCTTGGTTCACGTTACATATACATTTATGACATAAACGTTATTATTATTATTATTACAAATTCAATTTTATTTTTATTATTATTTATTATTATAATTAAATATATTTGTTTGGTTTACGTTACATATACATTTATTACATATACGTTACATTTACGCTGTTCATACAAAACGATACGATTTACAGAGTAGAGAATTGAACGGAGAATGTTTCATTTAAAGTTATGCGCGTCCGGAAACGGAAGCGACAGCGACGGCTTAGAACAGTTATATATAAAATATAAAAAATATAAGAGCCTTTAATGCTATATTAAAATAATTTGCTATTTAGAAATTATTCACATGTATTTATTTTAGTTACTTTTTATGTATTAAATCATACCTTATAAAAATAATTGATAAAAATAATTATAAATCATATTTTGTATATATATATAAAATTACTAAATTGTTTCATATGTTTCTTAAGATAATACAGTTTAAAAAAAATTGCCAGAAATTTACAAACTGATTTTAAATTATTCGTTTTTACCTAAAAATGATTTTGTTATCGACAATTTTATTTTGTAAAATATTATTTAGGTTTTAACCTCAATATGTTATTTACATTTTTATTTTAAATTTTGATATTATATTGAACAACTTATACAACATATATGTTTTAACCTAAGTTTTGAACTCGAATAAAATTTATTGATTGATAAATTATATTTAATACGTATTTCTTTTGCTATTAAAAGATACATATATAATTTAAGAGAGTCTAGTTTAATCATAAATGGATTTATAAAATACCAATATTAAAGCGAAACCTATATTTTTAAAATCAACTTAAAATTAAATGATATATTTTTTATGAATTATACAATAATAACTATTTTGAGATAATTAAAAAAAACAGTTAAGGTTCATCCCAAAACAAATTACACATAAATTATTCCAGTTCCTAATAGAAACCGCAGAAGGATGGCTCGTGCAAGAGGAGTGTTCTCAAGCTATGACGTCCTGACCGCAACGGGCAAGAATAAGGAACGCGATCGCTACTCTTTGGGGCAGTGTTATCCAACCGAAATGGGTTACTGGGCCAAAAACAAAAATAAAAATACACTGTTATTTAAATACAATTATACAATTTATTTAAACAAATCAAAATGGGCCGAGCTCTAGCGTAATCGATGCTCAAGCTCAGGCCTGGACAAATAGCGGCCCGCGGGCCGCATCTGGTCCTTGCAGAAATTATATCTGGCTTTTAAAAATATTTAAATTACTTAAAATAAATACATGTATAATAAAAGAAAATAAGTTGCTTTTGTGATGGTGGAGGCAACAAGCAAACATTTACAAATTGTATGTCTATTCAGAAAATGAGTGTTACGACTCAGAATCTAGGTAGGTACTGACAAAACAATACAATATTTTCGTCGCACTGACAAACATGTGTTTCATCGAGAAAAATGTAACTTCATATATGTTTTCTCAAATGAAACGTTTCTATCACATCTGCAAACTTTCTTTCTTTGTTTGTAAATTAGTTCGTAGATTTTGTCAAGTTTTTTGTTTAGTTAAAAATAATTGATTTTTATATATTTTTCTCAAATTTACGTGTTTGTGTTTTTGATTTTTTTTAAGTAATAATAAAAATAATAAAAATATTATAAACACTAAAAAAAATATTAAATCATAAACTCAAAATAAATATAATAAATAACTGTGTTTTTAACAAAAAAAATGGAAAACAAAATATTTTTAGTTATTTAAACAATAAAGAATTTAAAAGCAGTGTTAAGAATTTCAACAACAAAATTAATAACACAAAAAAAATACCTTTGTTACATACACGTTATAAACTTTTAATGCAATTTTTTACCGATTACTTTTTTTTATTTAAAATTTTATTTACCTTAATTAAAAAAATATTTGAATAATATAAGAATTGTACGTACGAAAAAAATGGAATACTTTTTAAGAATTAGGTAATTCTAATATATTTTTGGTTTAATGAAACTTTAATTTAAATAACATTTTTTCGAATGTATTTTGCTTTAATTAACCATTGTATATTGTAAAAGAATTATTATAATATGTATTTTATAAAAATATATTTATCTTCTCTATTTTTTTTGTAATAATTTATATTAATTTGAATCCATCTTGATTCTGTTTAAAAAATGTTGAAAAATATTTTTTTAATTTTTTTTCTGTGAATTAATTTTGCATAATAAATGTTTAGGGAATCTAACCCTTTGGGGGTTGACTTTGTAGCCAGTAAGACGCAGGTTGAAACTAGTGAGAATTTTATTAGATTATATTACATATTGCGAATGACTATGGTGGGCGAGATCGTTATTTTCCGAGCAGTGGTGGAGAAGCTGACGCAGTGATGATGTCCGTAGAAAATTATTATAACCCTTTCTGCTGCTTAGAGTTTTAAGAGTAGGATCTCTATAAAATAACCCTCCTAACTTATAAATTACTTAAAAAATAGTCAAATTTTTATTGTGGTTCTCAGTCAAATTTTTATCTCCAATGTTTTCTGACAATCAAAATATTTGCCCATACCTGCTCTAGCTCTTTTTGCTCGTCTCCACAAGGATAAGGTGGCACTGTTTCATATTTTTTCACTGTAGCCTATGAAAATTCCAAAATGTTATAAACTTGTAGGTAGAAAAAATGATAATCAGTTACTCGAACTCGAACTCATACAAATTTGAAAGTGAACATTCTGAATACGAAGATGACTACCATTAAGTTGAATAATTCTTCTCTGAATATTTATTTTGTGCTATTTATGTGTAATGATTTAACCGTAAGGTGGGCCGTACAAAAAAATCGTGATCGATTGTCTATTGACAACCTTCACAGCGACTCTAAATTTTTCTGAAATCCAAATTTGTGTAAACACTCTGAAACACTTTCAGGTCATTAGTTATAATAAATATTCATAGCTATTAATATCCGCATGTCTTAACTAAAGAGCAATACGAGCATA
Source organism: Plectrocnemia conspersa (assembly GCF_051122295.1). Taxonomy (NCBI): domain Eukaryota; kingdom Metazoa; phylum Arthropoda; class Insecta; order Trichoptera; family Polycentropodidae; genus Plectrocnemia; species Plectrocnemia conspersa. The sequence continues at coordinate 2,658,785 of NW_028277172.1, read as the reverse complement.
ATACTCAAAATGGATCTCTATGGTACTTTATAATAAGCAAAAAGCTAAAGAAACTGAAGTTGCTTAACATTCGAAGAAGTAACTCTTGTAAAACTTTGTTGAATGTTTAGTGAAAGTTAGCATAGACTTTATAGACCTAGATTTTAAAATTAAGGGATTATGTAATCGCTTTCGAAGGGCACAAGAAGTTCGTGGGCGTGGGGCAAAGCGGACGAAACTGTGTTGATGGTCTACTAGCGCTTGTAGACAAAGATTGTGAATATACGGACGATCAGCTAGATGCTTTTTTTTATTGAAATGCATCATTTAATTATACAATTTTCAATTACTTTATCGCAATGAAATACAAATATCATTAATAAAATTTTACGATTGCAATACGATGTAAATATTTATTTATTGAATATAAACAAATTTAATTAAATTTCTACCTTATATTAACTACTTCTAAATTTTAGAATAACACTATTAAAAGATGAAGTATCAAGTGTACTTTATTTTAGCTGTAACTTGTGAGATTTTAATACAGTATTATATATTATCATTTATTATGTAATCTTATTTCTTATTCCAGTTATTTCTAATGCAATTATTGTGAATTCATCACTGGATAATATTTTATTAAACAACTACGGAGAAATTATTATTAAATATAATGACTCAGAAGATGAAGAGGTTCAACATAAGAATAGTATTGAAATGTCTATTCCTAATGTTGCTGAAAGATCAAACGATTTGAACCAGTTTCAGTTAAGGCAAATTGACTATCTTCGAGATGTATTTACTGGTGGTAATGAAAAAAGATGGAAGAAGTTAGTGGATAATTTTGAAGAAGTTTTTGGCTATTCAATTGACGATTCACTCAAAAATATGACTATGACGCGTGCGAAAAATGATGAAAGAAACAATTATGTATGCAAAAATATGGCTAACCTATTTAATAATAATAATCACACAGTAAAATCAATGGACATTTTACACGCCATTTTTGAAGACGCGTGTATGAAAGCAGCTAATTATTTTACGTATTGGTTACTTTATGGATTGTTGCCGCATAAAAAAAATATAGACAGCAGTTTTCGCATCAGCAATGTTACCAACTGGAATAATTTAATATATGTATTTGAAAGAGTGTTTGGCAAATCAAAAGACGATTTTATTAAAACTGTGGGACCGCATGAAAATTTAGCAGAAAAAACTTTGTTATGTGATAAAATAGCTCGAATATTTATCAATGAAAATGGGGAAATTGTAAGGCGTATTTCATTTAAAAATGGTTTAATGGATCCTTGTGAAAAGGCGGTTATTGAATTTCTACTTTGGATGACTCACACTTTAAATCCTAAGCCTATGATCAAGATTCAAGAAAATGACACTGAGTACACGCGAGATTTATTTGAAGATGCTGAAAGAGCAAATGACTTGAACCAGCCTGAAGTCAAGCAAATTGAATATTATAGAAATCTATTCAATAATGAAAGGTGGAGGAACTTAGAAAATGTTTTTAAGAAAGTGTATGGCTATTCAATTAACGATTCACTTCAAACCATGACGCGTGCAGAAAATACGGTAGGAGTCCATGGTTTATGCCAACAGCTGAACAGCATGTTCATTGACCGTTCAGAAAAATATGTAAGATTTGATATTATTGATGATTTTTTTAATGATCCTTGTGTTAGAGCATCAAACAGTTTTATGTTATGGATAATTTCTGCAGTATTTCCACGGAAAAAAACTCGCAGAACAAATTTATCAAAAACCGATGTAGAAAATTGGAATAAGTTAATTACTACATTAGAAAGACTATTTGGCCATCAAATAGAGGACTCCTTTAAAACTGCAGCTTTTGCAGAGATGACTTGTGATATGATAGCTAGAAAATTTTCTGATGAAATTCAAAAGGCAACGAGCCGTTCTTCTGTATATAATGATTCAATAGATCCTTGCGTAAATGCACTTAATTTATTAGTACTTTGGGTGATTCCTACTTTTATTCCCAAGATATCACGCCGTACTTCACTGAAAAAAGAACTAATGAATAACAAAAATTTAAACGGCATTGAAAAACGTCAGATTCACTACGTGCAAGATTTATTAACAATCGATAGTAAAGATACTTTTCAAAATATGGTAGTCATTTTTAAGACCGTCTATGGGGTTTCAATAAATGACTCAATCGAAAATATGGTTATGACGCGTTCACACGTGACAGAAAAAATTGAAGATATGTGTGAAGACTTGCTCGACATGTTCACTCAAGATTTAGAAAATGAAAATTCACGCATTTTACTTGATGAAGGCTTAAGTGGTTCTTGTAAAAGAGCAGCAGAAGGTTTTAAGGTGTGGATGTTTGAAGGATTAACTTCGAATGAGAAATTAGAACGCTCCACCTTAAACAGAAGCTTAACGAATGGTACAACAGAGAAGTGGAATAAATTAATCGCTGCTTTTGAAAAATTTTTTGGGCATCCGATAGACAAATCCGTAAAAAATATGGCAATGATGCGTTCAGAAAAGGCTTATGCGCGTTGTGATCAGATATCTGATATGTTTTTTAATAAAATGCAAGCAAAACCAAGAACATTTTCTGTCGCATTGAATTTTGGTATTGGTTTGAGTATTGGTAAGGATCCTTGCCAAAATACAATAAACTCTTTAACAGCTTGGATGCTCAATAAATTTTTTTCTCCTAAAGAAATTTGTAGTCGCTCTTTGAATCAGCAAGATAATGAAGACTTGATCATCGAAAATAGAATATTAAAATTAAAATGCCGGCTTTAGTGGTCCCGGTGCCCCGCTAAAACACTTTCAACATGGCGCCTAACAATGTTTGTTTTTTTTTTAAAAAAAAGCCTATTTTAATTTGTTATAAATGTTTGTGTAGATGAAATTTTAATGCATAAATTTGAAATTTATTTTTTATATATTATAATAAAATGTTATTATTAACATACATATTGAAAAAACAATAACATGTAATTAGCTTAATATTATCAATTAAAAAATATTTTTTTTAAAATCAGTTTTTTATTTTTATTTTTTACATAATAAAATCAAGTTGAAAGCTACTAACCAAATTAATCACACGGCCAAAGTTTTTATAATATTTATTTAACATTAACTGATTACGAATTAAATTATTAAAAAATATATATAAAAAAACATACAATAATTAAAGAAGAAAATAAAGGTATACAGAAAGCAATTATTAATTTATTTTACTTAAACAATGCACACAGAAAATACACATACGATACAATAAACTTAAGTTTTTTTAATTATAGCTCCATGATTTTAATTATAACTCATATATATTAATAATATCAATCAATAACATTAATACAGACATATATTTTTTTCTCGCTTTTTTTTTATATAAAAATAACAATACTAAGTATCAAATTGATAATGAAGCAGAATTTATGATCACATTTTATTTTTTCTTTATTTTAATAAAATATTGATACCGCAAGTATCGAATCTAAATTAAAATGCAGTAGTATGTCTTGCCATCAATTTAACGCCTTATTGTTAAGTAATAGTATTATTTTTTATGTAATAGTTATATATAATATTTAATTTTTTACTGAAAAAATGTTAATGATGTCTTTATTTTATTATGTTGAAATAAAAATATTAAATCTTAGAAATATTATTATCCATGACATAAAAAAAGAGTTATTCTGCATTTAGTTAAACTATCCGAATATTGAAAATAAAATCGTGGTTTTTTCTCGGTTTTACCAATGTTTTTTTATTGTATCAATAAGTGCGAAAAATGAATTAATTCATTGTTAAATATAATTTATTAAAAAAAAATATTTTAATCATACAATAATTACTTTGCTAGTCGTTAAACATTTTTAATTTTATGAATCAATGAGGGCGTCATAATCAAAGTACCTAATTTATTATTACATAATTTTTAATCAGACACGTCATTCAGCTTTTTCAAATCACCAAAATTAAGATCAGCTGCGATTAAGCTAGTTCAGCAAATTTGATGGAACATATTAAATAAATATTATATATACAATAGCTAATAATGATTGGAACGAATTTGATATACATTAAGATTTGATCTGTATGGTTTTTTTCAATTTTTTTTACAGAATTACTAAATTGGCAAATAAAATCTTGAAACAACAAATACAAAAACGTAGCACGAACTAAACAAAAATTTGCGAAGCACACCTGTTTTTGAGATAAGCGTTAAACGATAATAAACGGTAGACCTTTCTAACATGTTTTGATCAACGAAGGAATTCTGCGTATTTCGGTCATAGTAGAGACCACCGATTCTATTCAAATAATTTTTTTCGACGCCATAAATGCATTTTTTTTGTTAAAAAGAAGCATTTCGAAACAAAATAAAAGAACGTAAGAAACTATAAATTTTGGAGCAGCACTAGTCACTTGGGTGTATTGAGAGAAAACGAGTGTTGCTCAAATATACAAATTGTTGCACTCTAAGATTTTTTTCAAATTTAATTCGAGATTGTTTAAAGGAATATTAATTACTTAAAGGGCTGAAGAGGCTGAGGCGGGGATGAAATGATGATCGCAGAAAAATAAGCGTAATCGTCAAAATGATACTAGTAGTAATTAAAAAAAGGCTAAATTATTTCACGGTAGATTCTGAAAGAAACATTTAAATAATCACAGTATTAGTATAAAAAAATATTTTATAAATAATTAAATTAAAATTATATGCCTTCCTATTATACTTTTAAAAATTATAAAGCTAAATATAGTTTTTATACAATAACTGAAAAATAATTAAAAATAAAACAATCAAAATTACAATATACTACTATTCTTTAATTGATAAAAAAAACATTTTTAAATAAATATTCTGTATTAAGTATTATTTATGTTTTTTATTTCACAATCTTAAATTAAAGGGTGAAATTATAATAATTAAAACTCACGCCTTAATTAAATTATAAACAGTAATTTACCGGTTCATTAATTGATATAAAATTAATTTCACGCCATTTTTATTATTTAATTATGCAATAAAGTTTTTAATAATATTATTTTTAATTTAATGCAAGGCGATGCTATAATTGATTCATAATTTACCTTATCATGATAAAATATTATTAATCATATTTTTTTAGTTTTAGGTCAGAATGTTAAATTATTTTAATAAAAGTATGGGTATAAGCAGATAATAAATAACCTTTCAAAGGTTAAACGTTTGAAAAATATGAGTATTTTAAAAGTGATCTGTAAGATATCAATACGTATATACTAATTTAATTTGTGATATTTCACTGTTATCTAATAATATATTTTTAAAATGCAATACCATCCGTTTGTAAAATATTATAACTATTAAAACAACTTAAAATCAATAGATTTCAATATGAAAGCTTAGCTTATTTTTTTTTAATTATTAATCATGAAAATCATCCGCAAGATAAGAAAAATCTGAGAAAACCGAATCTGTGAAAATTAATCGGAATTATAGTTATATAATAATTACTAATTTTAATTTCACAGACAATATAAATTTAAAAAAACACTATGGCCCATATGAGATTGAGCCCAGGTCTATTAATTATTAGTTACCGTTTTATACCAACAGTAAATCATGCATTTCTTATGCCAAAAAGTTCTATTGATTTGTTTTAAAAAATAATATGTATAAATTTAGGGAAATTAAATATCTTAAATATAATTATTTATTTATATGTTAGTTATTCCTATTGTCTTAAAATTTATGATTCAACTTTATTTTTTAAGAAACTGTGATGTAGACTCTAAATTACTATATTAAAAAAAGAATTGCGCCATAAAATTTAAAATGGCAGAATTTTTACCAAGTGATCAAATTATACGAAATTGCATATTATATGAAAAAATGACAACTAAAAACTTATGATTCTCAATAAATATCCGTAATCTAGGATGGCTTAAAAATAATTTTTCAAAAAATCAGTAGAGATATACATGTTGTCCTGGCTGTAGAAAAGGAAGAAAATATAAATTGAACTGATCCATCAGTTAACTGAGAAGCTAAACCGGTTGAATTTAACAGTGCATAGACACATCAAGAATATTTGGAAGGCTTGGAAATAAGGTGAATGTGATCATACAAATTGAGCTAAGAAAACAATTTGATACGTATCTGCATATCCCAAGGTCTAATGAATCTTAAAGCTAGTCACTTTTTCTTGATTATTTGATACCATAAAAATAAAATAGCAAATAGCAAAACTTAACTCGAAGCTGTAAAAAAAGTTAATTTCTGTATATGGTGGGATTGTGCATTACGAAACTCTTAAGCTTGTCCAAATAATAACAGTAAGCATATATTGTCATCAGCTAGATCAGTGGTCACCAACTTTTTGGGGAAAAGGGCCAGATTAATTTTTTAAAAACCCTTAAAAATTCTTATTCCGATTAGAATCCAAATATAATAATAATTTATATGTGCTTAATTTATAATAAAAAAAAAAAATTATTTTGTAGCTAATTAAAAAAAGAGTCAAATAATATTAGGGGCCTTCCAATTATTAAATTTATTTCTTTGTCTAGTTTTACAGTTTCACATATTGTATGGTTGTTATTTTATTTATTGAGTTATAAATAAAACAATTAAGAAAAATATTCACGTGTATGTACACACAGTGGCGGGCAGTAAAATACTTTCTTTCTCGATCGCTCGCGTGTTAAGTGACGAGAATGAGCGAGAGATAAGGGCATGCTGACTGCATGCTCTGATCTCTCGCTCACTCTCGTCGCTTAACACGCGAGCGATCGAGAGGGAAATCACCACTGGGACATATATAGATTAAGCTACATACATATTAAATTCGATAACATAATGGAGCTTGGCTTTATGGTTTTATCTTTCTAGATGAAAAAGAAATAATATGCAGATATATATATTCAAATAAAATCAGAATATTTTGCATCAAAGCATCCAAGTTTTATGCTAATGAAAAAAAATGACCAAGAAGTGTTAGATAAAATAAAATTTTTAATTTTTTAGATAAAAATAAATACTTAAAAAAACACATTCATTTTAGAATAATCTAATAGTTCATAAGGTTATTTTTAAGTTATGTAGATAAACATAATTAGACTATCGACAATTAATAATTGTTTGTTTATTTAAAGAAATAATAATTTCCTGTTTAATACGATTAGATATTATGGTAAATTATTTTATATGGCAATGTTTTCTATTTTGTGATTAAAAATTGAGTTTAAAAAATATGAATATTCCTAGAATTTTCAATTGACTTTAAGATAATGAAATGTGAATAGCATTATTGAAACTTTACAAAAGCACAATATAACAATGGGCTCTAAATGCATTTATGATGTAAATATTTGTTCACTCTAATATAAACAGAATTAATTAAATTTCTAATATATATATATATTATAGCTTCTGAACTAAAAAATAACACTGTTTGAAGATGAAGCATCAAGTATACATCTACATTTTAGCTGGTAAAAGAAATATTTTATTAAGTTATTATTGTTTGAATATTTTTCTAATTATATTAAAAATTATAATTTCAGTATTTTATAACACAAATTATGTATATTCGTCACCAAAAGAATTGATCTTAAACGACTTTAGAGTGATCATAAATAACTGTAATGGATCGACCACAATTGAGAATAATTTAGAAACACTGCCTAATGTTGCTGAAAGATCTAATGATTTAAATCAGTTCGAAGTCGAACCAGGTACTAATACTTCTGAAAGAGCTGACAATAAAATCTTTCATATTTATTTCCGAAAATTATTTTCCGAAAATGATTGGAAGGAATTGGAAGACACTTTTGAAAAAATATATGACCATTCAATTAACGATTCGCTTCAAAGCATGGCAATGACGCGTAAGAAAAATACATTCGACGATCTATGCATAAAATTGGTCAATATGTTCATGGACAGCATTAAAGGAAGAGCAAAGTCTGGTTTTTTAGATAAGATAATGAATGACCCTTGTATGAAAGTAGCAAACAATTTTATGTTGCACATTATTAATCAATTGCTTCCCAATCAAAAATCGCGTAGAACAAATTTAACAAAAACCGATGTCAAAAATTGGAATAAGTTAATTGGTACATTCGAAGAACTATTAGGCCATCCAGTAAAGGACCCCTTTAAAACTGGGACTTTGCGTCGTGAAAATTTGCCTGAGATGACTTGTGATATGATAGCTAGTAAATTTGCTAATGAAATTCAAAAGACAACGAGCCATTTTTCTGTATTTAATGATTCAATAGATCCTTGTGAAAACGCAGTGAATTTATTAGTACTTTGGGCGATTCCTACGTTAAGTCCCGAGCCTTCGCGTCGTACATCACTGAAAAAAGAAATTATAAATGAGGCATCTTTGAAAGATGACAGCAATTTAAAAAAGATTGAAGAACGTCAGATTCACTACGTGCGAGATTTATTAACAGACGATAGTGAGGATACTTTTCAGAATATAGTAGCCACTTTTAAAGACGTCTATGGTGTTTCAATAAATGACTCAATCGAAAATATGGTTATGACGCGTTCACACAAGACAGAAAAAATTATAGGTATATGCGAAGAGTTGACCGAGATGTTTACTCAGGATTTAGACAATAAAAATGCACGCTTATTACTTGATGAAGGCATAAGTGACTCTTGTAAAAGAGCAATGGACGCTCTTAAGATTTGGATGTTTGATGGATTAGCTTCGAATGAGAAAGCAAAACGCTCCGCTGTACACAGAAGTCTAGGGAAAGGTAGCAAAGAAACATGGAATAAATTAATTGCTGCTTTTGAAAAATTTTTTGGAAGTCCGATAGACAAATCTGTCAAAAATATAGCAATGATGCGTTCAAAAATGGCTTGTTCGCTTTGTGATCCGATATCTGATAAAATGTACAATAAAATGCATTCAATGATATTGGTTGAAGAGATTTCTTTTTATCTGGATCCTTGCTTAAATGCAATAAATTCTTTTACAGCTTATTTTCTTGATAGTTTTTTTCCTTTTGATGATATTTGTAGGCGCTCTTTGACTCGGCAGGATAATGAAGACTTTATTCTTGAAAACAGACGAAGCAATTTAAGGTGCGGGCTCTAAGTTCCAGCGCACTGATGCAACTTCAGCTCCTTACAATTGTTTTAAAAAAAAATATATTTAAATTTATTAATTGTGTAGATATATGGTAAAAAATAAAAATAAATAAAATTTTATCACATGAATTTTTTTTTTATAAGAATATAAATAAAAGTTAACATTAACATACAGCCCTGGCTATAATAATGGGGCACCCATTAAAATTACCAATAATTTTTTTTATAAATGACTATGAAAAAAAATACAAAAACCCTTAACGTAGATATGATAAGGATTTCATTAAATACGATAAGAAAAATTAAGCAATTTATATAAGACAGCCAAAGGCTCAAATCAAAAACAAAATATTTGAATATCTAGGGCTGGAAATGATTTGAGCCAAGTCAATTTTATTTTTTAATAATTATAATAAAATATATTTTTTTATTTATATGCGTATTATTATAAACCGAAAATCATAAGGAGCGATATGATTTACACAGTAGAAATTTGAAGGTAGAGCGTTTCAATTTTGAAGCGAGCCCATCCGATGCTGCATGCTTAAAATAATTATATGTAAGATATATGTAATATTTTACAAGAGTTTTGCATAATAATTAAAATTGAAATGTAAAAAAATAAGAAGATGATTATTATAAATATATTCGAATGCAGTTAATGAATTAAATATAACAATGGCGCCATTTTAAAATAATTTATAGCATTTTAAAAAATGAAAATTGAAAGATCTCAAGTTATTTTCGGTATAGAAAAAATAATAAATTAAAAATATTCTTATTATGTTGATATACAAATAATAACTTGTTTTATATGTTCATTAAGATTACAGTGTCCAAATTTTTTTTGCCACAAATTCAAGATAAATAAATTTAAATATTATATTATACACTGTTTACCTTTGATTAGAAACAAATAAAAAGATTTTTTTTTTAATTATTAAATTATTTATATTGTAGTTCAATTTTAATTACTTTTATTAAAATTTCTGAATTCTTAAATTAAAATTTTTTTGCTGTAAAAAGATGCTTATGTAATGTTAAGTAAAGTCTAGATAAATAATCAGAAGGTTATTTAAAAGCGTAATTATCATAGTAATTATCATAATTATCACTTATACATTATGCTATAAGGCAGATTTTCATAACATATTGTATTTAAAAAGGACACTTTTATTGAAAGGCTTGTTCTATTTTTATCGCAAGAAAATTGCAATGAGAAAATAACCGTAGCAGAAAACATGTTTTGCGATGATTTTCCAAAAGGCGGAAAAGATGCGTGTAAAGTAAGTTAAACGAATTATACATTTAATCATATTAAATGTTCTTTTTAATACTTAAAATTAAAAAAAGTATAGGGTGATTCTTAAGGTTCAGCTTTAAAAAATAATTGATTCGTTAAGTTAGACTTCTAGTATTCGATAACTGGATAAAAACTGTCACAAAAAAAATCCAACCGATAAACATATGTGACATTTGCACATATCATTTTTAGAGAAACTGTACTATTTGTAATTTTAAACTTTTAAGTTAGGCTGAACAGCGTGCTGACGATTGATTATGTGCTACTGCAATACATATTATTTTATATAGGTGAATATTAAAATAAATTTGCAAAAACAGGATGAATAAAATTGTTTATAATAAATAAAGTATGAGTTTGAATCTATCCTAAGCTAAGTCATAATAAATATGGTTTGTGAAAAAAGAATAAGTACTTTGCCAAAGTATATAAACAAAACATACAGTCGGTGCCAAAATAAAAACGCATAATGTAAACAGTTATTGCTAATAAAAATAAGATTGAATTTAAATATTCAATGTGTAATATATAATATAAAAAAATAGATTATATAAAAATATAAAAATATCTATATATAAAAAAATAGATTAGTATGAGACTAATTTCAGCCAACTTTTTTGCTTCACAAATGTTTAGATAATTTGATATATATAAATATTTATTAGACGATAACAAAAAATCTGTTTACGCCCCAGATGATTGAAAGTAGGAAGGGTAAAGGACAGCGAATTAGCCGCTTAGGACAGATCCTGTCAATTTGATCTATTGTTCAATTTTATTATTATTATATTATAAAAAAACGTGTTTTTTTAATAAATATTATTTAACAAAAAAAAAATTATTTTAAAAATTAAATAATAATTTGTACCTAAAAAGAGAGAATAGAAAATAATATTTTACATTAAGCGTATTAACATTAACAACTTGTACTGATTTAAAAGAAACAAGAGTTCAACTAAAATTCGTATCAAACTATTAAAACTTTGATCGCCGTATATGTACGGCGGTTGATCTTTCACTGTTTTGAGGTACCCCAGATAGTTATAAATTTAATAAATAACCAAAGAAATATTAAATAAAATATTTTTTAAATTTAAATTAAGGAATGAAATAATACATAATTATTAAAGAGTACAAAAGAAATATTTTATATTAATTTTATAAAAAAAGAAAACCTTTGTATTTATTTAAAAAAAAACACAAAAGCAGAATAATATATAAAAAATATATAAAACAAATTACTGATATTTAAAATATAATAATACAAAAGTAGTAAAATAAATCAAAACAATAAAACTATAAATGCAATATAAAATAATAATAAATAGAAAACAACAGAAATAATTATGGAAAAATGCGTAAAATTATAATAACTGACTTCCAGGTGTATACAAACAAATGTGTATAAATTAACTCACTAACCAAATCGATTGAGAGAATTTTAAAATTAAATGTTTATAAATTATTTTAATTTATTATTTTATTTAAATAATATAAATTACGTCTATTGAATGACTAATAAATTTATTAAGGACTGTGTGTTATAAGATCACGAGAATAAACACATAATAATTTCAAAACGAAAAAAATAAATTAATGAATATTAAAAATAATTAAATTATTATTTTTGTTATATTAGAGATGTAATTCGTTTTTTTTATAACACATACATTGGTTTTTATAGCTACGTATGACGTGTCAGAATTTATTTGCTTAGTTAATTTTTTTATCAGAAATGTATATTTATTTTATTAAGCATAAATTATATTACAATGATTTCCGGTTTATCATACCAAGTAAGTTCTGAATTCAATCTCAATAGCAATGTTATTAAAATATGATAATATAAAAATATTCAATAAGTTGTATACTACTGTGCATAAAATAATAAAAATATTTAATATCAATTTAAATAAGTAAGAACACTCCTTATCAATGTGTATATTGTTTTACAACATTATATAAGTAATCATTTTCCAATGCGCATATTCTTTCATTTCCATGATGTTGAAACCACGATTTTTAATTTTGTTCTATATACTTGGTAATGTATTAATATTTTAACATAATTTTATAGTACTATACAATATTTTTTTGCATTAACTAATTTCCATAATTAAAACACTACTAAAATAATAATAACATAAAAATTGCTTTTACCGCTATATTTTCAGTTCAAAACTTTTATTAACTGTCATTTATTGTTTCTAGATGACTTAAGGGCATTTAATATAAAAGTCTTCTAAATTGTTTAAAGTGAGCCACACTTAGTGAGATGTATATTAATATTTCAATCCCGTTTTTATTAAATTGATAATTATCTGCAAATCTACAATTTAGATAAGCATAACTTAAGACTTACATTTTAATAAAAATATATTTATAGGAAGCAATGTGGGTTTTCTTTTCTCGGAGATGCTTAGAAACAGAATCGTAGGTGGCTATGAAACACAAATAAGCGATCATCCCTACATAGTCGACTACAGTAATGGATGTGGTGGATCTATCATCGACAATAAATGGGTGTTGACAGCAGCTCACTGTGGGTATGTTTCACTAATCTATTACTTGTTTTAAAAAATTCCAAAGTTATGTTAAAAAAATATTAAATAGTGGTATGATATATTATATCAAGACTCTTTTATTTGAATGTCTCCACATTGTTTTTGATGTTGAAAGAATACAAAAATAAATACCAACAGAGAAGGATTCTGGATCAAAGTTGGTTCTACTGTGAAAGGAGGTGGAAAAATGTATCTAGTAAAGAGAAACATAATACATCCAAAGTTCAGAGCTCCCGGTGCTATCAACGAATTTGACTACGATTACCAGTTATTGGAATTGTATAGACCACTGAATTATTCCGACACCGTTCAACCAATCGAAATGGATTTTTCGCGTAATAGTATCAAATCTGGTGATATGGCTACAGTGACTGGATGGGGCGCTACTTCAGAAGGAGTAAGATATTTTAAATTTATAACAATAAATAATAACTATTAAATAATATATTAATATATCAAAGATAATATAAGATTGTTATTGTTTTGTGATCTGAATATTCATTAGAAAATACTTTGTATTCTATGAAAGCTAGAATTACAGAAATCTGTCTTATTTTTATTATATATATAAATATTCAATCTACTTGACATACAAATATATTTTTTTAGGGAGAGGCTTCAAAAGTTTTAAGAAGCGTCGAATTGCCAATCGTTGGTGACTGCAAGACGATTTCACTTTCCAAATACGAACAGTTTGAAATCACTGACAGAATGATATGCGCTGGATTCAAAACTGGCAAAAAAGACGCTTGCCAGGTTTGTTTACTTTCATCTAAAATATGTAATATAATAAATGCTCTCTAATATTTTAATTAAACAATAGGGTGATTCCGGTGGACCTCTTACTCTTAATGACAAATTAATCGGAATCGTATCCTTTGGAGTTGGGTGTGCTCGTCCTGGCGCACCAGGTGTATATTCTAAAGTTTCTGCTGCAAGATCTTGGATTTGTGATACAACAAAAATATGTTAATCAATAAAAATATATACATGAGATGAGAAACAAAACAGGTGTTTGATTAAATAAATAATAATAAAATATTAGGTTAAGATAAATGCAGTACAACAAACTATGGCTAAACTTTTAAAATATAACATTATACTGGTAGAACCACTTGACAATATTAAGCATCAGAAATACAAATGTTATGAGTTTTTCTGACAAGTGAATTTTTTATGCTGACGTACGTGACGATCGGAGATTCAGATTTGATTCTCCAAACCAACCATTAAAAGGGCCGTCTTATTCATATACAAATACAAAATAATGTTATTGCTTTGAATTTAAGTATCAAAAGCCAATGAAATGTACTACCTGGAATCACAAGTATCCCTTAGTGTTGCCAAATGTACAGCTGTTTAAACCAGTGGTCCGTAGAAATTTTCTGATGGTCCGCAAATATTTAGCGTTATGCTAAATGCGTTACAACAGAGTAAATCTGTACAATTTGGGTAAGTTAATCCATAAGGAATACTTACAAGTAAGTATTAACCACCAAACTGAAAGTATGAAAATCGGTGACATGTATGTAAATAATAAATTAATATGTGTAATATAATATATTATCAATAGATGTCACTTTACAGCTGGAATTGATTTTTAATAAAAGCAAATTTTCTGCCGTGGCTCGAACCCGTGATCTCTGTGTTATTGACAAGCTCGGCTTCACTAGATTATTATATAAATTGTAAATAAGGCACCGAGTCAATAATTTTATAATTCTGGATTAACTTGTCGCCGAAAAACGCACATATGTATCATTCTCAGTTTAATAGGAAATTCATTTCTTTAACTCCTTGCGCGGTATTGCCGTACATGTACGGCTGCCGAACTTTTACTGTTGTGATGTACTGAACTGAATAGTTATAAATAATAAATAAAATTAATTATATAACAATTTATGTAATTTTTAAAGATGCTCATTTAAATTATATTTATTTTTCAGAAATGTTTTATGTGTATTGCTTAATAAAAACTTCATAAATTAATCAATTTAAAAATATTAGTACGCAAGAGAATAATATTGTTGTGTCTAGTATAATTAGACAGTGTGGTTGTATATTATACGTACATATCAATAACATATTATATTATTTTACTATTTGTACATATTTGTAAGACATTTTTGCTGACATTTTTATTCTAGTATCGTACTTATGAAATTAAAAATGAATAGCAGAATTAACAGACAATATGGTCTATAATATATGTGCTTAAAAATGTTGATAATATGAAAAACATAGGTCGATAAGTGTTAACGATTGAAAAAAGCAGTCAACGTATCTTATCATGACCTAATTTGGAACATCGATGATGTCACTGAAAAATGTGATAACTGAGCATGTGCAACATAAATGTTAATCAATAATGTCAATCAGCACATACCACTCTAATTAGCTTTGTATATAATATTTGTTAAAATGTAGCTTCTAATTATAATTCATAGTAGAATCACCAGAGTAGATCTATTTTTTTTCTAATGATTATATCTACGCGTTTAACGGTTGTTTAAGAAACAGGAAAATAAAGAAACACTGGTTTCAAAAAAAAAATATTATTTTATGACAGTGGCAATTAGTCAGTAGCCCGCGGACGTGGAGCAAATTGAATATAGCGAAATAAAAAGTGCTTCCGCATAGGGGTGGTGGTGGGCGATTGAGGCTGATGATTTTTGGGGTGGGAATGGTGGTAGTATCGGCGGTCATTGACGGGGTGGGGGTTGATTTGTTATGTGCCAGAATGAAGAGGTGCATCCGGAACGTAGGGGGTGGTTGGTTGCCATGGCAACGCGAGATGTCTGCAATAGCAATTTTGTGCAAGTGCAATGGGGGGCGCACGCACAGAGCTGCGTCATCGCACCAAAAATGATTTCATACCTAGGTACGATATGCGAGTATAGTATCATGTAGGTTGGTATATATAATCAGTAGAGATGAAAAGCATCATCGTTCTGACGCTAGGGGTGTTTTTATTAAAAAATGAATAAAACATGATTATAAAAGGTTTAATGTAAAAATGCGTTTATGTACAGATTATTTATAATTATAATACACCAGAATCAGGTCATTGCTCTGTTACTGTACTACGCCGTGATATAGTAAATTAAAGGTCATAGATATAGTCCTTTGATTTTTCACAAAAAATTAAAGTAGACTTAACATATTTATAATATTGTATTTTTAATAAAAGATTTATTTATAAAATATACATCTTAAGCTAAAACTATATGCATATATGTAAAATAATTGAATTAAAATATATTAAAAATAACAAGATCTAATTAATATATTCGTCCCACTCCTTCTGCATTTGCTAAGTTGTATGATTTTTTTACAGATATATTCAGTCACTGTTAGACCAACGACACGGTTTTTGTCAACGCTATTCCACAATTACTAACCTCTCGTGCCTTTTGAAGACGGTGATAAAATCCCTCAATTTTAAAATCCATGTCAATTAAGTCTATATCTACTCTTATCCTTGGCCGGTCGCCCCTATCGAAGACTCCACTTAATACGCAACTGGTAAGGGTACTTATAAGTAAGCAACAAGGTGGTCATTAACGTCTAGAATCAGACATTAGACTAGAAAAAAAAATTCTTCGAAAGTTAAGCAACTTTACTTTTTTAAATAGTATTTTTTCGAATTATTCAAATCACTGCCATCAATATGTGATTTATGGTAATCATCGTTTTGATGAGTATTTCACTCATTATGGAGTACCACAAGGATGCATGTGCTACTCCTTTTTATCATGAACAACATGCATGCGGTGAATAAGTACTCAATTTTTGATTACTTGGAAATGTTTCAGAGTATTCGCACAAATTTTGAATCTACTTTTTTTACAAAAAAATCTAGAGTCGCTGTGAAAGAAGTCAATAGACAATTAACTGCATTTTAGCATCGCTGTGTGTCACATTGTTGCATTTTCCAGATCCCCTTGCCCAAAGGAATTTAATTACAATTTAGGTGGAGGTGCTTAAAATAAAAATAGTTTTTTAGAACACTATTGATGGACGTTTGAGCAAAGATGCACATCACCAAGTTTGCAATAAGGCGTTGACGATGCTTTGTTATATGGAGCGCTTGTCACTTTAAAAATGTATTGAGAAATCACGTTTTGATTGATACGCTAGTTCATAGCGTCTTTAAATATGGCTTCATTATCTAAAATCACAGAAAATCAAAGTACTCTTTGTTGTTTGAGAGAATTTAAAAAATCAGATCTTTATAAATAGTAGTACGAATCGTATCCATATTTGTATCTTAGTGTCTTTTTTCTATGGGCATTGGGACATAATTCATTGCATTTTGGCGTAGCATTTACTCAATGAAGCACTTTCAAGAGGTGGTATTAACAATTTTTCTATGCTCAGCGACTTTCAGTTGTAACTTTAAAATGCCATAAAAAATTGTGATTGCGTCCCTTATTCTTGCCCGTCGCGGTAAGGACGTCAGCGCTCGAAACCGCTCTCAACAAGCTTGCTATACACAAGGATGTATCGGCGATAACTATGATTTTTTTTATTATTTAGCGATTTAGTTTAACGTTTTGTGTGTATATTTATTATTAAAAGTGCGTATGTATTATATTCGCGCGGATTTAAGAGTTAATCTATTGTATATGTATGTATGTATGTGAAATGTTAACTAAAACTTGTTTCTGTAAAATCCATCATGAAGCATTGAATAAGCATGTCAAGTCTTAATGGTCAGATTTATAATACAAATAAATAAATAACATCAATAACAATATTGTTTTACAGTAAGATTATAAACTTTCTAGCTCTTATGTTTTGTTCCCAGTTATATTATACATATTTATAAAAAAATAAATATAGATAGTGAGAGAAGCATTAATTGCTCATGTCAATTATGGTTACCATGTGCTATGTCGACTGTCAATGAATTAAAAATTCAAGCCATATAAAGTGAAAAGGCAAATCATTTCCAATCAAGAGGATTCATAATCTCTGCTTTCAAAATAAAGTTTATCACAGTTTAAATGAATTTACATACTTTAGAAGAATAATAATCAAAATAACTTTGCGGTTAGTTTGTGTCGTATTAATCTTAAAAATTTACAGCTTCTTCTATTATCATCAATTAGGATAATTTATTTTATATTGCTATATTGTAAATATTATTTATATACTTACATGAATATTATATTTTCGTAAATAAATAAAAAAAATTGCAGCAAAACGTCCTGTAAATTATTGATTCGCTTATACAAAATATTTGAGGTTTGAGGAGAGAATCTTAAAATATTTATATTTAATATGAATAGAATTTAAATAAAAATACCAATATGATGCAATAATGTTATGTGAGAAAGAAATTAATAATTAGAAAAAAAATAATTAATAATAATTTAATACTAAGTTAAATTTATAGAAGCTTTTAATATTTCGCCCCTCGTGTTATAGGTTTAGTGATGTGGTTGCAGTAGTAATTACTATACGGGTGCTGGTTGGGGTTGTTTGATAGAATCATGAAAATCTCACTATTTGAAACGAAGCTTAAACAATAAAAGTAAACACTTATTTTTTATTTCATCACATATTTATGAAAAAGTATGAATTTTTGCGTCTTTAATCACCAAAAAATCTAGTATTAATTTAAGAAATCTAAGCTGTTTCTTTCAATTGAAATAAAAAATCATGTACATATATAAAGCTTACAGATTTTTGTGGATCTAAAGAAGTAAGATAAATACATATTTTAATTTTTTTTAAGTGTACGTATTTTTTTAAACAATTATTTATGAATATTTTTTGTCAGTAACTATATCCTGAAAGCTACAAATACATAAGTTACAGCTATTTTTTTGATCAAAATATAATTTGAATCTGAAAAGGCATTAGTCTTATTTTATTACTGTAAATAATATCGATTTTTTTTAAGGAATATGTAAATATATTAGTTTTTTTTTTTGACGAAATATTTTTAAAGTAATCTGATTTTTAATAATAATTATGTTGGACTATGCTACTAAGTATATATTTATTTATATTAAAACTCTTCAGGCTCTTGATTGTGATTATGGATTATTTAAGTACCATAAGCATTTCTTAACAATTGCTAATGATTTTTTTTAAATTAAATCATTAGTTAATTTCACTTATACAAGAAAAAAATGATAACAAAAAGTAAATTTTAAATAATATTTTTTTATTGTAAAAGAAAAATAATTTAAAAACAATGAATAATACAAATTTGCCATTTTTTTAAGAAACAAACTATAGTTAAAATTCACAAAAAAATTGAATCCTTTCTTTTAATTAAAATAAACTATTTAGAATTTTTTTTTAAATTTGTCTATAGAATTAACAATTCATTTTTATTTTTGAAGTTTATCACTATTGCATAAAAAATATAAATAAAAAAATATATTTTATTATTAATTTAAATTAATTGGTTGCTTAGGAGAGCTTGTGTTTGTGGCGGATGGTGTTTGGGTCTAGGTCCGCTAAGTGTTGTATATGAGGTCACCTTCAACCTAGGACTACCTCTTCACTAAACGGACTTATGCCTCGCTTCCTGTACGTGCAATCACCTTCAGGACACGCGCTCAAGAACAAGCACCGTCGCCATCCAGAAGGAGATATTCATAAAGTTCACTTTGTACAGTTCGCTATACAAACGTCCTCCACAAATCATCACTAACGCAACCGAAAACATTGAAGCTACTACCTACGACTAGAATGCTTCAATTTTTGAGTAATTTTTTTTTTGTAGATTTTCTTAAATATATGACCTCTGCTAAGCTCTCCAAAGTATCCCGATACGCTGCAGTTTTCCAATAATAACCGTTATTGCAGCGCAGGTGGAAACAAAAATAACACACAATCGTATTTTCTTGTGACTCGGCTCTAACACGCGAAAATGAATGTATGTAAAAATTGGAAGATGTGACGTTTACTGCTATATACTAAAAATAAACAAAATAATTTTGCAGCGATTTTAATACAATAAATATTACTTTTTATAATATTAAAATTAGTAATTAAAGTTATAAAAATACCTTAATCTACTTATGCGCTAACATAGCCAGACATTGTGCAACGTAATTAATGGTTACTTGAAAAAAGCATAGAATTTAAAATATGTACTGATCATTTTCTTGTAACGAATTTAATAATTAAATAATCATTTACGCTACTAAAATTATTTATTTTATTTCATTTTGAGCTTTAAATAATTGCAATAAAAATAAACTTGTAATTGCTTTTTAAGGCAACAGTTTTACAAATCAATGAATTTTTCAGAATATTTTGAAATATAAAATCGTTGTTTATAAAAAACTTTCTTTAAAAAATAATAATATTATACAACTATATATTGTTTTAGATATACATCTCGATATTGTATCTCTATCGCACAATAATCTTATATTTTTTTCCGATTTTTCTTCACATACATATGTATTGTTTTATCATGTATTAGAGACACATTTTTTTAAATACAATAATTTTTGTAATATTTGGATTGTTTCCTACTATTTTGTCATGTGCGTCTTTGTCGGCGCGGTTTTGTCCTGAGCGCTTTAGCAACGGCTCCAAATTTTCTGTAATTGTTTTAACATCTAAATTAAATGCTGATGCATTTCTCTCAAATAAAAATCCAGAACATATGTATAAGATATACCAATGACCTATTAAATATCGATATACTATTTATGTACATGAATCAGACATCAAACACTCAAGAAATAAACATCATATTTTAAAATTTAAATTGAATTATACGCGTTACGCAAAAACAACGCCGCACAGCGTAATTACCTGATAATGTATAGTTAATATTGAAATTATGAACGCCTAACCGGTATATTAATTTGCCGTGTACGCCGCAGGTTTTACGCAATTGGCTCGATTGTGCGGTTTGGTTAAATTTTTAACGCCTAACGATCGGAATCGGCGGTTAAAAACCGCCGTATTTATTTTATACCCAAACCAATTAACTTGATTGGGATGACAAGTTGATTGCTCAGTTACCGCTTAAACAACCCGGCAACGATTCGAAAAAAAACTGCTTCAATCCGATTGACCTTTTGATTACATGGTAAGAAAGTAAATGTAAAAAAAATAAAATTATTAGTAGATGTGATGATTGTTTTCTTTTATTATTTAGCGATAAAAATTTACAATTTATATAGCACCCAAAGTGCTTTAGTGAAATAAAAGTTTCATCGTATGAAATAGATATTCATATTGACACCATAAGCAGTGACTCCGAGTGTATTAAATCACCAGTGACTGTTAAATGACGAATTATCTTGGACGACTGACCATCACGCTGCATTGGACAATTCGTCGACGCGGTTAGAAATTAAATATAATTCACTTAACACAAACATGCTGATCTAATCTCATCCCATCCCTTCAGATAGATGTGTAGTATGTATAATATCGACAATACATTAGTTTTTAGCATATCAAAGACCTTTCTATGGTAAATATTTGAAATGCATTGAACTTATTTTTACCTCTACAATGGTTTTACTAATTTAATTTAGTATTTTATAATTTAATTTCTAATTAGCATTCACAACATTTGAAATTTGACAAAGCGTACAAAACATGGCCGCATTTATTTAATAAATTATATTACCATAATAATGCAGTCAATAATGTGATTGGGGATGAATTAAGCAGATCCCCCAACCACCCACATCATCATCAACATCATCGCAACCAACCACCCTCCTGACGAATATGTATGTGTGTGCAAATATATAGATACAACCACTGGAAACACTCGTACGGGCTCCCGTCAACATCTCGTTATATATTTATATAACTAAGTACGCTAGTGGATGAGGGGTGGGAGTAGTTTTCTATTCGGTTGACTGTATACCCCTATGATTGTGTAATAATTATATTTTGTAGAAATCTATTTTAATAATAGTATTAAAACCACGTAAAACGTGCCATTTGGTAATTACCAGCTAGAATGTACAAGTACATATTATGATTATACAGTAATTTAAAAAATATAAACGTATACAGCTAAAATAAAATTTATTTAATCTTAAGTAAATATTTAAGAAACTATAGATTGATTTTTCGCAAATTCGGTAAAAGAATAGAGCAAAATATTTATTTTTAAAATTAAATATATAGTTTTTGGATCAATTATTTTTTTCATAGTTACAAGTTGCTTTTATATTCTGCATATTTATTTTATTATTATTTGGTGCTATTTTTTTTTATTGATTTAATAGTATGTATTTCTTAATGTATCACATAAAAGTATTTGAGTGCAACTGTTTATTATTATTTTTAATTGATTTATTATAATTAAAATATTTTTTTCATTAATCTAAAATTACAACCCATTTTGCGTTTTATAAACAATTATTTTTTTTAAATTTCCCTATAGATGTCCGGTTGTTAATACTTATTTGTAATTTTTCAATATGTTTAAGAAAAACAATTGGTACAAATTTACTCCGTTTTAATGCTTTAATCAGGTTACCATTAAAATTAAAAAAAAATTAAAAAATTACTGACAGAAACCATCATCAGAAACTCTCTACGAAAATTCGTCCGAACTAGCACCAAGCAGACCTATCAAGACTTGGAAGAATAAGAATGCAGCCGCTTCTCTCTTCACGTCAACCTTAGTCTAGTCCAATTTTTAAAGATAACTGGATTTTACAGACGCATATAATAATGCTAGAAGATCACGTATATATAGTTATTATACCAGCTGCACATGATTTAAACAATTATTTAACTTCTAAATAAAATTAAATTAATGATTTAAATATGCTACACTAGTACTAAGTCAATCGTCACATTTTCATAAAGCTTATTCCCATTTTTAATAATTATAATTTCAGTTTTATCCTGTTTCACCATTTAAACCAGGTGTACGCTATAAACATGCCGGCGTCCGGACAACGCTCGCGTCCACCCCGCCGAAACGCATTTATATGCATCGATCCGCGCGTTTGCAAAAATTTACCAGCGCCCGCGATGCAGCCGCGTTTCATATACGCGAGCAAAAATAGTTATACGCACATACCTACGTATGTATACTATCAGAAACTATGTAAAATTTTCAACGGTGGAATACTGGCAGCCAACTATACGAATGTTTTAAATTCAGATTCGTTTTGAGAGGGGTAGCCGAACGATGAATTCGCAATGAAAATTTTGCGAATACACAGAGATTTTTTTAACAAACTTTAAATAGCATCAAAATGATATTCATATTTGATTAATATAAAATAATAAACATAAACATACAGTAAAATCAAAATAATGAAATATTTTTTAGGTGCCAATCATAAGAATTAATAATTCATGTCGAAGAACTTGTGTCTTACTCTCGAAGATAATGTACTGAAATTTCTCAAATAAAATTTATATGGAGATCAAAAACAAATCAGTTTTAAACCTCAGAAATATTTCATGTTTTTTTTATTTTTAATGATATATTTTGCAAACCTATGCGAAAAAAATTTTGAGCAGTTTCAATTCGTTTGGTTTGCCAATGTTGCATTTTATATATTATTATTTAGATAATAGCTTTCATTTTTCATTTTTTCAGGGAATTTAAGTAATAGCAAACAACTTATTCTTTTAGTAAATGTTTTTTTGAAGTCATCCTAGTTGTTTTTCTTGTTGTATAGATTTATGTTTTTTTTCTTAAACTCTACTTTCGATTGTAACAATTATTATAGAATGGTTGAATAAAAGGTCTAAGCATGATCTAGCTCTAGAATACTAAATTTCCTTTTATTCCTTTTATTATGCAGAAGTTTATGAGATCCGTTTTTTTACGTATGTTCTCTTGTTGAAATTGCTATTAGGGTATTTTCTTGTATGGCTAGTATAGTTAGTGACATTTTGGAGAATGTGCTTTAAAACTCAAAAACGGATTTCTGGTTTTATCGTATTTATTTGTTAAATTTGGATTATTTTAGTAACTTTTAATTAAGTACACTTTTCTCTTTTTATATTATTATTGGTAAAATACTCCTAATTTTTTATTTTCAATTTTTATTTAGCACACTTTATTCTCAAAATATTTTTTTAAGTTAAACTTACTTGGAAGTATATATATATTATATATTATAAAAATGTAGATTATATATTTGTTAGTGGGTATATTAATAAATAAGAGTACTTATATTTTAGTAATATAAAAAAATTAAACAATGAAAAAAACTAAAAATTATAAAAATACATTGAAATATTAAAAAATAATGTTTAAATAAAATGTTTATAATATCTTATAAAATCAAAAAACAGTATTTAAGAAAAAACGTACTAATAAAATAAATATATTTTTGGGTTTTACTCCATTGGATATTGTCATTGAAGCACAAGTCGCAGATATTCTGTAATTATTATCAAGATTTTGAAGAAAAAAATTTCATTTCTCTATAATAAGTTGTAATATTTAAAGAGTTTAATATAAAAATCGTAAGAAATATTTTTTTATAACTATATTTTACCGATTTATTTTTTTATACATATATGTGTTTAATTAACTCATTATAAGAGATGTTATATACCTAACTTGTAAGATCTAACTATATTTAAATTGACCATCATGATATTCGTCCGTGAGCTTAGGAAAATCTAGGAAGTCCTAATCTATGTAGATTGATCTAAATGGTTCATATATACGATATGGGATTTGAATTTATTAGTCAATAATATTATTACTAATTTATTGTGCTTATTTTTAATCATAAAATTTAGGAAAAATAAAAAAAGTTTTGGATAATATAGAATTGAAATATTTACAAACTAAATTTTTTACTGTTTTGTATAAGATACATGAATTCCAGTAAAAATAATTTATTGAATAATTTTAAAATATGATTATTGGGATTATGAAATATGATAATTATAAAATATATTTTTTTAAAACTAAAAAAGGAAGTGAATTAAAATCGAAAAATATATGAAAATCAAAAAGTTGCAAAAATATATAAGTAAGAAAATTATGCTACAAATAATTTATTTAAAAATTAAGAATATTGAAAATCTATTATAAATTAAATTGAAATATTATATTGAGAAACGTCAGAAATTTTTAATTGTATATATTTGCATTTAAGAGTTAAAATTATTCAAAATGAAGTACTTTTCTCAAATAAAGATTTGTAAATGGTCATCTTCTAAACTAAAATTACCATTAAAAATTATAAATGTATGTCATAATATTGGGAAATATAAAAATCAATAGACAAGACAATTACTTGCCTTTTATATGTTGGAAAATAAAAATAATACTAAAATATTTTTTTTACATACATAAAAAATAGGTTCGAATTAATTTTTTAATGTAGAAAAAATACGAAATTTGGTTTAATATGGTGATTTATTTTCTATTCCAAAATCGATTAGATTTTATTTGACAAAGTACTGAATTTACAAATACACTGAAGAAATTTCTTTATACAATGATTCATTCATTAGGTATGCGAAGAGTATTTTTCAAGGCAGAGATATTTACTAGCAAAATTAAAAAATTAAAAAAAATTATTACTGCACATAAATATTAATTAAGTAAATAATAAAAATATTTTTACACACTATTTTGGATTGATTAAGAGTGTATTTTTAATTTCCAATTTGTGATTATAAAACGAAAATTACATTCTAGTTTCGTTCAGATAACCTGAATTTTTTAACTTATTTTTTACTTTTAATTAAATGAAAAATGTATTCGTATACTTGTATCAAAGTAAATGACTCGATTCCCGAAATTGCAAATCCTGTTATCATCAATTTAAATATGAGTAAATCTATAATTATACGAAATCTAATGTATGAAATGCTATCCAAATATCCATAGTTATGCTATAAATCTACATTATGCATTAAATAATTAAAACAGTATTCTAACCGCAGGATCACAAAATTTGACTATGGCCATCTATTGACAACGCCTTAAATCTATAAAATATTAATTTTATTTGAAATGGTTCGATTATTAGCTAAATAATATATTTATTTATATCAATACAGTTAAATTCTCAGGTGCATCAAATTGATTTATTTATATATTATTTAAAAGATTTTTTATACAATCCAATTTAAGGTGTGTTGTTTATTAAATAACGCTTCAGTGATACCGTCGATAAAAATACACTCTGCTAAGAGAGCGGTCCCTTTATTTACCCATAGATTACCGTACACAAAAGACACAGTAAATGTCTTCCCATTTCTCTCTGAAAGCTCTCCGTTCGTCCCGCCATCACGGTGGCCGATTAATTTTAATTACAGCGCTAAGACGGTCGATTAAATTCGATCATTAATTCGGTCCATCCCCGTTCCGTCTTGGCGCTACCCTTCCGATGGATGCGACCCTTTCTCTTCCCCTAAGGGTGAATTTAAAAAATGGAGAACGTCGGTTATACTAGTGAAAATAATGATTTAATTTCAATGCTAAAATTTCATAGTAACTATCATAAAAATCATATTTTGGGAATCGCTTTTTTATTGTACGAGCTCTTATTTTACAAAAACATGTTCATGTAAGTTATTTATTTATTAGTCTAATTATACTCACAAGTATCTAATTTAGTGATATTTTGAATTGTATACGTATAATAATTTATTATGTATTTTATTTTAAAAAGATATTTATATATTTATTAATATATTCATATATATATCTAGTTGTTTATTCAATTGTACTTTAATATAATTGAATTATTTTTTATTTAAATATTTATTTATAAATTAGATAAAATTAATTATTTAATTACGTATAGACAAAAATAAATTATTTCCACTGCTATTTTTTAATAACTTAAATTTTATGTAGTATGTTAAACTGCAATTTAATGCAACGTATTTCATTATAATATAGAAAATATTTTTCCTTATTGCGTTTTGTGTTTTTTTTGTTGCTTTCCAGAGCGAGTAGGCTGTTGTTTCCATCGCAGACAATTTTTCTGTGTATTTTTATATTAAAGAATTTGTTAATTCTGTAAGATTTATTTTATTTAGTTTAATGGACCGATTAAGTTTTTGTTTGTCTCCAGGAGCTCTTGTTGTCATCAGCGATTGGTAACGATTTTTTTAGATTATTATTTTATTACAATCGGACATTTTCTTTGTATGTATGGTCGCTGAGTTCCAGTGTTTGGTTGCAAGTTTTATATCTTCTTCTATTTTTAATGATTGATCGAATGATATCTCGTCATTTATTGATTTCTTAAATGCTGCCCAATTTGTTCTATTATTATAAAATAATGGCGCTTTATTTATAATCAGATATTGATCTAATGATAGGTCTATTAAATATTTCACCTTTAGATGCTTTTCTAAAATTTCTTTTATAACGCAGAAGTCAATAAGGTCCGGATTTCTTCTTCTATCAAAAAGCCAATATGTCGGTTGCCAAGTAGAGAGATAAGTGAGGTTGCAAGTTTATATAGCATTCAATAGTTGTCTTCCTTTTGGTGTTGTCGTTTTCGAGCCCCATTGTGTTTCGCATTATAATCACCTCCTGCTATTAATCGATTTTAAAGGGTGGTATAGAATTGTATATACCAGTCCGTACAAAATAAAATACTGGTAGCACTATAAATAATATTTAAAAAAATTGTAGCGATGCAATAAAATGGTGCTCATTGTAGGGAATTAATTTAAGTAATTTTATCGGAGTAGGATATCAAAGTAAAATAATCTTTTTTTTTAGTCCAATAGGGTAAAATATCGGCCCACCCTACCTATAAAAAAATTTAATTTAGTATGTTTTATATTTTTGTATTTAAAAGGAATACATTTCCTTTATCTCAGGCAAATCTAACGATCACTAGCAGTTCCCAGTAATTCTATTATGATACATAAAAATGACTGTGCTATTTTTTATGATAGTGATGGCTGGTGAAGTGAAAACCAAAGTACGTATCGCATACACAATTTTTTTCTATTTGTACATACAGACATATTTTAATGCAAATTTATCACAAAATATGCTTCACAAAACATTAGTGTTAAATATTAGCAATAAGTAAGTCGCAATAATTCTATTTAAATAAAAAACGTATTTTAAAAAATTGTGCAAAATGTATGTTTGTTTATTTTTATTGGAAAACAATGCAATGGTATATTTTTCTAATAATAATTAAATACCGTTTGTATTAGACGATAGGGTGTTTTTTTCATCAAACTTGATTAATCTTTTATTTTAAAGTAAATATTTATTTTATTGTTGTAACAACTTAATATTATTGCTTTTGATTACCTAACATCATTAAGAGTACATAAAAATAGTTTCAAATTTTTAAAATCCATATATAGTACATAATTTATTTAAAAATTCAAATCAATGATTTAAAAAAAAGTTAGGCCAAATTATCTGAGACTGTATGTATTTTTTATTTTTTAATATTCACCTAAACATGTTTACCTCAAATTTAATTAATGTTATCACGAGAGATACGTCGTTTAAAAATAAACGTTATTGCGACATTCTAAAATTAATATGAAATATGCAATAATTAAAATAAAATAATATAAATAAATCCCGCATCAATCACATAAAAATTACAATTAATAATCCCATAAATATGTTTCATAAAAAAAAGTTTTACAAATAACTGAAATTAAATTAATGTAACTCTTAACATTTGTGGAAATAAATAGGTATACGAGAAATATATCTGTCGAAAATAAATATTATTGAGACACAAAAATTTCACAATTATTAATCATTTATGTTTTTTTAAATATGTCACATTTTGAACAACGAGATTTACAACTTTTTTTATTAGGTTCTTTCGGATAATCGTGACTGACAAAAAATAATAAGTGATATATTTTATTGGAATAAATTAATGAGTGGTGCTCTAACCTGGATTTATTGTTCCAAAAGAACAAAGATCAGGCGCCCGAATTTTTAAAAATATTTTTTTTATAATTTATGAAAGTGTTTTAAATAAAATAATTAGTAATTAAGACATTAACTATAATAAAACAATAGTTGCCAGGGTATTTAAATGCTTGAGTTTTGCTAATCAATAAAGATGGTGAATCATGCGAGCGGTACTCGGAATATATTTTGGGCAATTAATTAAATCAATAATAATAATTTCAATTCAAGTAATACCGGTATTGACTGTTTTTCTCTCGGTAATACCGGTATTATTGCTAGCCCAATCCTCTATTTTAAATGTTATATGCTAATGGCTTGGATGTGTTCACTATAATATGTATCTAACTATAAATATTTTATTGTATTTTTAACTAGGATAGCAAACACTTTATAAACAGTGCCGTCTGGATCATTAGTATGATGTATAAAATAATTATGTATTCTTAAATAGCTTTGTCGGTAAAGTGAGCTTTGGAGATCATTTTAATATCTACCTGTAATTTTTTTATTAATAATATTTTAATTTCTTGTCCATTACTTAGCAAGCCATTGGCGTTCCAAGCAATTTTGAGAAGGTTGGTCATTTTGATATTTTGGTGATGTGGCTAGCTTACTAATCATATTATTTATACTTTATATTAGTTCTGACATCATATTTTCCATTATGACTTGAATAATTCTTCGATAATTTTTATTATTTATTTCTGCTTGTATGTGCAACTTAAGTGTATGTAGTATTGTAGATGATTTACATTTGTAATATTTCATTGAATGGCATCTAGATTTTTTCCCTAGATGGGTGGGAGCTTATTTAAATACATCCCTTATAATTTGCGAGGTGGTTATGTGTGCACATGTTGCTTCGGTGATGCTGTCCTTTTTTGTGCAGCTTGTTGTCAAATGCTCTATAGTTGTAGAAGCCTTTTGTGTGGTTGTATTTTATACATCTTGTACATTGGGGTATTTCTCTTTTTCTGTATTGTGATTTAAAAATTATTTTTGTGTTTAATATGTACTAGATTTTGTAATTATGGAATGTTTAGCATAACGTTTTAAAATGGACGCCAAATATTTGCAGACCACCAATTAAAAAACACGGTTCTGGTCAAGTTTTAAAAGCATCAGAGTATTGGTAAAATATATGTCTAATATTAAAAAAATAAACAACCACTGGCTATCTCAAAGACCCATATAGAAATTTATAAAATTATGTATTAAGCACATATTGCATGTCTTCGAAAAACACTCATTCGGGCACATTTTATTATTTAATTGAAACATCCACACAAACACACACACATATACAAACGTCTTTCTACAGTCGTGCAATTCGTTTCCGAAGTAATTTTCTCTCTGAGAAAAGTTGCCCTTCTTATTCTGCGCCTCGACGTGCGCCTACCTCGTTTTTCTCTCCGTCTTCTCCACCTTCCATCTCCATCTATTTTCTCCATTTTTCTCTCTCCTTACAGCCGGCAACTCGACTCAACCTCGCCTCCCCCAGACCGGGATGAGGTGGAGTATCCAACACCGAGCTGACGTCAATGAACTTATATACATGTGTTTCGGATTCGATTTTTATTTTTTTCATTTTACATATCGAACCATTGATTTGTAAGGAATCGCGTTAACTTTTCACTTTGTACGTAATGACTCGATTCAGGCAATTATCGGTTGCGGAGTTAAGTCTAACGAGGCGCTCTCGGGTTTGTTTACATGCACACAAACGTGTAGTGGTGGATTCGCGAGATTATGTTGCATTCCTCGAAAGTCTTCAATAGACTTTCAGACACTTTGAGTTATGATAAACTTATATAAAGTTAAACAAAGGCAATGTTCATTAGGTCAAAGAAAATATTCTCACCTATTTTTAGAACATCTATTTAATATCTAAAACAATTAATATTTTAACTGATTAAGTGATTAATAACGCAACAGATCTCTATAACAAAATATCGATTTTTATAATTAATAATATATCAACATGTTAAGGTATTATTTTAATTTATAATATATGTGCAATAAAATGTTTAACATATAATGTAACAATTTTCAGTTTTATAATAGGGTTTTGATATTAAAATTTTTGCTCAATTTAAATGCTTGAATATTTTCTTATAATCAACACTCGTCCAAAAGGCACGAAAAAACAAATCTTTGCAATTGGAATTGAAATAATTATAATCATCAATTCCGATCTCATGAGGGTAGTAGTCATTGATTTATTATACTGGTCAATTATTAACTCTGAAGAAGCAAAGCTTTTTAATAAAACTATCCATCGCAAGACAACTCGTGGGATAACAAAAAAAAATATATTCTGTATATATTGAATTCACTCATAAGTTTGAGAAGCACCGTAAAAAATATAAAAAATGTTTATGATATATTTATATTTTAAGCGCATTCGCAATTTATTAGTCAAGTAAAATAAATATATGATAGACAAGATGTGTGGAAAATGTTTACGACACTAAACTCTAACGAGAACCCTTGCCATTATTTCATTCAACCCCTACCATCATAACTGTATAATACACGTCCATCAAAATATGTGTTCATTTATCTACATTGAATGAGTTACATAAAAAAAAATATTTTATCTTTTTATCTATGCATTTAAATATATTTAATGTTAAATTATATCTTAAGTATTGTTAGATGATTATTTTTCTAATTGAGTTATATATTGTATCTGTCTTTATATAACATAATATAACTAATTAAATAGTTTATTAAATTATATGGATAAAAATATTAATTTATTTACATAGTTAAAAAAGAATAATAAAATATTATTTATCACAACAAATTATAAAATATTGTTAAAAAATAAAAATAAAATCACACTGTTTAGGTAAAATTTAAAAACTCAGTTACAACAATATTTTTTTAAAGCAATTTTTAAAAAAAAACGACAAAATTAAATCTGGTTATTAATAACAGTATAAATTATTTTGCATAATATATTTATTATATAATATAACGTCGTTATTTCGCAATACCTAATATACAACTATAATTTTTTTTTGATAAATTGCTATAAAAAAATACATAATTGTAACTAAGGGTATTTTTTAATTTTACCACAACAGAGTGATTTTTTTTTTCAACATTATTTTATAATTTGTTGTGATGTATAATATTTTATTATTAAATGTTAATTAATTTATATTTACATATTCACTTTCAGAAAAACACTAAGTTATCATATCAATGGAACATAGCGTTTTTTAATTTCTATCGTTTCTGGGTAATCGGAATTAGTTAATTTTATATTATTTTAATTCCGGTCGATCAATACATATACATATACAATAGTTTTCGTATATTTTTTTATCTTACAGATGATTTTTTTAATATTTAATTAAAATCATGTCATACCTATGATTTTTTTTTTAAATTTTCTAAAACAGAGCTACTTCAGCTCATAAAAAATATCTTACAGATAAAAAAAAAATATTACAGCATTTTTCAATTTCTCTCTAAAAAATGTTTTTAAGTAAATTTCGACATATTTAATTAAAGCGAGTTTTCTTATTCCGAAATGTTTGTCATTTATTTGAAAATGTGGTAATATTTGTATAACTATAAGTAAATAACTATTTCTATATAATAATTCTAGTATCTAAGTCAGGTTCTTAAATTTAAATACCATTTTTAGAATTTTAAAAATGTATTCCAAAAAACTGGTTGTTAAAAATCGATGTACTTTAACTAATACTAAAGACGTACGCTTTCTAAAGAAAAAACTAAAATATTTTTGACTACACTTATAAAAAAATTGTTATAAATTAGGCAATAAAATAATTTATCTAAACCTAATTTATTTACCACTCATGTGATATTTACTTATGCTTCGTTATATTTAATTGGTTGTTCTCAGATATAATTTTATTATTTATGTCTGATTTATAATGTAATGTTTATATTTTATTTTATATTAAATATAAGTCAAAATCGATTCAAAACACGTTATTATAAACAATTTTTTATTTCTGATTTTTAATTAGATTGCTGATCATTTAATAAAATAAATTTGTCAAATAAACAATTATTATTATTTGCCACTTAATTTTTTGGTCTCCCAAAACTTTATTAGGTTTAAAATCAATATGTATTTAATAATAAATTACAATAAACAGTTTCTGATTTAATTTATAGTAAATATATTTTTTTTACATAAACTTATTTTTAAACAAATCAGCATATTTATTTTATTAAAAGGCATAGTAATTAGGATATAAATTATTTTTATTTCGCAATAATTTTTAAAGAACATACGGTAAAAATCTGAATTTCGGAAGTCGCAGTTGGACTAGGCTTAATGCGAAGAGGGAAGCGGTTGCTCCCTTAGTCGATTCTTGCCGTAGCTCGTTTTGGCGCGTTGTCTCAAATCGGGAGTAACTGATAAATGTTCTTGACAAAATTTTCTGTCGGGAAAGAATCACGAATAAAAGCGAATAATATGCGCTATGTATGCGCTTATATATGATTAAATGCAATGATCAATTATACATTTTTTGGGGTGTGATTATATTCGTATATTTTTGTTGTATTATTATAAGAGCCGTGGCATGATGTAGTAAAAAAATTAATCAGGTGGAGATTAAGCAACATTAAAGCACTTGTCCTTCTGGCATGGTTCTTGCTGCACTTAAGATGCAATAAAATAGCATTTGTATTTTTTAGGAATTTCTGACTAACGCGTACAAAATTAAATATTGCGAAATTGTAAATACTAGATATTTTATTTTTGTTTATTGCGCTTTTAACGCGTTACAATACAATGCATTTTTGTAATAAGTGTTTTTTACTCATTTAAACCGCTTTATATATTAAAAAATTACATAATAATGTTTTCTTTATTAATTGTCATTTATGATTCATAATAAATATTTTCTTTTACATGGCGTATATTTTTAGAATATACACTTGAAGCTTTGGCAAAATATTTATTTGTAAATGACAACATCAATATTTATTAATTTTTTAATATGCAGCTCAATAGAAGATCTTTGCCTGTGATTGTGATAGTACTACCTAGAAAATGGGCGTTTTTGAAGGCAATGTTTCGCACCTTTTATTTATGGTATATTATGTATGTATAAATACTTGAAATTCATCAGTATATAGGTACATCTAAAACAACTACAGTTTAGTTCAAAGATGGGTTTTTACTTTTTTTATAAATATATTCTTGCTATGATTTTTTCCAGAGTTGGGCCTCTTAAGATGAACCGGCAGCTTCGATTAAATATACCTTTATTTATTTATGATCTTTTACACATGCTTAGAAAATAATTGTCAATGTCTTGTGCACTAAATATTGTGCAGAGACCACAAT
The DNA here is from genome assembly GCF_051122295.1 of Plectrocnemia conspersa. Taxonomy (NCBI): domain Eukaryota; kingdom Metazoa; phylum Arthropoda; class Insecta; order Trichoptera; family Polycentropodidae; genus Plectrocnemia; species Plectrocnemia conspersa. Next base: position 2,624,624 of record NW_028277172.1, on the reverse strand, counting down.
GGTTTCGCTTATAAAGGGTCATGTGAAAAACATACTCTTGCTTAATTAGAATAGCTGTATACTATTTGGCGATGTTTAAATGATTGGCCTAAATATATCTCATTTTAAATTCGATCTTATTACATACCAAATACGTATAAAATACTTTAAACTTACTCATATACACTCATGCCATGAGTTGACCAGCAAAGAGAGATACCAAAGAGAATTTGAAATACTTTATCATACTGCAAAGACTCGAATACTCTAGATCGATTTCGAACATCTGCTACAACCCTTTTTGGATCAAATTAAACTCATCCTCATTCGACAATAAATCCATCAAAACCAGCCAACTTAAAAACAACATTCAACAACAAGCGATGTATATCGACGCATTTTCTATTATTTCCGTCTTCTGGTTGAAGGGTGTCCAAGACAGTTGATAAATAAAATTATATTCTGAAATATAAGTTTTGATTTTTGACTATTTTTTAGTGAATGGCTTTATTTAATTCGATTCACGTGGCATTTAAATATATTATGTAACATTTTATATGATTTTATACATAGGTATATAAAAGCGTTTCGCGTAAATAACGCACGAAACGTGAGCTTTTGATACGTTTCAATTTTAACCCCTTCGCCGCGCGGCATTGATAAATTGCGTCCCCTTCGCGCTCCGTACATATAAGAAATGTACCAACACTTTTACGTTTTAACAAGAAAACTCGCGCGGGAGAAATTTAATAGCATTGAAAATTCCAAGATGGCCGACCGCTGTCTGAAACAACCCCCCCGGGGACCACCTCAAAAAACTACCCCCGAGTCGCACCCCGGCGCCGCCGCCCCCGCGACTCAACCCCTTCGCCGTCTTTGGCCCCCCGCCGAGTTTCCCGAACAAAAACGTTTCCTCAGAAGTCCAAGCAAGAATAAGAAGAAGAAGAGGAGAGGCTGCCACTTTTTCCTGCCGGGTGGCGGGTAGCTCTCTATCTCTCTCCGAGCCGTGTCGCAATAGGGTCCTCGGTCTTTGTCACACCTCTAAGGTTTGGTGTCTGTGGTGGCCCCCTAAGATGGAAAAGCTCACGGTTTACGTAACAAGTGGAATTTTCCATTTGTTCGTGGCCGCGGAAGGCGATATCGTTCGTTGATGAGCGGATACTTGCGAATTAATCGGATTTGGTTCGGTTTGGTTGTGCGGTTGTTTGTATGGTCGATGCACTCAATTAAGATATGTGAAATGTATCAGAAGCAAATATATAACGATTAGAATCAATATCAGACATTTCATATTTTTTTTGTTGAGTAGAATGCATAAAAATAAAAATAAAATATTTTTTATTTTTGTATATTTGCTATAAAATATATAATTTTTATATATCATACTAAAAAAATATATTTTAGTTTACAAGTATGTGTACTTGTATAATATATACAAATAATACTTATTTTAATAGTATAGTAAATGAAACAATTACGTAAACAATGGAATAAATAAATAGCATTTGCAGATATAGTGAATTATAAAATGGTCCACAAAGTTTTTTTATTATTATGAGGAACCTGTTCATTAATATATGATAATTAAAAAATGTATATTTAATTTTGGGTATTTAAAATTAGCTTGTAATTATAATTTGGAAAATATGTTACATAAATAGGTGTTGTGTCAAATAAAACATAATAATTAGATAGACGATTATTGTATTTAGAAATAGTTACATACAATAAACTTATTACAAACAAATTGCATAAAGTAAGACTAACCTATAAAATTATTACTTTTGGTGAATATATAAATTATAAAAACCATTTAGAATATAAAAAAAGTATATTGATTATAGACGATTTTTTATTAACATTTAATACCTTATATTAAATAAATTACTAATATATATGATTGGTATTAAAAAGTAGTCTGTAATAATTATTTGAAAAATATACTACAAATAAAAGGAGTCGCTTAAGCGATTAACTTCGTAACAGAAACTGTAAGCATACTAATAAAAAACTAACTTTACTGGAAAAAATAAAAAACGATCGAGATAACAACAAATAGCGTAATTTAAACAAAATACTACCTATAATAAAGACCGATCACGAGAGGAAAAGTTTTTTATTTGTTTGTTTTTTTTATAATTTGTGATACGTATAAATTTAAAATAAATTAAAATTTAATATTATTTAAAAATAATGTTTAAAACTAATTTTATTTATGTTAATTTGTGTGATTTTAAATAACATTTTTCTAGAATAAACAAATTTAAAAATATACATATTTGATATCGATTATGTGCGTCACATTTATCTTATACAATTTAAAAAAAATTAGTACAGATAAATGACCAATCACCTGTAATTTATAATTTTGATTAACTTTTTATTAGAAACAATAAAATGAGTAGCATAATAATAATAAAAAAAAACTATCGAGATAACAACAAACAAAAATCTACTTAAAGGCATTACTGATCACTTGAACAGAATTTTTTTTTGTGCTTTTATAGCTTGCGAGCATATAATTTAAAATTGTTTAAAAAAGGATTAAAAATAAACTCTAATTTTTTAAAATTATTAAATTAAATAATATCGATTAAATACGTTATATGTATGTATGTATATATATATTGCACATATAGAAAATAATAATATGGTGGCGCTTTTTAAAGTATCCTTCAATATTTATTTTAAAATAATAGTACATATAAAAAGGTCTGCTGTTTTGAATAATTGATTAACTTTTTATTAAAAACAATGAAATTATAATAAGAATAATAATAATGGATAAAATAGGATAATATTGAGATAGCAACCAATGGCGTCATATAAACAAGAAACTACCCAAAGTAATGACATGTCACGTGATCAAAAACATGTTTGTTTTTATTTGCGTTTCTTGTTAAAAATAAATGGCAACTTAGTGTTTTCTTAAAAAAGAACTAAAATTATTTAATTAAAAAAATACAACTTTTATTTGATTTTTTAAAGATAAATAAATTAAAAATAAAAACAAAAATATCGATTTAAGACGTCACATTTATATTGAACAATTTTTATAGCAACAAATTATTTAATATTAAATAATTATATGTAAAATCATTCTAGAATATTATTACAGATAAAGAAAACCGTGACCTGATATTTGTAATGATCTTAATATTTTGTATTAGAAACAATAACATAACAGTAAGAATAATAATAATAATAATAATATTAAAACGATCTTTGCTAAAAAAATATAGAGCTATCAGGATAACAACCAATGGCATTAAAGAAAAAAACTACATTAATCAATGACCGATCACGTAAGAAATTTTATTTTTTACTTTTTAAACATATTCAATATTATTTTGCATGCAAATAAATTGTAGATTAAAAATTATTGAAAAAATATTAAAACACGTTTATTTAGTGTTTTAATTGATGCTTTAATACAATAATTTACGTTAGAATTCAATTGTATATTAACTTTGATCAAAGTTTCTGATCCGTTGTATATATTTAGAAATTTTAAAATTAGAAAACGATTTTCGAAGTTTAATTCTGTATTTCGGTTTAACACTGATCCACACTTTATCTATTTAAATATGTATATATCCAAATCAAATATACACTTTCTTATCTATAATTAATTTCCTAATATATATTATTTATTTCATATATAAAAAAAAAACATTTAAAGTGAAATTATTTTTTAAATGAAACTTACATCTTAATAAAATTAAAAATATTTTACCTAATTTTCCATATATATTTTTTCCATAATAACAAAAGGAGATTTATCAAAATTTGCATACTCGTTTACCAGATTAAGGATTCCATTTAACTTTTAATATTATGCATTGGTGGGAGGCGAGAAAAACTTTTGTTATAATGTCAGTTTTACGGTGTCTCTTCGCACGAGTTTACTCCATCTTTTATATCATTACTCCTACTCTATGCCATGTAAATATTTTTCAAAAATATATTTTAAAATATGCACACCTAAAAATAACAGGAAAATAAAATATTAAATTTTATGATATTGAACTATTAAGATTATCAGTTTAATTAAAATGATGTGATATTAAACTCTAAAATTATCATATTCTCGTGCGTCAAAATAATATCGTTTTTAGCCAAAGCCCCAAAGTTCGATCATTTCCTTTGCGAGTTGGAAAACTTTTATAACCGTATTAAGGTAAACTTTAGTTGTTCACATTCGTATTTTAATATTTTCTTGAACCAACCCGTAACTAGTCGTTACCGATTGAACCCTTTCAGTCTTTATCGTTATCGAACTAACGCGGAATGAAGGTCGAACGCGCTGAAGGGTCATATTAATTTGATTTTTGATGGCAAAAAATCAATTAAAAATAAATACAATGCAATAAGTAAACCATTGATTTAAAATGCTTAATTTTACAATTCGCAAATATGTAATTCATAAAAACTAAAAATATTTTAATAAAAATATTTTTTTTAGTACTAAATATTTTGGTAAAATAAAAATGTAAATTAATAACTTTTCATAAGGTTTTTCTTATAAAATACGAATTATATTAATAAATTAAAATATCTTGTAAACATGTAATACTCTAGAAACAGCTAGTAACAATTTAAGTAAAATCATTTTACAATAATGTAAATAACATTATTTTATTGTTTTTATATTTTATATAATATTCTTAAAAGTATAACTTTTCTATAATACATTTTTTGACTGTGACAACTATTCTAAAATGCTGTTTAAATTTTTTTACAATTTTTTTACTAAATAACTCTTAAAACAATATGTGTATAGAAAAATAATAAAAATGTTATAAAACCCATTTTAAGCTAATTAAAAAATATTATTTTAAGGTTGTTGTATCGGACATAATGTAAAAATAATAAAAAAAGTTATAAATAAATTTTATAATTTATTGCAATATACTTATTAAAAACGGCTGCCATATTTATTTTAATAGTTCTATAGTGTTACTACAATTGTTTTAATCAGCTGCGTTATTATAGTATAGAGTTTATTCTAACGATTATTTTCAACAACGAAACATATCAAAGGAATCAATAAGAATAATGAAAGAGAGATCTCGTGACCAAACAATTGTGTTAATAATTAAAAATATTTTAGTTTCCTAGTTTCAAACCGTTAAAGACCCATAAGTACCGCAAAAAAATTACCATTTGCTTGGAATAAACGCGAATCAGACAATACCATGCGCATAATACTATTGTTTTTCTTCATCTTTCTGATCGCCGAAGTGATTATCTGGCCCGTTTTTTTTAAAGCGTTAATATATTTACTGTGTGCAAGAAATTATGCAACTGGCTTACAAACATCCTCATCTGCGATTCGCCAGAGCTGTTTCGATTTATTATATTTTAAAAATGGGAACAATAGCTTTGGAATATGTTTAAAATAACATGCAATTTTAAAAGTACCTAAAAAACCAATAAGCTTTACTAAATGTCTCAAGAGGAATACTTTTTTTTAAATGAAATATTATGGTATATGTCTATTCTGATTCTGGCAAACTCTTTTTATGACCAAGATGCTTAAAAATCAACCAACCCAAGCGGGGTTTTTTTGCTCGTTCTTATACTGCTGGCTTTCGTATGTACGGACAGAAGTTAGCTAATTTTTCTTTAAACATTTTAAAAGACAAAATAATTTTACCGCTAGATAAATTGTGAACAAAATATGTTTAATGCCGCATTTAAGCTGAAATATGTTCTTAAAATATTTTGATGTTAAAAACAAGAAAACTGATTAAAAATTTAATTTTACAGTCAATATTTTAAAGCTGATCAGGTTTAAAAAAGGCAAAAAGTTTTTAGAAAAAATTATTGGCGTGATAATCCAAATATTATGATATTAAATCATAGAACAGTCGGCAATTAACATAAAATGGTTATAAAAAAGCAGCTTCTTTGCAAAAATGAGACACCACCGTGAGAATTTTTTTGCAGATTAAGTCAAAGTACCCACTATGAATCAGAAAGAATCCGTCGCAAATGCAATAAGAAAGGATAACACATGCATTTAGGATTGCCACCCTAACGGTTGTTCGTAATCTGTTTTTACAGGCAACGGTAATTTGTTTCAATATACTATCTAATATACTGGGAACGCGGGCAACCAACGGTCACTTCTTTAAACATTTCCTCAGAGACTTATCCTATACTTCTACTGACATTTACACATGAACAAGTCATCAGAACTTAAGCTATCGAACTTGGACTAACAGTTTTTACGAACTTTAACCATGAGGAAGCCAAAACAACTTAAGGCCATCAAATATCGTTACCTCTGTGGTTTAGTTCGACGTCCGGAATCGAGAGTTGAATCCTTTTTCCAGCTTCAATTTATTACATTGACTCATTACGCCTGGAATCCAAATAATATAACTAGTTTCTAGTATGCTGCGGACTAGAGCATCATAAAGAGTGCGCAATACTAAAGTATTCCATGATGATGCATTTTTTTCAATAAATTATATACGATATCTTTCTCATCATTTATCTTGAAACAACTCTTACAACTGAATAACATACAAATAATTTACACACACAACCACAAAAATGGTTATCGTCACACCGCATTACTTCCAAGCGCCGTACTTTCTTATGCTCGCGCGCTTATCTTTCGCATTCGGTTAAGAAGGCAACGCCGACGAGTTAATCATAAATACAATTTTATTATATGTTACGTTTGTTTTGCAGATTAGGGCTGATACATAAAAGAGAAAGGGGGGACAGCCACCGAATATGGGTAGATAAAGGAGCGGTTAGTGCTTACCCCCGATGAACAAAGAGTCCTCTCTCTTGAGAGAGAGAGGACAACAATGACATCTTTTGTTAGCGTTTATTCAACGCTAGGACACTCGCTCGTTTCGCCCGTGGATAGTAGATAGTGCCAGGCTATAAACACACGATGCAGTTTAAGAAACCCCGATGACTCTATTCTGATGGGAAAGGGCTATAATAAGGGTACAATGTGGCTAAAAATATAAATAGTTACCCAGAAGCAATTTAAAAGAAATTTAAGGCCATAAATAAAGTTATTGTATATATGTTCTAAGACTTTTCATAAATGTGCTTTCTCTCACCAAACAAATAAAAAATATTTAAAAAATACAAATGTCGTTCTTGAGTTGTGCAGCAATAAATGATTTGTTTCATTCAAGAATTAAAGTGATAGGTACGTACCAGATAAATATGCATAAATTGACGCATATAAAAAAATGTAATAATACGATCGAATCATAATGTAAACGAGCAAAATCTTTCTGCATGGACAGTGAGAGAGGTTCCAGATGTAGGTCAAAAGCGATAAGTGGTAGTAAGCAATTATTTACCACGTTGTTTGATTTTCAGTATTTAAAAAAATATTTTTCCCAACTCGATTTTTAATAAAAATGACAATATATTTTATAACAAAAAAAAGTAATTAAATAATAATTTTTGTAAAATTTAATTTCATCAAATCATTGCATGTGTTGCTTAAATTAATTTAAGTATTAAAATTGAATTGAAATAGTGTAGCATATATTATCAAATAATTTAATTGTTCTCAAGTTGCAGACTCTTATTATATCACTTGAGTGTATGCAGAGAGCAAAAGCGGGAGAGACTCGAGGTGCGGTGTAAAGTCGCTATGCAATTTTTCAATATAATTTATGCACCAAGTCTGACCTGCACTTTCTAACTGCATCTTAATCTTCTCGCGCTGCGATAGTTGACACCAACCTTTTGTTCAACGGATAAGCGACTGTGTACACAATTCATTTCCGAAAATGCATAGCTGTATATAATGCATAGTGAGCTATATATTTTATTAACATTATTAATATTTAAATTGGCTTACATTATTTTACGCAAATTTATTCTCGACTTTAAATGTATAATATATTACGAATATTAAATATGTATTGATTAAAAAAATATTTGTTTATTAAAGTTAAGACCATTTATTAGCTACAATAATGCGTCACGATGGTCAATAATAATAGTATATAAGAAGAAAAAAATATAAGTTGAATCTATGAGGAACCACCGAAGGGGTAAATATTATTATAACAATCGACCGCCTTAGGTTATGATCGCTCAAATGACTCGAGAATAACCGAGTTAAATCATCTGAGCAACTGAGATCTAACAATTTTTTTACAATAACCCACGACAAACTTTGTCATATTCTTACTAAAAATCTGTATGTACATACATCTTCTAATTTTTTATGTATTTTAAGATTTTGTCACTCTTTTGCCGAAAGCTTTAGAACATACTGAACGAAAACTATGCTGTTGCTCTAACAAAACTTGCTGAAATTTATTTTGAATAATTGTCAGGAGCTGAGTATATAGTTCTTGCTGTACAATTTGTCTCCCATTTTATAAATAAGGGTTGCTTTAGTCCATTTATCATATAAAAGAAATGAAAATCAGATAAAAATTATATTTTAAAGGAGCAATGAGATAAATTTCGAAACATTTTTAAATTAAATTGGAAAGTAAAAAAAAGCGCTTAATTGTATTCATGGTTATTCCTATAGATAGAAGATATGGAAGCAACCGAGCAGAAGATAAAAAATATTTTTCAAAAACCACGAAAACAACCTTCAGAAATATTTTAATAGTAACACTGTTCTTATCTATTTTTAATAATAAAAAAAAGCATTTAATTTGTAATTATTTGCTTAAAGGTAAGTATTATTAGCCATATGGTAAGTATTATTAGCCTAAATTTCACACCATTAACAAATTTTGTCATACTTTAATATCCAAAGTTAATTTTAGTAATAATTTAAAATCGCACATAAATTTTTCACTAATTCTATTAAAATTATTCCAACTAAAATAGGACATATATTTTTAAATATTTAATGAGCTGTGTAACGAATATGATTACCATAATAATTTATTTATATTATTATCTTAATTTAAAGGACATTGAGTCTCTGAAGATACTTTAAAGTAAAACATTTATTTTGCACACACAACCATCTGACAAAACTTGTAATGTATTTATTTTTTGGATTTATTTATTAATTAATTTATTTTAATACTATTTATAGTCACTTATTATTTTTTATATATTTATTTATTTTGTGCTTTTGCCCTTTAAATTATAAACCATTATTTATTTTATTTGAATATTTTTATCAGTGTATAAACTTTTTAATGTACCACAAGTTAAAACAGTTAGTTCAGGATTTGAAGATAGTTATGTGACAAACAATTTAATTCATTTTTATTATTAACTTATAGGTAAAACATTTTTTTTGTGATATATAATGTAGCATATGTCTTCCTGAAAAAAATTATTGAGAATATCTACAGATAAATGGCAAGTCTTTTATAATAAAAAATAAATTAAAGATGTATACAATATTCACATACTATATATTATATTTATTTTTAATTTTTAAAAAATTCCCGAGAAAATTGAAAAGTGAAATTGACAATTCTAATTTCACGTAAAATAAAAAAAAATCAGAATGGTAATTTTTAACCAATATTACACAAATAAAGTTCTAATCAGTAACATAATAAATACCTTGAGATTGATTAAACCAAATTTAAACTATTATTTTAGAACTTGTCTGTGAGATTTATATTCAAATTTTATTAACCCTTTAAGTGGTACTACAGTTATTTTTAAATTCAATAAGTAAAGTGTTTATCCCCAGTTGGATTATCGCCGGCTTTGACCCGTTTCACGGATTTACCGCCGTTTTTATTACCCCTCCGCTTACTTACGAACTTTTTTACTGCCCTGCCGCCACCGGTTTTAATTAATTATTATTTAATTACTTCCGCTCAATTAACCGCCTTTCGTATATAGCCGCGAGCGCATTTTCCGCAGTTGTACGCCAAGCGCCTCGGAAAACATCCAGGCGCCGAAGAAAATCTTTCGGAAAATTTCTCGGGCTAAATAATTATATGGAGAGAAGAGGGGGGCTGAAAATAGCATTTTCTTAACATTTTCGTGTATTAACGCTTGATTGTTAATCACATCAGATACTGTGAACGCGTCATTTATCATTAGCGATGTGAATGGGCCCCCGTCACGTATGAAAAGGACTCATTTTCCTGATGGGATCTTTGCGGAAAATTTCGACGCGAGGAATTTTCCGCGAGCTTTTGCGCCAACTTTTTACATTGAAAGACAGACGCACTCATAAAATACGTATATTTATATATAAAAAAAAAGTTTAGTCTAAAGAAATTTCTACGCTCTAATTCATTACTAAGTAAGCTCATATTCACAACTAAAATATCTTAAGTAAGCAACAAAAAAATACAGGAATATCTGTAAACACAAGCACAATAAATCAGTGCTATAAGTAGATGGCTAATGCCTAAAAAAACTAGGTTTTAATCCATATGAACCAAAGTGTTTTATCTGTAAGGAGATAGTTAATGAATATAGTGATTAATAATTATAAAAGTATTGCATATGACATTTAATAATTGTAAAAAATAAAATGTGTCACTGTTTTACAGATTTTGATTTCAGTTTGGTGTCCTTTTACATACTTAAAGGTGTTGATTGGGGTAATACTGTTATAATGCATTGGACATTGTTTAAAGCTTGTTATTCGGCAACGAAAGATTAAAAATAAATATTAACTCTAATTATTTTATATATATGTATAAACACATAAATCAGTATTCTTACAGTAGAATTTAAAATAAATTTTAGGGTTTAATAAATATTTATTTATATGTAAGAAAACTGTTAAAATAAAATTTTGTTATTTATATTTATATTTTTTCAATAAAAAAAATCAGAGGCGATATTTGCTTATAAATTAACATTATATTTAAAACGCTCTTAATTATTCAGTAAGAATATTTTTATTAGGATTACCTCAAACTATAATTAGGAGGAATTAAAGTAGCTAATAATTAAAATGTATATATTATTATACTTGTTTTTAATATACTATACAAAATAAAGTAAAATATTTTTTATTAATCTGAAAGCATAACTCAAGTAGTGATGTTAAGTTTACGAGTAGTGTTTGTTTGTAAAATTATTTTGTAAGAAATATTTATAACCTAATAAACATACCCACTGTTAAAAAAAAAAATTAAATTAAAAGTGTTACCATTACAACACAATAAGACTAAAGTCGCAAACATCAAAGGGCAAAACAAATTCTGAAGAAGCGATATACCTAACTTACGTATACCACTGTCTTTTTCGATTGAAAAAAGACCCCGAAACGCCCTTTCCTTTTTGTGGGGTGAACGAACACCGAGTCTTCCAAGGGGGTGGCATTTAGGGTGGACGAGTTTGGGGGTGGGGTACATCAGTCGTCGTTTTATCATTGTCTCTCCATAATTTATTATATCTCAGATAAAATGTCTGCCTCGCCCCTGCTTTACAAATGTCTTTCGTGCCATTTCTTACGGACGCCCTACCTCCACGCGGCCTTTTCTATACTCTTCCACATTCTATACAACCAACCGGTACCCCATCCCTTACGAAAAACTACCCCCATAGCCCACAAAATCACCCGTGCTCGAAAGCCGTAACGCACAACGGACAATGTACTGTTATCGCTGGCTGATTATGACATCAAATGCTTGTTGTTGGTATTTATTATTCACTATTTTAAAAGTTTAGTTTTATTAATATCACATTGTTTATAATATTAATAATACAAGGTTAAGGTCTTGCTTAGTCAAATTTTCTTATGATATAATAAACCGATTCGCAGAATTTGTTAAAATTAGAGTATTCCATTACCTCATTAAAATGACGTACATTAAATTAGTCTTTAAATGTTTGAAATTATATATGAATTTTCTTAAAGCAATTATTGTAATATTTAAAATAAAAAAAATATTATTTTTAGGTTAATTAAAAGCACGCACATTTAAATAGGTAATAAAGTTATATTTATTGGGTCACTAAATAAAATAAAATATATGATTCTTAATAAATATATGAAAAATACTATACAATATTTTATTTATTATTAAAAAAAATTAATTGCTTTAATAAAAAATATATTAACTTTGAAAGACATAATTATAATATTAGATTATTATTATTTTCTACAATGTACTAAAATTAAAAGCATTTTGTAAACAACTAAAATAAGAAAAGCTATATTTACTGGTTTAATAAGTATGGAAAAATTAATTAGTAATTTAATTAAACGGTCAGTAGTTTTATAAAATGGTTTGTTAGTTGTTAATTGATCAGTATTTTGTATGTATCATAGAAAAATACAATGACTGTTATTCACACAGATTTTTGTTCATATAACACGATTTAGATACATATTAATAATATAGCATATTTTAATGTATATTTAATTTATCAGAGTAATAACATTTTTTTATTTTAATATATTTAATTATTATAATTATATTTAATTTATTTAATAATTTTTATCTCTATCTTAGTATTTTTTTGTCAGGGATTGAAATAAATAGTAAATAGTGTTATTAAATAATGACTCTTATGTTTTTAAATTAAATGGTTTGTTTTATTTTACCAATAAAATGCACTTCTTAACTCAACGCGGTATAAAAGTGATTTTTTATAGAAAAATATTATTGTAAATTTAGGTATTTCATATAAAAAAAATTTGGTATTATTTTTAATTAGTTAAAATTGAAATTCCGTTACTATATAATATCTTAGAACTGATTTGGATTTAAAGTACGATGTTTTTAATTCGTCACTAATTAGAAACATTGTACTATAAATCCAGAAATCTTTCGCCGCAATAAAATAATAAATATATATTTAATAATTATATTTTAGCAGAGCATAAATAATATATGAAGAACTTTTTATTTAAAATAAACAGAGAAAAATAATACTTTTTATATTAGAAAAGACTATTTTTTAAAACTGGCCATTTATTTCTTTATCGATAAAAAAAACATTGTACAATGAACCCTTAAAATAATTTGCAGCTATAAAATAGTATCTGTATATTAAATAATTATACACTGCAAAAATAATAATAAAATAAATGTCATTTTTTTTAATTAATATAAACATAAAATTATTATAATACTTTTTAGATTGAAAATGGAACAGAAAAGTTTATATTTTACGGTAAAATTAAAAATGCAAAAAAGCGCCCCAAAGTCAAAATCACAGTTTTTAAAAAAATGTGAAAAATATATGTATGATTTACTTATATCAATTAACGTTTTTAATTGATTAACCAGTGCTTTTTATTTTATTTGTGGAAAAATAATGGTTTAGTGTATACATTTTCATTTTTTCTAATGGATAATATTATTAAATATTGAATAAATTATACACCATATAATAAAATATTTTTCACCTGTATAATTTGAGTAGCTACGTGAATAAGCTAATTATAATAATATATTTTCTATAAAGGTACATATATTTTAGTCACGTTCACGTGAATGATTTAAAATAATTAATACATGGTAATGTGAACTTGTCTTAATAAAATTCTTATTTTAAGGCAATTTATTAAAATATACATGTATATTATTATTATCATTATTATTTGTGTCAAAAGCGCTCCAGTTGACGATTATATCGCGCTTAGTCTTTTTGAAGATATAATTGAAGAGATATTTTCCTACGGGAAGAGAAAGTTTTCCTTTCATCTCGGTCTTTCGGAAAATGCACAAATGATTCTGGCGCAAATGTATGAAAACATTTTTAATATATAATACATACACATACCCATAAAATATATTATATTTTCAATTAAATAAATAAATACGAATGGTTTATTTTGTCGGTTGTTTTTACTTTCAATGCTGTAGCTAAGAAAAGGAGGGTTGAAGAACGCCATCGAAGGGAAACTTTTAAAAGGGACACAGGGGTGGACTCTTCGAAGAATATTCAATTAAATTCACCCCCCGTTTCACTAAAATGGCCAAACTTACCTCCGCCTCCCACGGTACGGATGTTTTATCTCGCTTGCGCGATAGGATTTCGATTGAGTGAGAGAGGGATAGAATATCCCCGTTCCATATTGCAATATATTAGCGGACGTAGGGTGTTTCAAAAAAAATTGAAAAAAAAACTATTACTCAATAAGATTATTTTAATGTAATATTAATTTTAAACTAATATTTAGATTAAAAAATCTTGAAATTGTGAAAATAAAAAAAAAAACATTTTTTTTTTATTTTCACAATTTTTTTTTACTTAGTATTTTTTAATATATTCAATAAGTGTTTTTTTTGCTCATTAAGTAATTATTATTTTAAGTATGTAAATATGCAAAATTTATATACTATATCTAAAGCAATGTATACAAATAAATTATATTCATATTTCATTAAATTGCTAATGTATTAAAGTACTGTGCAATTAAATGTAACAAATGTGCAACAAAATGTAACAAATAATCATTTTTATTATTGTAGAATTATATAACAAAAATACTGTTATAACATAGACGTAGTTACCATTCTAAAATAGAGCATTTGAAAGTCAATCTTTCTATTTTAAAACACTACTTTTTATTAGATGTAACTAATATATAAAATATAAATTTTTATTTTATATATTTAATAAATAAAGCACCGCTTCTTCTTAAATAGCATTATATTTATTTTATTATTATTATTAGTCACTACATAACTACAGATTTTATTAACAGAAAATATATAGTAAATTTCGATTTATATCAACATAAAATCTTATATGTATATGTACATATATAGGCCATTCGTTTCGTGCGCGCCCTGTAGATGGAGGTCCGCCTCCTTTTATACTTTTATACTGAAATCACTTGTAAAGATAAAATTCTCTCCAATAGGAAGAGGGGGACGAGAAGAGTTGTGGGGTGAGAGCGCACCCCCGGCGGGCCATTGGGGGTGCGCTCGCACAGGGGGTGGGTGTTTAAGATGGGGCGAGGAAATAAATGAGTATAATTATTGAGTATTTTAATTGGTAAGTTTCGGAAAGCTTTTCCCGGTTGTACTCCTTTGTGTTGCCGACTTAACTGAGGCTTACTTTTGGCTGAATGCAAAATAAAATAAAATGTCAATTTCGGACAATAAAATCGATGGTTTATTACACAATATTACACAAAATAAAGTCAATTACTTTATATACAAGAGAAAATATTTATATGTTTATTAACTTTATGGCATGAAAAAACAAAAAAATTAAAATTCATCTAAGGTCTACAAAATTAAGGTGTCTGGTAATCTGATACTTTACATATAATTATTAATTTAGTTAAAATTAAATTTCTTTATTTTTGAAAAAATTAGTAAAATACATATTAATAATCAATGACTTATAAATAAACTAAAAATTAACTCAATGCTTTTTATAGCATAGAAAAGCAAAACATCAATAATCAGTACTGGTTATAAATTAAATGCTTTACATATCTGTGCATATTAATAGTTTAGTTCAATTTATGTATTTTTAATAATCAAATCGTTATTGGAATATTTATTTTATAAACATTAAATTAATACAACATGTGGATTATTCCTAATAATTTTCGGAATTTTTTTTGTTCTTGTTTACCGAAAAAAACAACGCATTGGATATTTTAAATATTGTAAATAGCTGCTTTACGTTTTGTTGGCAATTTTTTTCTTTACGTTAAAAAAATGATAATATTTTAAGACAGTTGCTAAAGGGTAGGAAATGTTGTTATTAAACTAAGACTGAATTTTCAATCTGCTTCTAGAGATGATCTGCTTTAAATTATTATTAAGTTATTGATCAAAGACGTTGAATGCAACAAAGTTGAAAAGGAGCCTTTACGTATTTCTTTCTATTAATATTTTTTTAATTTCTCGGGATTCTTGAGCTTACCTAGAATATTAATTTTTTAATTCTCGTTCCCCGAGAACAATATTTATACTATAAATATTATGTCTTATATTTTTTTATATAACAAATAATAAATGGTATATACCATTAAGTCGTATTAATTGTAATAAGAACTATTTAATTTATGTATATAAAAATACATTAATAAATGTTTTATGTCATGATTATCTAAAATAGCAAATACAGTGATAATTATAATTATTTGTAATATATTAAATTTGTATGTGTTATCATTACACAAAAAATATTTTTCCATAAGAAATACAATAAGAGATAAGATTTTTTTTAGGTTTATATTAAAAGGTTTTTTGATTAAAATATATTTAAATAAACATTATTTATATTTACGACGATACAGGTAAGTGTATATGCAAGTGTAATTTTTTTAACAAATGTAAAAATTCTCATTTATATAATATTTTAAATGTGATAAAAATATTATGTTTATTTTAAAATAATATCCATAATATCAATAATAAAAAATGTATGTTAACGATTCGATTTTCCTTAACATATTAAAATATTAAATTAATACATATATATATTGATTGATACTTTTACTATTTTTTTGTATTGCCTTACATACATTATTTAAATTCTCAATACATATATATTTTAAATTGTATTATTTGTTGGTGTTAGTGTATATTTTTTATCAGTATTTATCAAAAATATTTTTTTAACTTAATAGAAAATAGATAAATTCTTATGAAGTTAGATTTGTCCTTAATTAGAATATACATATATTAAAAACTAAATATTTTTTCGGTTTACTTATGTTATATACATGTTAAAAAAAGAATTCAATAGTAAATAAGTATAAAATATGATTACTGCTTGAGCAATATTAATATACAAACTGATTGATTTTTAAAGTATTTGTAAATATCAAAAACTTTTGAATAAAAAGACAGATAAATCAAAACAAAGATAAACACTCAATTTAACAAATATGGATACACATATACACTTTAATGTAAAAATAGTTTAGTATAAAAACAATAAGATAAATTTAGAAGATCTGAAAAATACAAATATAAAAGATCTTAATGCAAACTACATTATTTTTTCTTATAGTAAAGTGTATAATTATGCAGGTAAAAAATTTAATTACAGCAATATATTATAAATGAAAAAAATATAAAATTTTATGGCAATGTAATTTTTACTTATAATATATGTATTTTTTTAATATTATTTGTCTTTACAATATTTCAGAACCTAACTAATATATTGTAATTACCCCTATAAGATATTTTTATACACATTTTTTTTTCAGTTTCAAAAGCTTTATAATTTTACGTCCTATACCATTTAATAATATTTTAAAAATTGCTAATTAAGCATTTTTTATTATTTTTTTATAAGAAAATATTTTTTTTAATATAAAATTTACATAAACAATAAGAATTACTAGCTAAGTGTAAAGCATATATATTTTTTTAGCCCTAGAGCAATAAAAAACTGTATAAAGCCAATTAAAATACTTCTAAACCTCAGATTTAACCACTAAAATAAAATAGGTTATTTAATAAATAATATATACAGAATATTTCTAGCATACTTTTATAGTTTAATTTTATAATAATTAACGAAAAAGATTTTTGTGGCTTACAAACAATATTTTCTAAAATATTTTTTTATTTCAACGTAGATTAACCTTATTTACATAATATATATTAAATTATTTTCACTCACATAATGTAAAATACACTAATTATTTTTTAATAAAAACTTGTACTATGCGTTTCTTGTTATTCCCATTTTTGAAAAAACATCGTAATATTTCATCAATATAACCATAAATTATCATAAACGCTTCAAAGCATATAATTTTCCATAAAGCGCTCCTCGATGAAATATCGCCAACCCCAATTTCCAGAGCGAGCGCCATTTAAAAAGCCACCCCCCAGGAAAGGTTCTTGAAGCTTATTTTTAATGGAACTCTTTACTTGGAAATTACCAACGGAGAGAGGGGTAGCGCAGCCTAGGGAGGAGGAAAGACGGACTGCCGTCTTCCCTCTCGTATATAAAATATAACATTCCCCACCCCTGAGCTCGCCCCTTAATTATAATTACGCGAAATGCAAAGACGAAAGTAAAAAGGGGCGAAGAAGAAAGAGTGAACTCGGCTCGGCAAGGGGTGGTTTTCTCTCCGGATGAGCGTGGACGGGTTGGAAATAAGGGAGATGGGGGTGGGTTTCGCGTGGGGTTGAAAAGCGAGAAGAAAATGTATTAAAATGCGAAAGAGATCCGGCGTCTATTTTAGCACCCCCCGAAGAGAGCTCAGCGGTGTAATAACATTGGACGGTGAAACAACAAAATGGATATTGGAAACGTTTGAATAGTGTTTGAATTCAATTTTGGCTCACTTGGGTCGTTTGAGTTGGAGTTTAAGGGTGGGTTTTTAAGGGTTGTTTTGGGTTAGCGATTTATCTTTGCTCGACAGATATTTTTTCATTATTTAAAAATCTGTAAAAAATATTTCCTTTTTTAGGTATTTAACCAATAATCAATTTTAACAGTCAATAATTGTATTGCTATAATTTTGATTATTTTTATAAATATTTAGATTTAAAGAAACTTAAAAAATCATAGTAATGTTTTTTAACATATTCGTATAATATATTATCTGTTCCAAAAAAAAATATTTTACACAATACATTAGTAAGTAATTAGAATTAATTTTAATATATAATCATATATTTCAGTATGATAGTTATTCAAAGAAAGTAACATTTTAATTTTTATTAAACATATTTATAACCATAGAAAAATTACCGAGAAATTCTAAAGATAGGTTCAATTCATTGAAGATTTTTTTTTTTATACTAATGAAAAATATATTTTATTTATAAAAATAATCACCATAAAATTATAATATAACACACGTATGATTAAAATACTTTCAGTCAATAATAAATTATTTACTTATTATATATTTTGAATACATTATTAAATTAACAAGGAGAATTTTATTATTATCACATCATTCTAAGATAACGAAAATATACTAAATTATTTAGATAATTAAATCAAATAGTCATAAAATTAAATTTAAATGCCATATTGGGTTATTAGGAAATAAAAACCATGGTTATATGGTTTTGAGATATTTAATGTTTAAAGAATTATTTATATGGAAAGGTTAGAAAAGCGTATTAAAAAAATATGTTTCTGTATGAATTTGCTACAGAGGGCTACTTTTAAATGAGCCACCATTTTTATGAAATAATTAAAAATATACAATTTTATGTTTTAATTTAATAATTAAAAAAATAGGTTATCTACAAATTTAGTATTTTTTAAGTCGTGCTTTTGCCGTTAAAATCTTTTAAGCATTTGATACGATTTATAAATTTCTTTAAAAAAATTGGCAGGTAATCAGTTTTAGCAGTAGTTATAAATTATAAGTATTAAGTTAATAATCACAAATGTCAAAGATGGTTTAAAAAATTTCGAACGGGAAGTTACGATATCAAGAATAATCCTAAATGTGGGAATCAGAAGAGATAGATGATGATGTGCTGGCTGCAGAAAATGAAGCTTATCCTACTTGAATAATATATCAACTGTCTGAGAAACTAAACTAGTCTGATTTAACAGTGTATAGATGCATTAAGAAAATTGGGAAGCCTTGGAGGCAATGTATGGATTCCACATGAATTGAGCGAAGAAAGTTGGCACTTATTTGCATACTGCAAGCTGGTTTGATAACCATAGATATGAAATAAATGTTGTACATCGACAATTATCGTAGAGAACAGTTGTCATCTAAATCTACATCGAAGCTCAGGCTCAATGTAAAAAATATTTTGTGATTGTATATTATGAAACTCTTAAGCCTGTCCAATCAATTGCAGAAAGCTTTTGTGTGGTCAACTGGATTGTTTGCACATAAAAAGGATCATATTTTTAAAAAAATATGTAAAAATAAATAAAGGATAATTAATATTACATTAAAAATATGTGGATTAGTACTTTCAAATATTAGCAAAAAATAACTGATTTTTTAGCAACATTATAAATTAAAAATGTTCTATTAGTAATTATATTTATGTACATAAACATTTATGGTTTATAATTACTTATGATTTCATATTTTGGGTTGCTTATAAACTTATTATTATATATTATATAAATTACACAAGTAGTCTTGTATTTTATATGTATAATTTGATAAACGGCGCCTCTCGAAAAATGTTTCGAACTGCCGAAAAAGTGGTTAAGCACAAGAAGACTCACGCTGACTGCGAATTTCTTAAAATTCTCATTAAGGAAGTTTTACCACCCTGTCCTCCCCCTTTTTTAACCCCTTCTCAATCCTCTGGAAGCTAACGGAAGTCCCTTCGTTCACCACCATCTCCTCGCAAATTTCCACCTTTTCGTAACCTTAACTCATTTCTTACGATTCATATCGGTTTATTTACAAGTAAATATTTTCTTTGAGACGAAAAAAAACTGAAGCCAGGATTGCGTTACGGTTAATTTTCCCACTTGAGCCCATTTCAACTGGGACATATTGAAAAAGGGGTTAAAAAACCGAAAGCTCATGCGGGCAGCTTTGAAATATAAAGCCTATTTAAAAGTCGGGAGCATAATTATTTTATGTACTTGTGTATGTCGGAGAAATATTCTATAAGCTTACAAGTAATTTCTATAAGCTCGTATGTTTTTTTTATAATAATAAATATATAATAAGAGTATTGATGGATTATATTTTATGATAAATGAGCTGCTTAATAATCTATTAGATTTTTATAGTAATAAATAAATAATAATTAACATGCATGTAACACCATATTATCTCTAATTAAAATATTATATTGTTAATGCATTTAAACATAACTTGAATATTATTTTAGACAAACTTATGTATGTATGAATTTTAATTGATTTTATATTTATTTAAATACTATGATAGATATACCTACAAGGCACTGTTTTTTATTTATTTTTTAAATAAATTATTATTTGAGTTAAAAAATACATAAAATAGTAATATTATGTTTGGAGTATATATCTTGATTTAATATATTTTTAATTTATAAACATCAAATTAATTCAAATATAAAAAGAAAGTAAATCAAATTAAAAACATTTAATTACCGCCCAGAAAACGTAAAAAAAAACATATACACATTTGCACACCGCACTTCGCGCCTTTCACCCCAATTTTCACGAGGGTCGCACAAAATTATGCAGAAAAAAAGATGGGCTTTAAAAATGGGCACGAAAACGAGGTTTTTCACACCCCCGTGTCCTTTTCAATTTCTAATTGAAGTCAACCCCGGCAGAATGTCAAGTTGATACTTAACAAACTGACACTTTTTTTATATGCCAACGTTTATTCACCTCGGAGTGATACGTGGGACGCATGTGTAATTTTGTAAAAAATATTTATCACTCAAAAACGCTTTTTTAATATTTAATATAATATTTTAAATAAAATTTAAGCACGTCTCACGGTCAAATTGTGATGCACTCTAATGCGAATTCATCGCAATACTGACCAGAGGTCAGGCGACTGGACTGCTTGGACCCTATGGTAATTTTTTGAATAGAAAACCGGATTTAAGCCCCTTTACCCCTAAACTACATGCAATATCACGTTCCATTGCGATTTATATTTAAAATAGGCGAATAACCATTAGGTACATTTTTATATGTTCAAGTATTTATTAAATTATTTATTTTGTAATCCTAATGTTTCATAATCATTTAAAATATTCAGAATACTTTTATTTATTACAAATAAATTTATTTACAATGATGCAATTTAATATATAATAGATTTATTTATTTTTAATATTAATCTTTGCTTTCATGGTAAGCATTTTTTATTAAATATAAATTTCTCTTTAGAGATATTATTGATATATTTATATATTTAACATTTAAATAAAATAAATAAAAAGTCAAAATGTTAAAAAGCAATAAGTAGATCCATTTTTTTTAAGAAAAATTGTTGAAAACATTCGGCTGACCATTGAGAATAAATAAATAAATAATTGCATTACCATTAAATAATTTCTAATGTGTTAAATATAATATTTAAGGACTAGTAATGTAAAAGTAAAATTTTATATTATTGTACAATATTGTACAATTTTATTTCCTTTATTTATATCAATAAGATGTCCAGATTTTAAAAATATCAAAAAAGGACACTAAAATAAATTTGATCGAGGAGGATAAATTACTGCAGGAGCTAAATAAAAAGATGGACAAAATGAGGACAAAGTAGGATTTTTTTTTAAGAACAGAATCTTTCTCTAAGAAAACGTCTGGTCATCTTAAATTAATGAAATTTATAAGCAAGTCTTATTTATTTATTGCCTAATAATATATAAGAAAAAAATATAGAAATGCAAAATCAAAAATCTCATATATTTAAATCGTAACTAAATCACAAAATTAAATAATATAATTCTTTACATTTAGTAAATTCAAAAGCTGATTTATTGATAACATATTAAAAATAGTTTTAGAATTTGTATTAAAATCAAACTTTACCAAAATTTACTATTTTTATATATTCTAAAAATAAATTTTGCACAACTTATTATATAACTTACTCTCTTTATTTAATGATTACATAATTACTAATAAAATGTTTAAATACTACAGAGGATTAAGAAAATGTTTTGTTGATTTTAATAAAAAGTTAGGCTTGTTTGTTAACAAAAAATATGAAAGAAATTGGGTTATAAATTAAATACATATTAAAATTACATAAAATTTTTTTTTTCGGATATTTCGTTTATGATAGAGTTAAAATTGAAATCTAAAATAAAAATATACAAGAAATTGAAATATTTAAAACTCAGTTATTGCAATAAATTATTTTTATATAAATCTGAGAAAATTAAATTTATTTTTTTAACAATTAAAAATTATATAAATAACATTCATTTGATCGGAAATGTGTAGGGTAAATAAAGATTATATTAATAATTATATTATCTAATAAAATACAAATATTAATAAAAATTAAATATTATCTTCTCTAGTAGTAATATAAACAGAGATTAAAGAAATGCAAAAAAACATAGGTTTATAATATTTTAATTATTATTAAAGAAATAATTTGCAAAATATTTTTATATAATTTTAAGCTTTCGGTAGAAATACAAATTTGAAAACGTATAAATAAAAATCGGATTATAACAGAAATTTCTGTAAATTGCATAATTTTTAATGTAAAAAAATAATAGATAAAGAATGAAATTATAATATGAATGGAACATTTATCTGTAGATAAGGAAGAAGTTGGATTAAAAAGAATGAAATTTCATAGCAACTTATTTTATTTTTGATGTAAAATGGATTTGGTTCATTGTATTGTTACCACTGCTTATATGTTTTTTGTTTAGATTTTCTCTGAAATATAATTTATTTTATAAGTGTTTTTTTTTTAAATTAAGGCTACAATTTATTTCCATATTTTTATGAGAGACATTTTTTTCTTATGAACCATTAAAAATATATATTTAAAAAAAGTTATATTCAATAGATTTAAGAAATGAGCAATTTGTTATAAAAAATTATATATAACATCAGTCATATTTGACTAAAAGTTAATTAACATGTTTTTTACTTATTTTATCTATTATTAAAATATGCAATTAATTTAAAAATAGTATATACATACTTATATCCATACAACTAGTAAATAATAATTAAACATTTATAAACATACGCCGAATTCCCACGGCCTTTGAAAGGGTTAGTGTGTTATTTTATTAAAATGCCCTGCTTGTATTTTTTTATTAATTTTCAGAATTACTATGTTTCATTTCAAAGCACATATTATTACAATTTGTGTATAAAGAGGGTAATTACTGTAGTAATAGTTCGAAAAGTGCATCCAACCGATATTTTTCAATGTCCGACAGTTGGCGGCGCACTTTTTTATCCAGCGGGTAAATTCAATAGGGATGCGCGCAAAAAGGAATTATTACGATGGCAACAACAAGGCGAAGTGGACAATGGGCAAGGGAAAACAGGTTTTTCAGGTTTTCGGACAATACGCAGCGAAATAGGACAGGAAGCCGCTAGAAAATATGACGGTCAATAATAAAATATGTTCCCTGAAAGTATTCACGGTGCTTTGCTTAGGGGATACTGTCGGGTATGTAATGAGACTTTCGGATAATAAAAATTATGTGATTGTTAAGAATAAACGATTATTTTAAATACTGATGCAAGCGTTAATATGGGGTGGTAAAAAAATCAATACCATGATTATTTTTATTATTTTTATAGTTGTCTTCCTGGACTCTTAAACCGATTTATACCCATGCTAAAATATAATGATACAGATCACTTTTGTGTGCATTTTAAAATAGTAGGAAATATAAATAACATCGCATTATTCTACAAAATGTATCATTAGAGACATACATACATATGGTGTACATAAGCATGAATCAACAGAGTTGTTATAAAATTAAATTTTGTTCACACGACACACATCAACCCTTTACCGTGCAAATAGTCAAATACATTGTCCGGCCGTTTTTCACCCCTTGTCGCAGTCCATTTAAGATGGGGTCAGCCGGTCACCTGAAGGGTTTAGCCCGAAGAATACAATACGCAAAAAATGCAAACGGCTTAACGCTACTACTAAAAAATACATGAATGCGTTTTGTAAAAAAATAACCGGTCCTTTCAATAGTGGACGATAGCAATCGTTTACTATGCAAGTTATAGCGAAGTATAACAATATATTTTATAACAAAAAAGAGGTATACTGTCCTATAACATTACCCGAATTTACGATTATTTCCGGATGAGTCTGGCTATAGGCACATATGGTTAACTGATAATTATTAGCGTCCGTTTAGTAACTAAAAAATGCATTGTACTTTACTACTTTGTATTATATAATACATGCATTCATTTTTTATAATACTGTTATATAATGCCTCTATAATATGTTATAAGAAAATTATAAAAAAAATTAAAATTAATAATAAAAAAAAACACTGAATGCCAAACAATATTAATTATTAAGCAAAGTAATATTTAAAAAAAATCTGTGTGAATAGCTAATATGTCAGATATTGCATGTGTTTTTTTAAAGTATTGCGATACATTTGTACAAAAGTGATTATAATTATTTTTTATGATATTTAAAAAATGCTACAAAAAGATTATATTATTGGATACTAGATAAAAAAATGTAAAATATTTTTTAATTAAAATAGAAACAAAAATAAATTACACAAGACTGTAACATCAATAATATTTTTTGATATGCTAACGAAAATTTTCAGTTAGGTCAAAAAAAAAATCTTTTTTGCTTTTATATTACTTTAAAATATTCAAAGTAGCAGTAGCGTAGCTATGGGGGGCGGATGGTGGGGGGGCCGCCCTGGGCGGCACTTGCTTGGGAGCGGCATATTCGCGATGGGATTGTCTAGTGTGGTTCTTAACCCTGAATGCACTAAAACATATATAAATCCACGAATAACAAGAGCTTAATAATAACTAATTTATTATTTTAAGAAATGCTGCTTTTATGACCCTCCAAAAAATGGATGGGTGGGGCGGCAATTTTAAGAATTGCCCTGGGCGGCATACACCCTAGCTACCCCACTGCAAAGTAGTAAAACTTGATTTTAGATTATATATAAAACAATGCTTAAGACATAAATCCTAATGTGATGCTTATAAACCTATGAGGAGTATCGCCGTACAAGTACGGCGGTCAATCGTTTACTATTTTGAGGTACCCCAGATAGCTAATTCACAAATGATAATGAATATTAAAATGTTTTTATATGATTTATATAGAAAATAATAGCAATAAATTAATATAATAAATAATAGTTTATAATCAATTAATTAAAAAATAATGAAACCCTCTGTATATATACATATAAAAATATTCACATAAGCCAAATAATATGTAAAAAATATATAAAATAAATTAACGAAATCTATTAATAGAAATGTGTTTAATAAATTATTAAAAAAAAAGTAGCAAAATAAATTAAAGTTGAGAATCAGTAATTTTTTCCTATAATAAAATAATAATTAATAAATATCAACAAAAACAATTATTGAAAAATACGTGAAATTAACGCACTACTCAAAGGGTTACTTCAATAAATAATAATTAATATTTTTTTATTCGCTTATCTAATAGTCTATTTTATATAACTAACGATAAATAATCAATTTTTTAACTTTTAGTTAATATAATAATAAATTAAATATATCTTTGACGAGTATATAAACCTTTGAGGAGTATCGCCGTACATGTACGGCGGTCGATCGTTTACTATTTTAATGTACTTAGATAGTTTATCCGCATATGATAATAAATAAAAATATGTTTTTAATTTGATTTAGTGTATATGATTTATATAGAAAAGAATAGCAATAAATTAATACAATAAATATTAGTTTATAATCATTTAATTAAAAAATACTCGAACCTCTGTATATATATATAAAAATATCCACAAAAGCCAAATAATATTTAATAAATATAAAAAATAAATTAACGAAATTTAAAAATAGAAATGTGTTTAATAAATTGTTAAAAAATAAAAATACAAAAAAGTAGTAAAATAAATTTAAGTTAAGAATCAGTGGTTTTTCTATAATAAAATAATAATTAATAAATATCAACAAACACAATTATGGAAAAATAGGTAAAATTAGCTAACTACTCAAAGGGTTAAATACAATAAATAATAATCAATATATTTTTTTATTTGCTTATCAAATAGTCTATTTTATATAACTAACAATAAATAAAAAAATACGTATAAAATAAATCATAATTGTAAAAATAAGTATCATTTTTTTTACTATTAGTTCATATAATATTAAATTAAATATACAGATTAAAAATATACTATTAAAATATTTTTTTGTAGAAATAAAAAAGTTTTGATGGCAAAAAATTAAAACGAAAAAATTACATTCGATTCTTAACTTTTGAGATAAACAACACTACTTTAAATAATTGTAGCTTTTAGAGCTCAACTCTAGCTTCATATTATATTTGGAATAAATTACTTATTTATAAACATATAATAAAAATTACAATTTTGTATGCTTCTCAGATTTAAAAATATATATTTTTTACTTATCAGTACTTGATAAAAGTGCAAGTAGAGCAAAATATTTTATTAGAGGTAAATTTCAATATCAAGATGAATATATATTTTTTTAATTTTCTGTGTAATATTAAAACATAGAGCATTTGCCTCTTAATGAAATATGTTGCTACGTCTTTAATCTAGTGACAAAATCAAACTAGTATAAAGTGATAATTTATTAGAAACTAAGAGACATCATGAGTGAAATCTCATTTTTTTTAATAAAATTTTTATTTAATAGTATTACTAGTACTAGTCATATTATTTTCATGCGGATTTAAAGATCTAAGCACCCGGCTTTAATTTAACATCCACCCAAAATTTTATCATTCGAAAAAATCCACGGCTGCGTCACGGACGATCGCGTTGACCGTTTGACCCAAAGGGTTCTAAGGACAATAAGGACAGACCCGTACCGTCCGATCGGTCGTGACGATTTTTCAACGGTACAAAAACGCATTGTTTTCTAAAAACCGGTCGGACCTGTTCCAACCCTTCGGTCGTCTGCGGTGGTCATAACTTCGCGACTGACCCTCGGAAAAGAATGAAGATAAAAGCGAAATTGTTACCGCGGCGCAAATTGAATAAAAAAAATCACGACCAGAATTGCGCCATTGAAATACAGTAATTCGAACCTTTGCAATTGAATGAAAATTCGTAATTCGAACTTGCCATTTAATATTGAATTATTTATAATAGAGAAATGCGACACTATATTGTGTTTAAAAAATATATTTTATTTATGAATATTTGCAGATTGTTTAGAGATTTATTTCAGATAGCAGAACTTATTTTTTTTCTTATGCCACATTCAATTGCTAATGACTCAAATATCGAGAATTAATGATGCGAATGGGTGAGCTTAAAAGTGTCAATGCATTTTTGTTTTAATCATATGTAAACGAATGTAAATTCAAGCCGACCCCACACATTCCATCCAAACCGAGATTCTTTACCCTTCTTATCGAACAAGGGTGTAAAGTATTTTGTGTGTCGCGTGCTAGGACGTTAACGCTTGCCATCTGGTGGACCTGGGCCAGGTAACTCGTTTCTGAACAGGAAGACGGTAAACTATTCCAAAACGAGCGGAATTGCACATGGGAAGAAATTAAATCACACTTAGAAGGAATTTTGCTAATATATTAAATATATTTTTTTGCTAAAATATTTTAATTATAATAAATAATCGATTATTTATTAGAGTAACCGGTAAAATAAAGAAATTTTTGTGTCATATATTCACCAAAAATGTAATAAGTAATCTAATAAAGATACGATACTAATATATTTTTTTTCAATTCAGTGGCGATTTTTAATATATAATAATAACTGATGCCACTGAAAAAATTGAGTTCATACAAATCATTTAATTAAATATGAACTAATATATCTAAATTCAGATGAAATATATAAAAACATTGTTTCTTAGAAATTGATCATTATTAAAATATTATTATAATTATTATTAATTCCAATCTACAGAGAGAAGTTCCCTGTTGTACATGCACTGAGAATTATCTCGTATTCGTACGTATGTGTATGAATGGAAATAAATACCGTGGTCCGTCGTTAAGTAAGTAATATATGGTTGTTTTCTTAGATTGTGTGCAAGTATACGGAGAGAGTGGTAGAGAGAGAGATATGGTAACGAATTTAAATCTCGTGGAAACGGAAAACATTGTAAAGGCGGAAACGTATTATGTATCATGGCGTCCATACTTCCTCTTCCTGTCAAGGGTACCGCTTGCACCACTCCACACTCGAAATTAGCCATTTAATACTGAAACAGGCGCTACCTTGGCTAATGTTTAAAATTCCTAAAGTTTTGCCAGAAACCACCCCCACATCGCCGCCTAGCCAATCCACCCGTGGAACTGCTGGAGAAAGTTTAAAATTTATTTTTAATACGATATATACCTAATATATAATTTTGGCGTTAAATATATTTAATTAAATTATTTCATAATATTATTTGTGATATTTATTAAATAAAGAAACTCAAGTGTTAACTAGAGCATCATAATATTTTTCTAAATAATAAATGACGCATTTTTAAATAGCTAAATTGATTGTTTATGCCATGGATTTTCTTTTTAGAATAATGATACTTCTTAAACATTTTTTTACGTTTTTGATACCCCTGGTGTAGTACACATGCGTCGAAGTGTCGAAGAAAAATATATAGCTGATTGCGTAGTACCCAAAGTCAAATATGGTGGCGGATACGTTATGATCTGAGGTTAAATGGCAGCAGCAAGGGTAGGAAACTTGTACACATGCGAGAGTAGTATGAATTTATATTTCAATGTTTTAATTAATTTTAATGGATTACTACAGGAACATATTTTCAAGGCTAGACCAAGCTACCAATCTTCGCCAAAAAACAAGGGTTGGTTTGCATCAAAGAGATTCTTTTAGAATGTTCTGCCCTATAGAGCATTTATGGGCAAAAATAAAAGGAAAGCTTGCCCAAGACAATTGCAATTACAAAATTACGCTGCAAAAAAATGCGAATAGAAAAGAAAAGAAAATTGTCTCCGTCCACCTGCAAGTCATTATTTTACACTATGCGAAAAAGGGTTGCAGCTGTTTTTAAAGCTAATAGTGGGCTTACTAAATATTAAAAATAAGTTTAAAATAAACTCTTTAAACAACCTCAACAAATAATTGGGGGGCCCCATTATTATGGCCAAGCCTTTATATTTTAAATACGCCCCATAATAACCACGAATGATAAAAAATGCTAGTATTGATAACTATAGTGATCTAAATATTTTTTAATTAATCTGAAGTTCTCTATAAATAATTATTAGCCGTACCTTTTTTTATAGCTGTCTACCCTTAAATTATTGTTATTTTTAGTATTGAATACATGTGCATTTTTATTTAATTTTTATATAACTTAAATAAAAATAGATAGCTCTTTTAAAAATACGCAATGTTCATTTATTTCATGCAATTTTATTTTAAATAAAATTATTTAAATTTTGTAAAAAATAATATATTTACAAAAATTATGCTAATTATTAAAAGTATATATGTATGTATATATATAAAAAAATATAATTTTAATTTATAAAAATATAATTATTATTTTTTTCTATTAAAGTATTCAAGGATTTGATATATTTACAAAAAAATCTAATTGAATTGCTAATTATTTAAAATGAATTTAAAAGTAAGTATTAGTAAAGATATCTAAAGTAATGAAATAACACTTTTTTTTTCTTAAATACAATGTCCGCTCTTTCTTGAAAACCCTTGACGATATACGCTTTCCTTTTTGCATGGGGTGGCCATAATAATACGGGGGTGGCGTTAACAACAAAGGGCGTAGAGTGTGAGACCTCCTTAGCGAACCTGCCATACTTTTAAATTTAATATTGCCCCTCTTCTTCCGTTTCCCAAAGCAAGAAATATCATCCCCCCTCGGGGTATGACGATAAATAATAAAAGATGCAAATGAGTTCGTGGCATACAAAGTAATTGCCTAACACGGAATGGTTGCGATGGTTGTGTGAATGTTATACGTAAAAACACGCACACCGACACAGTTGTATAATCAAATCAAATAAATTTGATATTACTTTAATTTATGGTCGCCATAAAAGTGGTATTTTGTTATTTTGATCGAATCAAAATTGTGTTATTTTTTTATTTATTATGGGTGTAACTTTCGGAGTGACGTAATGTTTTCGACGGCGTAAAAAGGTCCCGCAGGGTGTCTCCGAACTCTCGCTACAGGATGGTCCATAAGTGAGAGGGGGCGTAGACGCCGCGCTTTTTTGTACATCTCTCCTCTCTCCCGCATTATATACTTCATTTTGTTTTAGCGTTAACACATAAAAACACGAGCCATCCAGCAGAATGTCCCTGCTGTTCTCAAACTGTGATTTAAAATGTAATGAATATTTATAATGTGATGGAAGACCTTTTGATAATAAATAAATATTTAGTTTTACTACAAACTATATTTATTATCCGATACAAAAAAATAGGTTTTTATTTAGGCGTTTAATATTAAAGTAAGATCATTTTTTGTATAACTTCAGAATGAATAGTTTGCCAGCAGAAACTCGTGAACTAAATGAAGTAGGTATTTAGTGTAAATATTGTGCAATAGTGATTCAAAACATCCTGGGAACAAGAGCTTTAAAGATGAAGAAAGTCATTGGCATTGATGACAATTAAAAGCGTTAATAAATTATTTATCCAGAAGTTCTAAACCGTTTGATGCAAGTAGGGCAACCAAAAACTTGACAAGTGGGTGCCGCACAAACTGATTTAAGAAATAAAATTGCCGTTACGATTATTTCTTAATTATATTGTATCACGTGACCAATTTTTATTTATTTACGATAACCAGTATGATCGACTAGTCATATAAATAGTTCGAATTATAGGGTTCATACCCTATATGAAGTCTATCATTTTTTAATTTTTTTCCTATCTGAAAAATCAGAATTAGTGACTATAATATAATTATAAATCCAATTAATTTATAGTGATATATATTGATTGTTATTAGTAATAATAAAAGTCACTAATTTTCGGACTAATTTCAATCTTGAATTTAACTACTTTTTTGTATGTTTTGGTTATATGTACCCCGTTGTAACGCATTGTGTTAATGGTATGTTACAATAATATATTTTCAATTAATAAATAAATAAAACAAAATTTTGCGATTTCCATATCGGTTTCACAAAAAATGAAGCTCAATTTACAGTTGAGAATTATGGTCCAATTTTTTTTAGGATTTTTATATTCAGCAATTGCACCACCAAGTGGAAAGATTAAATTGGCAAGTTCCAAAAATTCGATTGTTTCAAATAAATATAGTGGCAGTATGAATATTATGGTATTAAAATATTAACCCAGGTGACAAAATCAGTTTTAGCATGTAATATACAAAACAGGGTTTCTTTGTTAAAATGCGACACCACCGTGAGAACCTTTTTGTAGACCAAGTCAAAGTACATGCCATACATAGGAAAAATGAAAGATTTCTGTTTCAAACGCATTAAGAAATAATGTACTGCTTTAGCAGACAACGAGGGATTTGTTAAAAAAATCTACTTTTTTGTAATTGACCGTTCTACCGAAAGAGGCGGAAAAGAAAATCTCCCGGTAAGGAGCCATGGGCTCGGTTACCAACGATCACTGCCTTAGACATTTATTAAAAAACTTCGTATGATATTTTTACTATCACTCACATTTGAACATCCACTTCAGAGTTTAAACCATTAGAACTTTAATAGCTCGAAAAAGCCCCCGATTCTTATATTTAAGCATAGGCGCATAAGCAACCTGTATGTCAAAGATTATGTTGAAGACAATTTGGACCCATTAAGTACGTACAACCTTCGATCAAGAGGAGACCGACTTAAATTCAGACCATTAAAGATCGCAGACGCTGCCGCTTCTCTCTTCGCACACGAAAAACTTACGTAAACATACAAAAACTGTATTTAACGATCTCAAATTTTGCACAAAAATTAAATAACAACATCTATAAAAATAAATACCCCTGACACAAAAGTAAAAACAGCACCAAAATGGCAGCGCTCAAAGTGCCTCACTAAATATTCCCATTTCAAACATTATATTAGCGACTTTCAGTTGCGAGCTTTAGAAGGCCCAAGAGAGTTGCGATCGCGTCCCCTTTTCTCACCCGTCGCGCCACGGCGTCAGCGCTCAGTAACACTCTCTTTGCACGAACCATCCAGCTTCAGAAGATTTTATAAGCATAAAGATATTTTAGGTTATAGCTATGAGAAGTTTGAAAAAATGATGCGGGATTATGCTCATTTATTTTTGGTGTGCACTATGCTTTTTATAATATTTTTTTATGTATATGGTCCATCATTTAAAATAAAATGTGTAGTTACAATGGTCTGGATTGTAACAAAAAATTAGTAGAAATTTCTCTTTTTAATTTACGCTAACAATTAAAAAAGATAAACATACATAGGTATATCAAATCATATTGTAAATTTTATAGTATGCTAACAACCTCATATTTTATTTTCAATCATGCGAAATATTTATGTTTTCAGAATCTACCACTGCTATAAAACCATTAAGCAAACCTAACACATGACTAGATTTTTATAATACAGACCACAGAATATTCTGTACAAGCTGGAATTGGCAATTCACTTAGAAAATAATTCAGGTACAACTTCACTAGATTTTAAATAACCATCGCTATGTCAATTCATAACATAAGGAATAGCTAAGAAAATTAAATCTAGGATGATTGATCGGAGCTATAAATATATATTTATTACTAATTTAGATCTTCGAGATACGATAAAAATTTAAAAACGCTTGAGTATATTTACTATTTTAATTAATCTACCGTGCCCGTCAAACTCTAATACGTCACGCGGATCCCAGCGAAAAATTCAATATTGTCGAGTGAATAAAAATATTGCTTTATTTTAATTTATTTTTATATATCCCTGCTTACCTTATAATTTTCCCTGATAAATATATATATAATACATGTTTAAATATAATTTTATTTTTATTTAAATAAATTAAATAGCGATAAATATCTAAGATATATTTAATTTTAATTTATTATTTTAATAAAATAATTTAGCTGCACTACTAAATTAGTTTTAAAGATATTTATATTTATTTAAATATCTAAAAAATGTATCCATATGAAATCAATGATATGTTTTTTTACATTTGCAATGTTTAACTCTTGCTATAAACATACATATATAGAGTAAATTACTACTTTCCTAATTTTATTACACATGTATTATTAAACTCAAGATTTTTATGTATACAAACATTGTAAAGGGCCTCTCAATTTCAACTAATAATTAGTATTTATTTCATAAATATTGTATAGAAGAGACATAAAATAGCGCAGTGAGTTCGGAGACATCTTAAATGCATTTCTCTATATGATATTTACGTATACTATAATATATAGTTTATTACTTACACACTATATAGTGTGTAAGTAATAAACCATTAAATTTCAGTTCTTTTATTGACACAATTTTGTCGCACGGTTTGAAAAGCGCCAGCCGCAAGGCCCCGCAATGATAAAAATGAAACGAAGCTACCCTTGGAGAAGAGTATCTCAGAAGGGTGAGAGGAGAGAGAATTTCGGTGCGAGAGCAAGATAAAATGAATTAATGAGGTATGTAGGTATGGTGCTGCCTTTTTCACTCCTTCGCGGAGGCCAACCGAGGAAAGAAGAAATGAAACCGAGTGTATGTATTGGGCACTCGGAGGAGTCACGAGTTTTTGCCCCTTGGAGCAAGGGTGGGTCCGCCGCCCACCCCTGGAAACCACCCCTCACCCACTACGTACCTACACCCATCGCTGCCTACCCATCAGGGGCGGCTTTCTTGGTGGTGTGATGCTTGATTAAAATACTATTTAAATATTTTGCCAAGGAGCAAGAGGAACGAGTGCGTTCGGCGGGGCTAAAAAACAGATACGTAAACAATATAATGGAGATATTTTGAAGAACGGGTAGAGAAGCGCCTAAAGCAGATATTCAACAATAAAATTAAACATTGCCAACTTTCTTATATTATAAATATTAAAATAAATTTATATTGGGGTGTGGAAGACAAGAAAAATAAGTATGAGCAATAAAATATGATTTATATTTTTTTTACAAGTTACTAGTGTTTTAAAAAATCAATGAAAAAATGTAATGATAATCTTACAAAAATGCATTCGTATTTATATAAATACATAAAAAATTAAATGTAACTATTTAAATAATCATATTATACTGCAAGAATCATTAAAAAAGTAATATATATAATACTTTAAAAAATATATAAGACACTGGTTAGGTTATAATGAATATTAAAATATATACATACATATTTGTATATTATTTTATTGTATTAAATGCATTTAATTATAATTTAATAAAAGTATTTAAGGTAAAAAAATTAAAAATATATACCGTATTTTTTTATTATATGACATGGAATATAATAAATTTCGATTAAAAACACTACACAAATTCTAACAAAAATTTAGGGGTATAAAGTCGACATTAAAGTCGTAAAAATAAGACCAACTATAACTCTTTTTTTATTAAATATTTTTGAAATGTGTTGCACACAAATTAAAAAGTAAAAATTAAGAAACATACTTAAAATTATAAAATATTTTTTTTTATCAAAAATAAGTATAAATTCTACAAAAAATCATAGCAGTGATAATCAATTTTTAATGGTCAATTATTTTTTACATCTTTACCATATTTTTTGATAATTTGAAAAACGATGCTATTTTTAATTGTTATTAATTTTAACTATGCAATTAAAAAAATATTTTATAATTCGAAGGATAAGAAAAAGTCAGAGTCGATAAATTTTGAAACAGCCTTGCAAAAAATACAAGATAAAAAAATCGAGAATTTTTAATCGTTTTGTACTTTTGAAGAATTTTTGCAAATCTTTGATGTTATAAAAATTAATAAAATGCATCGATTTTAATAAACTGAGTTACTGGTCTTAACAAAATATTTAATACAATATACATATTTAAGATATGTTTATATATTATAAAAATATTTTATTTTAAATAGTATTAAAAATCTAAATTTTTTTATACACAAAACCATTGTAAAAAACTTAAAAATAATAAAATTAAAATTTAGACTTACATGTATTGCATATATTCACCAATAAAAAAACACTAACACAAAACAACTACCTCTAGATATGAATTATTATATTGAAATGGTGAGAAGCACACGTAGCAAAACCAAAATATTTGTTCATTATCGCTCTGACTCCGATCGTTGCACTGTTTGTATAGGCGATATTGCTTTACGAGTGTGAGACTTGAATTGCGCAAATCATGAAGTATTTGAAATATCGCGTTATACTATATATCATTGATCAAACTTTAATAAATGATGACGGTACTTTAAATGGTGGAAAAATAAACTATAGAACTCCTTATGAAAAAATATGACAACTAACAAAAGTATATTATTCATAATTAATATAAAAAAATGAATGTGTTATTTTAAATATTTTTGAATTGAAAAGACGATATTTTATTAAATATGCAATAAATTGTATATTGTTATATATAATATATATAAAATTTATTTGTTTTTTATTTTTATTAAATCTTCCGTTGTAACCTGACAGGCGCAAGCGTTACAAATCTGTAGCAACTGAGTAAGTCAATCGGACATAATGAATATCTACAAGTATATATATATAATATATACAGTGACATCTATATTATTAATTATAAATTTTTATCTGCTATAAAATTTCACTGCGGCTGGAGCCGTATTTTTTTTTATTAATAGCGAATTTTTGTAAATAAAAATTGAGTACCGCTGCCGAGTTTCGAACCCGCAACCTCAGAGTTACTAGTCTGAGACGTTATGGACTACGCTTAGGACATATTAAAATTTTAATATTATATTTTCAATAAATTACCATTTATTGTAAATTAATTTATGTCTTAAAGATCCATTCAGAAATTTATAAAGCGTGCGAAAATTTGATTAAACAGGTCAAATGTTATGGCGTTTTAGAGCAATGCGAATACGTTCATTTAAAATAACACACAGAACTAACATAGTGAATATTATAATTATTTTAAAGCAAAAATGCAGAGGAAAAAATAAGCTAAAACGCTTTAAAATGACGTTTCAAAAAAAAATCTAAACTAACCACTGTTAATAAAAAAAATGTATTTTTTTCAATAAAATAGTAGTATTTCAACCTAATATGAAACTACATTTGACTATTTTTTACGTTTTTGTGAAATGCTGCAAACGTTGAGAATGTCATTAGCATTTTTGCCTGAATTTGTATAAAACAAACAATTAAGTTTTGTATTTATTATGTTTATAAACGCTTAAATTTGTTTATAAAAATTGATTTTAGTTTTAGTACGTATGCTTTATTTTATTATTGCATAACGGCAAGACATTTATTTTATTTTGATCCCTAAAAAAATATATTTAATAAATACGTTAAAACACAAAATTATCTACTATATATATTCCTAATGCCTGAATACAGAAATATTTTTTATTTTATTTTTATCACAACTTGACAAGTTTCCGCAATGCGTCACAGTAGCCATTCTACAAACTAAAATTATTTAAAAATAAAAATAAAATAAAAATTAATATGGTGCAGACTTAAAATAAACCATACAAAATAAATTGTTTCAGCTGTTCGTACATGTTTTTCAAGTTCGTTGAGAAGCTGGATGGCTCGTATAAGAGAAGCGTTGTCAAGCGCTGACGTCTTGGCCGCGACAATCAAGAGTAACGGGCGCGATTGCGACCCTCTATTGCGGCCCTTAAAGCTTGCAGTTGAAAGTCGCAACAGCTCTTGATTATCAACACCGCTCCTTAGCAACTTCAAAAAGTACTTCATTGAGTAGACGCAACGCCAAAAATGCAATGAATTGCATCTTAACGCTTGATAAAAATATGTAATATAAAGAATAATAAAAGTCGCTTTGCTTGTTCAAATGAATAAATCTCTCTTGCTTTAAGAACAATCAATATTTAAAAGATCAGGCTTAATCTTACTAGGGCACAGTACAACTCTTAATATAAGTCTAAGACCCCATAGTTTCTATAGACACATGTATTATCTCATGCTACAGTACATTCCATAATCATCTAATGATTCATTGTTACTATGACTATTGTGTATTTGCGCATTATGTCCACACTCGTTTTTAGCTTATCGAATCGTCATAGGTATCATAATATACCGAGGTATACCAGTAAGTTTTCGACGATTGCGTAAGCGCTCCCAAAAGTTGTGCGTTTTCCGGCGGTTATGGTTGTGTCGGTTATGTTTTTCGCTCGGCGCAAAACCTCCATTCATTTTGCGCAGTGTCTGCTGGCATCTTTATAACCACATAATTTATTTTGTATGGCACACAATGTACACGGCTATTATGGCCCGTATACAATATCATCCTTTTATACGCTATGCTGTGCTGTGCGTACGCGGACAACTCCTTGTGTATATAGTGCGCGAAAGGAACTCTTGATTGACTGGGGCGCAGTCAATATTTGTACACCACCGCAAAGTACTCGACTTTGAACATCTTATCCTAAGTACAGCATACTTTCAACTGAAGAGAAAATGTTCTATTTTAAGTATTTTCGCCATATGTAATGGCCTGTTTTGCAATACTATTTAAAACTCTGGCTCACAAAGTATAATATAACGAAGATGATGAATTGATCTATTGTTTATTGAATATGATTTTAAATAAAAAAAATTAAACCCTGATATTTCTTATTCATATTCATTAACTGATTAGTAATGATTGGGATCATTAATAGTTTTCGTGCTTCATTCGCGACAGACTAGGTAGGAGATCATTCTACGTTCATAGTCGCTTAAGCTCAATGCATTTACTAAAAAAGGTTGCTCAAGGCTCAATTAGATGACGTATTTTAAATGTAAGAGACTCTGCAATGCTTTTTAACCCCTCGCCCAAAAAGGATGTGTTTAATTACATTTTTAATGTAACTGTTTATTATACAAAAGTATATATATATATATATATACATGTATAAGATAGATATTAAACATAAAGTTAACTAAACTATTATAAAACGCATTTATTATTTTCAAAACTAGTTATAGTAAATCAGCAGTACCTAATTTAATAAGATCTTAATTAAAACATAATAGTTTAAAAAATATATTTCTATTCTGCATAAGTATGATACGCATTTTTATCTTACTTGGAAAATAAGCATAAAAATAAATTAAATTTTTAGTACTACTTCAAAAATAATGCCGATGGTTTAAAATTGATAAGATGCATTCAATCTGTTCCAGATTATTTATCTATACTTTTTAACCTCTCGGGGGTTAAAAGGATCTTTTTTAAGGATGCAAAATATTTTTTTTACAAAAAAAAGAATATAAAGCTTTTATTCAACAAAAGTAAAATAGCGAAGTATAATTATATTTTTAAGCTCCATATTCATTTTTGTGACGACAGCAGTGGTGAACATAAGTCAACTTTAATAGTCGCCAGAAAGAGTGCCAAGCTACGGAATGCAGATCTCGTACTATCTCAGTATCTTAGCAACTGCAAGATAATCAAAACGTGATGGGGATTACGCGTTAATGAACTGGCATAAATAAAAATTGTTATTTTCATAAATATTATCATGCCCTCTCAGCAGGACTGAGCACAAACTAACATTTTTGCCGTATACTATAAGCAAACACAACTTTGACAACCTGATAACTAGTTCTAAGCAAACACGCTATAAACTCCCTCAAATAAAAAGTACATTTTAATTATAAAATTAAAATCAAAAATATTTTTTTTGACAAGCTATTTCTGCAGTAAAATGTTCTAATTCAACTTAAAACTACTGCCGTAATCTGTGTATCAGCACAACCTAACTCACCTGCAGTAAATAATGTGCTAGCACAACTTTAAATACCTGATAACTTGTTCTAAAGAAACAGATAAAAAACTCCGTAAAATAGAAACTTATATTTTAATTATCAAATAAGCTTTCAAAACATCCATTTTTTACATAGCATAACTGCAATAAGATATGTTCTAGCACAACCTAATATTACTCCCATAATCTGTGTTCTAACATAACCTAACTCACCTGTAGTAAGCTATATGCTAGCACAACTTTGACAACCTAAAAAAAACTCACATTTCAATTATAAAATAAAAATAAAGTTTCAAAAGATTATTAACCTAATTAGTTGTTGAGACCAAATTTATTATATAGGTTAGGGCTAAGAAATGACTAACAAGCGCACGGTCGAGATTGTACTATCCTTTTCTGATCGCCTAAAAATATTTTTGCTTTTGATTTCGCTGCCATTTATTTGTACATTTTAAAATGTCAATTAATTTGGACAGTTTGTTTTTGAATATTTCACAATGTTTAACATTAAAAAATAATATGATTAGTTAACGAGCTCTTGACTTAAATTAAAAAAAATATAAATTAATTTCAATAAAGTAAAATATAGAGATTTTAGAAAAGATAGTGCCTAGATTTGCAAAATATTTATTTCAGCTAACAAAATTTTATTTGGTTCACAAAAATGTATCTAAAAGATTTTTGAAAGACCAATTAAACATGA
Organism: Plectrocnemia conspersa; assembly: GCF_051122295.1. Lineage (NCBI taxonomy): Eukaryota > Metazoa > Arthropoda > Insecta > Trichoptera > Polycentropodidae > Plectrocnemia > Plectrocnemia conspersa. Next base: position 2,584,585 of record NW_028277172.1, on the reverse strand, counting down.
CACCAGCTAATTTCGCGGTTGCAGACTTTCGAGCAATCATGAAGAAGATTTTCGGGCCTACTTGACGTCATAGATACAAATAAATGTGCGAGTTGTATCAGGAGCCTGATGTCGTCAAGTATATTAAAATACGTTTTAGATAAGCTAAATATTTATTATTATAGACAACTTGAAACAATGCGGATAAAATGCGATTGCGTTAGCTAGACAGAATACAAAAATATTTGTGAACCATCGGCATCAGAAACTGGCCCCGCGTGGCCTATGATCATGATCGATAATATTTTTAGAAGGTTTATCAGAGCAATTCCAATTCATTGTTCTTTAATCATAATTGAGTTTTGATATTATAATATCAGATATTAGGTTGAACATTTACAAAGCTTTTGCTTGATTAACACTACTTAGACATACTCGCGTTAATTTTTCAACGGGTGCGATACTGCTTATGTAATAATACTTGAACGGTGCTAATCGAAATGTAAATATGCACAGCACCTCGTTTGGCGGCATAGTAGATAAGTTTTGTATCAGTCAAGTTGTTTTTGCGTCATTCGAGCAAAATAGTCGAAAACAAAACATCGGTTAATGTCTTCAAGCATTAAAGGAACAAAGAACTGCTAAAGTACACATACACACAAACACACACGTGAGCGTTGCCTGGCACAAGCATATATGGTGACAGCGTATGCTTTAATGCCTACCCTAATTTTCTGGCAATTTTCTTCACAATATACTTGTTATGAGGCAAAAAAGACGCTGATAAGATAACAACTCAATTTAATATCCAAACCATTATGCATGAAATAACGTGTTTCATAAACATTTTCATAGCACTTTTCATCGATAACATTGGCCGACAGTAAAAATGTTTCGATAACAAAATAGAGTAGATAGTATGAATTTTATTTATTCATTGATTTTTTATTTAACCCGTCTAACTTTAATTTAATTTAATTTGGCTTTTTTGAAAAAATATTTCTAAAAAAACGATGAAAAAATTAATACATATTTGTTACAGTGAATATGTATTACTAGTGAAAATATATTTTTACTAGTATTTCAGTGAAATCATATTTTAGCCGATATATATATATTTCTGCTAGTGAAAATATAATTTCACTGACAGATGCTAGTGAAACTATACGTTTCTCTAAACTGATATTTGACAGGCGTAAAACATCCATTTGCGTATAAAAAAAATTAGCGTGCTTATATAGTTTTAATATTAATAAAATTCAACAAAAAAATGTAAGTTTAATATCAAAATAATGCTTATTTTGCTAAAAATTATTTTCTTCTTCCATTTTTCTATATACAATACAATTTTACTGATATGTTTTAAAATTTAAATTATTAAACTAATAACCATTATTTTGAATTTTGTTGAAAAAAATAATGAAATATCACTCATTAAGAGCAAAATGTTTTAGCCCAAACATAACCTAAAATAATTAGGCAAACCTTAATTTTCCTAATGAAAGTACTAAAAATAAGTAAAGTTTATAAACTTGCTTTAGGTCAAGTTGGGTTTGCATACTTTGTTTGATGAAAATATACATTTCCCACCTGTCAAATTGAGTTACAACAACACATTATCTATTCCAAACAAATATGTAACAATACAGTTTGTCTGATATTGTCTAACATATTAAATAAATCTAGGGAAATTATATTTTTTTAGGGCGACTTGGACTACCCTAGAGAGTCGCAATCGCGTCCCTTATCCTTGCCCGTTGCAACCTGGACGTCAGCGCTTGAAAACGCTCCTTGCATGAGTCATCCGACTTCTCAACAAGCTTGCCAAATACGAAGATATTTTTGGCCATACCTATGAGAAATTGAAACAAAATATGTGGGAAGGTGCTCTTTAATTTTAAATGTGCGGCATAAATATTTTTTTTTCAATATTTAATTATATAATGGTCATCACGCATTGGGGAAACCTGTCGTAATATTCAGAGTTGTGATAAAAAATAAAAATAATAATAAATAATTTTTATTTTATTATCTGCTTCTGCTCTTAAGCAATATAGACATTGTTGTTTTTGTAGTTCTTAGATATCGTTATCAACCAATAAAATATACGGATTTGAAAAAAATAAAAATTGAAAAAATTCGGTACTACCGGTATTTTATTTTTTAATACCGGTATAGTATCGAATTTACAACATATTACAACTCCAAATTATTCCAAAGCTAATCAATATTAAAAAATAATGTTTCTCGTATACCATATTATAAGCATATGTCATGACAGTGTTATGTTGACACTTGTACAGTATACCAACCCTTGATAATGATTGACTTAAAATACTCACTCATATTGAATATCTATAGGTATCCACATAAAGGCTATGATATTTCTACCAATAATATTCTCTCAACTTTTCCTTTGTATCGCTACGTTCAGTCGGACTGACAAGTCACCCCCTCGTCCCACTCTTAAGGGTAAACGCTGACTGTTCAACGGTGGGGGTAGGGGTGGCGGACAACTGAAGCGAAAGGGGTGCACTTGGGGGCGTCGGGTGGGGAAAGAAAGAGCGCCCAACGCGAGGTAGAAAATAATATGATAAAAACATAGGAAAGTAGAGAGCCAGAAGAGAAATTGTGTTGTGACCATAATTTCGGGACGGACCGGATTGTTTAATTCTATTTTTCTATTTAAAAAAAATATTTAAGATATAATATTTAAATAAATAAAAAAACATATAATTAAATATATGACTGTCTTTATATACAGCCTTCGCCATAATAATGGGACACCCTTTAAAATGGTGTGTAACTCTTTACAAGTGCATAGTCTGACCGAAATATTTTAGCAAGTAATTTCTGCCATAATTCTGAGGACTAAACTAAGGAATTTGTCGATTTTAATTGCTCACTTGAGTTTTACAAAAATATTGTTCAGTCTCTATTTTTTATTAATAAATAATTTATTTTGAATATTATATAAATATTTAAGAAATACCAGAAAACGCGACTTTAGTAAAACTAAAATAGCGAATATAATACTAGTGATTTTTTAATGATAGAGTGAATTAAATATATAAATATATTAAGACACCCAAATTGGTTAAGAAATCTGTGCGATGAAGCTTGTTGTTATAAATTAATTATTTTAATGAAAAAGTTGTGTATGTGGAAGAAGGTGTAAAAAGTTGGTTCGGAACCGATGGTCACCTCAGAGTTTCCTTTATACGTACCCTCTCTTTTCAGGCTTCTTCAGACTAACGGTTGCCCTGGAGGTGGATGAGGGTACCGTCGGGCTGGTCGGGGCATGGGATGAGGCGTGCGATTCGAGAGACTCGCTCGAAGCAAGGAGAGAAGGAACGGGGAGAGGGACACGAGTGGAGGAATTTCTCAGTTTTATGTTTAGCACGGTCGGTTGGATTTCATTGTGGGGCAGCGAACGCTCGGAAAAGAGGATGAGGAAAGAGGATGCGGAGTAGATGGAAAGTAAGACGGAATTTTAATAGCATATTTTATAATATGTATGTATGTATATATTTACAAAAGTATGCATATATTCATTTATAACATAAATAAATATAGATAAGAAAAATATAAAAGAAATCAGATTCGCAAAGAGATAATATTAAAAAATTCTTTCGTAACACAAGGCTTCGATTATTCGCGTCCTTTATAACAAATCTTTATTCTATTGAAGTTTGGTATTTTGAATGATCGTTTAATTCTAAGATTAATACAATTATTTATCGTGTTATTATGATCACACACTATATGTTGCAAATTTGTTTTATTCATCAAAATTTCTCGAGAGTTCTCAGAAAAATCTAGTAGTGAATGTACTGCTGTACATTAAGCTCACAAGTGAACACCTAACTTTAACACATATTTATAATTTAAATATAAGAAAATCTGAAAATTCGTAAGACTAATAGACACTGCACTATCATAATTTAATGCAGCAGTAAATGTCATAAAATGATATTTTAAAAATAAATCTAGAATTATATTACAATTTTTTTTAAATTTAATAAGATAGTACTAGCATACTTTATCAGTAAACTTTAAGATTGAGAACCCTATGGGGTGATGAAGTCGTAGCCAGTGAGATGCTTAATGGAATCTAGTTATTACATAGTATTTATCTAACGTGCGACAGGCGATAAATGGCAAGATGTTTTCTCCGAGCGATGGTGGAAAAACTGGCGGAGGGATGATGTCAATGAGAGTTTTTATTGGTGTGACAGCGACAGTATATTCTCCGAGCTGGCGGTTGGATTTATGTGTCCATAACAGTATGTTGTCCGCAGTCGGCGGAGCTTCTAGTGTCTTTAAGTGTCTGCCTGTGCCTTGCTGCTTCTTATCAGAGTACAAGTTTAAATAACCAATCAAAATTATGCAGCGATCATCCAACCAATCGCTGCAGTCGCTTCTTAGAACGACGAAATAGGTAAACATCCTTAGAAATCGACATTCGCTTGATAGGCATTATCCAGCAACGATTTATTATATCCGTGACCGTTATGCAACAAGGAAATATTCTCTCAATGACGGAGAATATTCACAGTAATAACAAAACTCGTGTTATTTATGTGATTTTCTGGTCGTAACAAGGGCTTTTGTGTATGGTCCAAACTTAACGCTTATTTCTTTTACTGTAAATTAACGCAAGTTTTGAGAAAAAGACCCTTTCAATCGTAGGAATCTGTGTGTGGTCGCCACAAAATCTAGTATTTTACATTTATTCATGGGAATAGATACTGACGTGTGAAAAAAAATAACAGGTGATTTACTAATTAGTCGCTCGCGTCTAAAAGGTTCTGTTGACAATAAAAGTTTTAAAAAATTCTGGTTTTGTTCTTTTTTTTCTTTTTTTTTATGCTCGTTAGAGTCAAAACATTCGCACTAGCTGACTCGCCTATGGCTATTTCCTAATCCTTTAAATGCCATGCAAAATTATGTGATGTATGCTAAAAATGTAAGGCATTTTTTTTTTAAATATAGATGATATACTATTTATGCAAATTTATTTCATAATATTACAAAGATTATGAAATAAATTCTAGATGGTATAAAATATATTTTAGATTTTTTTTTGTATTTTTATCATTTTATCTAACATAAATATTATGAATGATAATGTCGATGAAGCATTATATGAACGTTTTCAATGCCACCTTTACTTCTTTTGCTGCACTCTCACACTACAAATTTTTTTTCTACAAGTAAAGTTGTAAGAAAGGATCACTTTTCTTGATATGTTAGTTGAATTTCAAAGCTGAAGAAATAAATTATGAAGTATGAAATACACAGAAGTTAAGAAACAAATATTTTTTTACTGTTAATATATGAAATTTGACCAATTAAAATGACCCGTGGCATTTTGTCGTATTTTTCATAGAAAGCCGATAAGAGGGTTAATAGCTGGCACTGCACATTGATTTATTTAATGTCAGCTACGAGGAGCTGGTCCGATTCATATTTATTTTTTACATTTTTTTTTATTTACCAGGTAACCTGTTACATCACGATGGATTTAATTTAATTTAAATAAATAATATAGAGTTTGTTTCACTCATAATACTATGTAATCAAATAAATTTATATATTTTTGTTCTTTCAAAACAGCCGTTTTAGAGCAGCAACAACATTTTAAATCTACGCCAAAATGGCTCTGTACACGCATCAATAAATAAATATTTTAAAATAAACATAAAACGAGTCGATCAATTCTTTGCCTTGCTCCGCGTAATGTATCCGTTGCACGAACTTATAAATCTTACACGGACTGTGGTAACACAACGTTATGATTTCATCCGCACAATAAATATTTGATGAGGATGTTCCCCATCCCCTGTTTTTCATCGTTATCCAACCCCCTTTCGCTAAAAAGACTGTTTTTCGATATAAAAGCTTTCTTTGAAGGAAAATTTCCATAATAATCAATAACTCCCCCGGCGGTGTTTCAGCTATAAAATATTAAAATTTCTCATAGTTAGTATCGAGTAGACTATAATAAGCTAACGTGAAATATTTATATGTTAAAAAAGGCGACAAAAACTGAAGTATGTACTGTATATAAAACCACCACTTTACGGTTGTTTGTGGTTTCTTGATCGACGCTACTCTGAGTTTACACGGCACGCATGGATTCGTACAGTATACACATTCATACACGAGAATAATTTATAATATTAAAATTTAATTTATTCTAATATAAACCTTAATTGAATAGGTTTAATAAATATGACTCATAAAAATCATAGGTAATAAAAAATAATTTAGTGATACATTCTTTGATTAACCAGGTATATTTGTACTTTCAAGCTGATATTAAAAATTATATATTTTGATTTTATTATTGTAAGAAATGAAAAGTAATGCTACAATACATCATGAATTAAAATTAATTGGTTATTAATGAAATGTCATATATACAAATTTTAACAAAATGTTGATCGTGTATGGCCTGCAGCTCACATCAGTATTAATTTCGTCACTTTGGTTCGACGGTACATACACCGTGCGGCTTTCCCCGTTTAAGCAGAGACGTGTTTAGTGTTCTTACAAAGCCATCTTCAAGAGTACATCCAAGAGTACATTCTGGCTTATTCTGGCTTACATCTCACCAGCTTATGAACCACATGAGCCGCTTAAGGTTTAACGTTTAACCTCTTAACACATTCAAAACACTAGACGACAATTCGATATATACTACGCGGAAAACAGACTGAGAACTTTTTCCCCACTTACACACTAAAAATGTAAACATGCGTGAAAATTTGTACTTTTGTGAATCAGTAAAACAACTACAGGATTCATCAGAAAAAACAGGGTATTAATGAAATTGGTACATAGGACAGAATGTGGCAATACATTTTTTGTGATATTAGCTATTAGTTTTGATATATTTAATTCAACTTTAATAAATATTTTTTTAGTATATAATTATAATTTAAGTATATAATTAAGTAACTAAAAATTGTGTTATTAATTTAAAACAAGGATTTTAATAATTAATAATTGTCTATTACTTTGATTATATCTTGACCAAGATCTTAATAACCCAAATGCGTCTAATAAAATTCCTTATAAATTATATCATGCTGATGAGGCAACCGTTGCTATGACAAAGAAGATAATGACGTTTCTTAGGACTACTTTAAAAATTAAAATAAAAATAGCTTTAAAATGATATTAAATGACATTTACAGAAAAAAGTTCAAAATCTAAGAACAAACACTGCGATTATTTTTCTAGCATTCTAATCTTTTAAAATATGACATCAATCGACGTAATAATATATTACCAAATAATATATTCATCTAAAAAATAAATCCTCGTTTATTAAAACGCTCATACACATACGCAAGTGACCCAAGAAGCGTTACAAATGAAGTGTGGCCATTCGAAAAAAAAACACATGTTTGTGTAATCGCGTCCGAAACGAAATAAAAAGGGTTGTTTACACGTATTCCGTATGCGTGATATCGCGCAAAAGTATCGCATTCCTCTTTTTATCTAAATTACTCGTCGAAACATAAAATAAAAAAAATATATACACAGAAAACATACACCCGGGGAGGTCGTGATATAATGAAACGGTACGAGGAAAAAAACACATATAAAAACAGGCGTGGGCCACTTAACTTGTGTTTTCCACGTTTTTATCTCTCGAGGGGGTGGGGGTGGTTATTTTTTTCTGTTGCTGCAAAAACGGGCCAAAAAAGATGCGACCCCGGGAAAATAATAAAACAACACAAAGGACAAGACTGCCGGCGTATGTTTCGCAAATGTTTTGCGGGGAAAAGCGTATGGGGGTGTGTGGACACCCCACACCGCCGACGCCTCTTGTTGTATGTGCTAAGGGTGGGTTTTGTTACCGAGTTTAAACGCATCGTTGCACTTAATAAAAAGATGCATAAAATACGTTTTATTTTCGTGACGTTGCTTCAATTCATCTTTTTAAAAATAAAAATTAAGCGCAATGGTTTGCATTTATATTTATTTATTTAAATTAAATTCAGAACATCGTAACCTAACAGGCTATCCCAATGCGTCACGATGGTCAAAAGCAATAATAGTGTAATTACAATACACAACAAAAATATATATAAAAAAATAATACATTTATATGTATTATTTTTGACAAAAAAATAATGAAATATCAAAATTAAATGATACGAACCAGATAAACTGACATTAAACAGATCAATGTGCAATTAAGAATCCAAATGGCCACAGCCATAGGAGAGTCGGCAAGTGCAGACTTCCTAATTCAACGGACATCAACAGAGGACGCGATCGTGATTATCGAAACTGGAATAACTCGAGAATAACCGAGTTAAATCATCCGAGCTACCGGAGCTCGACAATTTTTTTAATAATAACCCATGACTAACTTTGTTGAAGGCCTTCTCAAAATCTATGTATATACGACGTCTAATTGAATTTCCGCATCGAGAGATTTTGTCATCGTTTTGGTGAAAAAAGAAGGTTAGTAATAGTGGAACAGGTGGGACGAATCCCATACTGTTGGTCCAACAAAACTTGCTAAAAGTGATCTCATCACTAGAACTCTTTTTTAACCATCAATATATAATTCAACTGTGCTTTTCATTGATCTTTATTAAGGTAAAGAAAAGCTCATAAAACATAATCTGCGACGATTGATAAGAATTCTAAATTACAAATCAAAAAACATTAAGATACTTAATGGCCTTTTTTTAGGCCTGTACATCATTTATATTTTTCAGTAAACGAATTTTTCGGTCAATATTTAGTGTATCTTTTATACCTGAATTTTATACTGTTTTCTTATCCTATATCTTATCTTCCAAATTTTTAAATCTTGATAAGTAAAGATGCGATTCTTAAAATTGTATTTTTGTGATACAGTAGCGTCCAAAAAATGTGTCACCATTAAAACTAATTAAAAAAAACTTTTTTATTTTTGAATTCTAATAATAAAAATTGTTTTAAAATGGTACATTACTACTAATCAACAGTCTTAAAGTCTTGATCATTTTTTAATGCAAATAAAACACGAAAAATATTATAATAATGAACGATTAAACGAGTTCGTTGTGAAAAACTGTTTTTTAAAAACTAACCTGTTGAGTTTTACAATCAAATTTTATTTTTAGTTAAAGCCCAAAGATATTTTATTTCTTAAATTAAGCACTTTCACAGAGTCAGTCCAAAAATATTTTTTTTACATTTTTTTACATCCTAAAATATTTTAATAAAATATTATTTTTTTATTCGCATTTTTATTGTTTTATCAAAGACTTAAAAAATGTTGTAGTGCAATGCCAGAATACAAAAGCAGCCATAAAGTTTAAGCTCAGATACTTTTAATCAAAAGAAAAAAAAATCTATAAGTGAATACCTATCATTCAAGAATATAAGAAGGACCCCCGCATATAATTTGGCACTCTTGATTTCGCACAGTTGCTAAGATATATTTTTTGTTGTATCCTTTGCCACCTAAACGAAAAACATAGTGCACTTTATCGTATAAAAAAAGTCAAAAACAATTGAAAACAGTCCAGTTTTGGTGTCATTAATCTTTCGTCAATGACGTTTTATGGACAGACGTAAGCCCAATGCGTTACAACGGGTTAAATTTGTACCAACTGAGTAAGTCAATCAGATTTAATGAATACATACAAGTATTAACCACCAGAAGTTTGGGAATCGGTGACATCTATATTAATATTTATAAATTATTATGTGTGATACATTTTATTAACAATAGGTGTCAATGCAGAAGGGGCCGATTTTTTAATAATAGCGTATCATTTATACTTTTTTATTAATGAAAATTCGAGTACCGCTGCCGGGGCTCGAGCCCGTAACCTCAGAATTACTAGTCTGAGGCGTTACGGATTACACTATTCACGCTAACATCCTCTTTTTACGCCACATCTAATGACTGTCCACAGTTATATTTTTATTGAATGTTTCGCAAAGACTTATTACTCGATATTCAACATATGTAGTTATTTTTAAACACACCTGATTTATTAGATCCTTTTCAATTTTTTTTTAATGTCTTTTAACTAAAGTTATATTAATTTTTCACTCAAATTTAATTGTAGATGATTCGCTATTGACAATAATTATAAATATTTATGATCAATTAAATAGGTAAACACATAAAAACAATAAACAAGTACTTCTAAGTAGGCAATAAAATTTTCTTAGAAATTTAACCGAGGATTACAAGGAATTTATAATGCTACTTATATATTTTTAATAATGTTTTTTTTATTTTAATACTCTTACAATTCAATTTCAGAATACGTACATATATAAGTTTTTTTAATATGAGAAAAAATAATAAATATAATAATATAATTTTTACTTTATAAAAGCAGATTTATAAATATAAATAAAAACATAAAAACAAGCTACTTATGAGTATTTGATTTTATAGATGATTATATTATTTTTTAATAAATTGCATAAAAATATATTCTCACTTGATATGTGTAATATATTTTTTTTATCAAATAAAAAAACAGCCTTTCATACATTTTTCTCATATCGTGAATTAAAAAAAAATAATCTAGCATATATATATATCTGAAAGACAGCGCAATAAATATTGCACCTTATTCCCTGGAATTTTTTGGATATTTGCGCTATATCAAATTATAGCATTCGTTGTTTACTTTTTAAAATAACACATATTTTTGAACAATAATTAATTAAATTTTATTACTAAAAAAGCGCAACTTTTAACTAAAAATAATTAGTAGTTTTACCGACGAAATGTAGAACATAAAATTATAAATTAAAATAAATATTTTTTTTCCACTACAGATCTATTTTACTTATTCATAAAAAAATCTTTTCTGATACAGATTTGATATAAATACTTATTTTTGTAATAATCATATTTATTTATTATTTGCATACATTTGAATATACAAATATATAGTATCTAATAAATAAAATATATTTATTAAAAATATATTTGCTTATGAATAACTGTTACTTTACATATATTCAATACATGCGATGATTGAATCTAAAATTGTTTTATTTATAGCTAAGAGTAAAAATAATATCTTCTATTTTTTCAAAAATTAAGGGCATACTCTCTAAAATAGCCTCTAAAACTTCAAAGGACCCTAAGGTTCGTTGACATATTGGCATGGTAATTTTGATTTATTTTAGGTGCAATGTATTTTTGTACAACACTCCAAAAATAATTGGGTAGTTTTATTTATAAAGCATTATACTCTCGTGTGGAACATACGAAAGTTAAATATAACTGAATAATGTTTGAGAATCACAATTGTAGTTAAATAGATACTATTGTCTACGATCGTGAAGTTCTTTATATACCAAGTCAAATAAATACTGTGATAAATATACGGACGATCAAAGAAGACCCTTTAGCCTTTTGGGCCTTTTGGTGCCCCCAAAAGGCCCAAATGTAGTAGTAACTATTCTTTTGTATAAATATATTATAAGCATATATACATAATTGTATTTATATAGAGTTATTATAAATAATAATAGTAATAATTCAGTGACTAATATCTGATGTGCTCAATTTTTTTATTGTTTCTTAAAGTGTTTATTATATATTTATAATTCCAATCAAAATTTAATTTATAAATATTGATAGGAACAGACACATATCTAAAGGTATTATTCATTGACTTTTTAGTACATGAATAATTAAATAAAGCAATGTGAGACAATTGTTAATTAATAAATTACGTCAAATTTAATTTTCTTTATGTTATTTTTTTGCTCTCTGAGAAAAACAAAAATACGCACAGCCGAAAACACAGAACGGTTTAATCCATTCGCTCGCCTCGCCCCCACCCCGTCATTAGAGGCTGTCTTGCCACCATTCCACCCCCACCTCCCTTCGGGTGGCGTATCGAGGGTGGTTTTCTGAAGGGAGACTTGTCCCGTGACGCCCCAGCCTCCCCCATTCTTCTTCGGGCGAGGAAAATTTTTGCCCGTACACATTCGTTTCTGGAGGAGTGTGCAAGACAAAGAAAGAGTGGATGGGGTGGTTTTGGGGGGTGGTTCTCGGGGGTCGCCCGGGTGGTGCTTATTTAATATATTTATAAGGTGGCGGCCGTCGTCGTGGGTGTTGGTGTCGCTGCGAGACTGTGTAGTGGTTACTTTGGAATGAGACGCAGACGCTTGAAAGATCTGTCTGATTTAGATTCTTCGGATGACCAGAGTAAATATTATTATTTTTTTGGTTATAAAATCAATCGCACAACCGTTCCTATATTTTTTCAGGCAACTCAATTCTCTATCTATTCCTATTTTTCTATCTAAAATTCTTGATCTATTGTAGACTTTAAAATTTAAGTCTTCAATTATTACCTCCAAATCTTTATGTGTTAAAAGTATTTTTTAGAAATTTTGTAATAAAATGTTTTCGATACTACACTTTGTCAATACCCATATATCACCTGCATGCATTACTACTTTATTATTTTGTTAAAAATCACTTACATATTTATTTAAATTTAGTTAAGATCATCAAGACCTAACTAGGGTTACCATATGGTATCCAAAAAGGGCAAAAGTCCTCATTTCTTAACTAAAATATAAAATATTCCATCAACCCTAAAAAACCCTTCTTCATTGAAATTGTTTGTGCAGTATACTAATAACAAGACCAACCACCTAACATACTAAAAAGTTTTTCGAAAATCCATATTCAGAAGTACATATATTTGTGGTTTACACATTATTTAATGTATGTATTTCAAGCAAATATCACATCTGCATCAAGAAGAGAACTCAGTATTGAAAATTGTGAATATCTTAGAGTCAATATTGTGGAAGCTGCGAAACAGAATTAAAGACTAATTCGTACCTTGAAAGTAAAGCAGTGTTAAAAATACAATAATTACAAATATGAACATTGGATTCTTTATATAGATATGTTATCATTGATGACGTGAAACTGTACTCAGAATCCGAGTATCCTCAATTCGTGTGGATCCCACAAACTTGTTTCCAAGCCTTTCAAATCTCCTATATATATCTATATACTCTTAATACGGTTTTGTCAGCTAGCTGATAGATAGTTTGAGTAGGATTTGCCTTTACTTCTGTAGTCATTATCGTTTATCTTCTCCCACATCCAGGAATATAATTAATATTGTAATTTCTCGTTACAATTTGCTTAAACCATCTTTGATATAGATCTGTTCTTTAATGCAGTACTTCATATAATACTCGGGAATTAAGTGGCTCATAAAAATCATATAATAAGAATCATATGCCAGCAAAGATTGTAAAAAAATTGTGGACATGAATAACCTTTTTTAGACCTTTTATATTAAAAGTGAGTCGGATGCATCATTTAGCAACAAAATCTTGATCTCCTAAATTATTGTGCGTATCCGCATATGTATATAAATACATACAGAAAATTTGCGCATATACATATTTTACGTAACATTCGATTTTTAGTTTTAGAAAATATTTTATTTTCAGTCAAAGGACTAACTAAGTAGTAAAAAACATTAAAAAAATATTGACAAAATAAAAAAATTAGAATTTTATATTATTATAAGACAAACTGTTTTATATCACCAGTTTCGATACTTAAATAGTTTATTAAAACATTTGACTAAAATAAATGAGATGAGATTAGATCTTACATATTATAATTGATTTATATTGGTTATATTTATTACGGATTGAGATGTAAGGTTAATTAGCTTGTAGCTCGTTAAAGAAAGCTATTATTGTTATATTAAATTTAATGCATATGTTTAGAATCTGTTCTACGAATCAATTAAATAAAAATAAATTTTTGAATCATGTTTCAGGTACTCAGGTAAAACTATGCAAAATTTAAAAAGCGGTGACATTTAATTTATCATATATTTATATTAGATTAAATTGATACATATATTTTTATTAGGCTCCTGAAGTACAACTGAGAAAAATTTTCAATGGATGACATCTTCAATAAAATACATAAGGACGGAATAGCGTAGTCCGTAACGTCTCAGACTAGTAACTCTGAGGTTGCGGGCTAGAGCCCTGGCAGCGGAACTCAAATTTTTATTTATAAAAAATGTTTTAATTATAAAAGAGTATTTAAAAAAACCGGCACCAGCAGTAACTACATCTATTAATTATAAATTGTATAGGACATAATAGTTTATAATTAATACTATTATGGATATTATATATATAATAATAATATTAGCCACCATACTTTCAGTCTGGTGGCTAATACTTACTTTTAGGTATACATTATGTCTGATTGACTTACTCAGTTAGTATAGATTTGACCAATAAAGCGCATTGGGCTTTAACCTATCATGTTACTACGGATGATTTAATTTAATAAAATAAAATATTTTAATTAATAAAGACAGAAGAGTGGTCAAGAAAAGAGCATATGAGCAAATGTAGATTATATAAGAGCAAAAAGAAAGTTTGTAAAATTGTTTTAAATAAACATATAAATAGGCAAAACTTATGTTATAATAATACATAAAGTTTGGTTTGATTACCGCGTTAAAATCAAAGTTTTATGACTTTTGTATGAAAGTTGTACAAAAAAAACTGATATTCTTTTTTATCTTTTTTAAAGTAATTATTAAATATTCAACAATAATTTTGAATTCATTTAATCAAACAAAATAATAATAATGAAATTGACCAATAAAAATATTAGTTTATAGAACATAAAATCCATTTTTAAAAATAAAAAATTCCGCATATGTGCGGGACCCGTCTTTAAAAGCAATTGAAATACTTTGTGACTTTTTAGTTACAATAATAAAAATAGCTTTAAAAATATCACCTAGTTTTAGAGACTTAATCAACTACTCTTATTAATAAATATATTTTTAAAACTAATGACAAATTTATAAATATATTTTTTAATGATAAAAAATTCAAACTCATTTACTCTTAGTGCTATAGAAAAAATATTGTTATGGTTTTTTAACAATTGTAAAATTTGTTTCATGAAACTTTGTATTTATCTATAAATATTTTTTTTTTCTAACATTTAAATTTATTTATTAGAAATAAAATAATCGTAACGGCGTTAATACAAAATAATATAAGCTTTTAAAAAATATACTTATACTACACAGAGGTAAACACTAAAACATACATAAATAAAACATAAATTAAACCGATTCCTAGCAGCTTGATTTTGCCGCAAACATAACGATGTTTGCGGCAAAATCAAGCTTGCTAATAAGCTGAACTTCAAGAATAAGAGACGGATTGCCGACACCACCCCTTAACAGCTTGAAAAAGTACTTCATTGAATATACGAGACGCTAAGAATTAAATTAATTTTATCGCAATGCTTCAAAAAAGCAAGAAGGCATTATGATACAAATATCGATACGATTTATGCCTACTTTTTATTTATTCTAAGAATTGTTAAATATTCTTAAAAATAAGAATTTTTCATTACTGTGATTCCAGACAGTGGGGCTATTTTATAAAACGCTACGAACGGATACATTTTCTTGTGCTTGGAATCATAGGGTTTATTTTTGTTAAGACATTATATATGTTGCGCAACAATAGAGAAGTGTAATACATGGATGCATCTGTATGCTCTAAGCGTATCCGAAGTGGATTTTCTCTGAATTCCGAATGTCATGTTGGATCAGGAGACACATAGAAAGAAGCGGCGATTTCTGCGATCTTTGCTGATCTGTTTTTTGTTTTTAGGCCAAGTTGGAAGTGTATATTAAAGTGTAAACGCAGTATAAGTGCATATAAAGTGATTTTTACTTGCACGCAATCCCGAATTTATATTTATGGAGATTTCGGTGATACGACCAATCACAAAAAAAAAGAGTTTTGAGTAGATTAAAGACGGCTGCGTGCGTTATTTTTTCTTAGGGCAGGATATATAGGAATATTTTATTTTTTTCTGATTTAAAACGTGTACTTTAGAACTTAAGCTGTAAAAATATTTCTCACGGTGGTGTCTCATTTTAAAAAAACATTTTTTCTTTATGGTTTAAATACTTTATATAACTAAATAGTTATCCCTTTATTGTGAATAGAAAAATTGTTCAATTACCAACCCCGACCGCATTGTAAAGAACGCAAATTCACATGCCATTTTTAAGTCAACTGTGCTATTTTAAACATTCAACACTTATTTAATAAAGACGATTTCATGCTTAACTAAGCATACTTAACAGATGCCAATGAAATGATGACAATTTAATGTTGTAAAAATAGTTAAGTACATTAAATATTAAATTTTAAATCAACTATATATATATATATATATATATATATATATATATATATATATATATATATATATATATATATATATATATATATATATATATATATATATATATATATATATAACAATAATAAATTTAAAATAATTATTAATATATATAAATTATTAGATTTGCATATATGTAGTTATGTATGTGTGTGTATGTATAATTATACATTCAACAAGTAAGTTAATTGTGAGTCAATTCTCAAACCTCATTCAGGAAACTATGCGAGTCGCGTCACAAAATATACAAGCAAAGTTGTACGGGCGCCGAGCTGAGTCTCCTCGGCAACTTTTTACATAAACTAAAAAGTTATGTGTAACGAACAAAAATGGCTTGAAAAATTATGTTTAGCAACTTTAATAGGCCCACGCATTAAACTTTTCCATTATGCCCCCGTTGCGGGAGTGAAAGAGGAAAAGCCGAAATGGGGAAAACTTTACGCAGACATTAAATATAAAATATTTGCTTGCGTGTGTATGTGTGTGTGTTTATTATTGTATTATGCGTGTGCATGATACACATACAACACAGTATGGGTGTACCGGTAATTTCTATAAAATTTATAATGATAAACAAAAAACATAAAGCGAAATTAAATTCATCACGCGATACCATAAGCCTCGGCTCTAAAAACACAAATGCAAATTACATACACACCCATACACGTTCAAACACACACGCGCAATCGTTTTTCAGTACTTCAGAAAGTCGCTATGGGAAACACACAAAGATGTGCCACCACTACGGTGAGCTTCAGTGACCCATACACGTTGCGTGTTTTATGGCGTATTATAAACT
The DNA here is from genome assembly GCF_051122295.1 of Plectrocnemia conspersa. Classification (NCBI taxonomy): domain Eukaryota; kingdom Metazoa; phylum Arthropoda; class Insecta; order Trichoptera; family Polycentropodidae; genus Plectrocnemia; species Plectrocnemia conspersa. Next base: position 2,567,525 of record NW_028277172.1, on the reverse strand, counting down.
TCTTTGGGTTTAACGCCAATAAAATTCGCATTAAAACAAACGAAAGACTGGTAATTTTCTAAAAATATTTTTTATGTGATTTTAAATTAGGATACCAGAAAACTTATACACATATTGTTTTCTATATTATTTGTTATATCAAACATTTTTTAATGTTCTTAAAAGGCTTTACATTTTTTTGGTATTTCATTTTATCTTACATACATATATTTTTTAAAAGTATGGAAGTTTATGCAAGAGAAGCGTTTTCAAGCGCTGACTTTCTGGCCGCAACGAGTAAGAAAAAAGGACACGATCGCGCTCGAGTATTGACGGATTATCGAAACCGCAACTTTAAAAATTGCTTCATTGAATAGACGCTACGCCAAGAATGCAATCAATTGTATCGCGAAGCATCTAGAAAAAAATTTAAATATAAATTTTCTTTGAGGTTTCTCCAACAACAGACAGTACTTCGATTATTTGTGATCCTTGACAATGGAGCTATATTCGAGGATGCGATGAACTAGCGTATCATACAGAACGCAAATCACCAATAAACTATGAAAGTGACACGCGCTCCGCATACCAAATCAGAGCATCCTTGACATATTATCGCAAACTTTAGCAATTTGCATATTTCCATGTCTGCTCAAATGCCACTCATAAGTAACTAACGGAAGTATTTTTCTAAAAATACTTTCGCCCAAAATATGAAATTTTTTAGACCGCCTATACAGTAAGCTATAGGTGCTTTTATTTGTACGATTTCAGGTCATCAGCATGTAATAAATAATCCGAATTAATAATTTCCGCGTGTCGTTGATAAAGAGAAAAAATCAAACGACACAAATTGGATATTCCAGATGATATTCCAGAATGAGTAAAATACTCAAGCGATGATTAATATAGCTCCCATACTGACCTAAAAAAAAAGCTAAAAACTTTGTCGAATGCTTTGTGAAAGTCTTTAAGATACATTTTTTTCCCTCGAAAAAATGCCTTGCTTCGTTCAGTCTCAGTGGGCCTGCTATAAGATGTCTTCAATTAAGTGGAGTATTCGATGGGGGCGTCCGGCTAAGGACAAGAGCGTGGCGAATGGCAGCCTGAATAATAATTTGAAATAAAAGAGGACTATCCGGCGTGGCTCACAACTGTTGCTGTGCCTAGTGCCTGACAAAAATAGAATACATTTTTTGAAACTACTTAGAAACGTGTGTAAAACAACGAAGACGATCGGTCTTATACCATTTATTGTTTTTTTTAATAGTTCAGACATTTAAGCTTATAAGAACAATTAGAAATTTATAGAGAGTAGGCCAAAAAATTTAGATCTATTTTTTTTAACATCAGGTTTAATGTTGCTGCTGATAAACTATGTCGGATTTTCCATTATCCGTTCAATAACCTGATCTTTAAGGATGGTGATTTTGTTGCGCATTAATATACTAAAACAGTTTTTGAGTTGAGTTGGTCCTTAATATTCTAAGTATCAGTTTCTATTTCAGCTACCTGACTTGTTCAAATTGTAAGCTAGACTATGTTGGACATAGTTTAAATCAATGCTGATAGTGCGCGGGTCGCGCACGTGTAGAGGAGAAAGGAGGAGAGGCCATCTGAGAAAAGTATGCATGCAGGCCGCGCGGCCAATGGAGAACGAACGGAGAAAGAATCGGGCCGCGAAAGAACGAGAAGAAAGAGAGCGGTCTCTCTTGTCCCTCTCATAGCGGCGACCGTGACGGGTGCGACAGGGAGGGATGGGTTTCGGAGAATGCCTCGGCCGCTCTTCGGAAACGCTTGGTGAAATTAGAAGGCCCCGAGCAACTGCGAGCCTGAGTGCGGTCCTTTGCGAAATATTAAGTATTGATCCCTGAAAAAGTTTTCTTTCAGCTTCTGGGGCGTAAAGGAAAGGCGGCAAAGGAAATTCAGGGGGGGAGAGAGCGCGGGGGTGTGTTTTATATAAATATAATTCTGCGTAGGAGAGATATATTTATATAAAAATAAGTAAACATCATATGACGACACGTATTATGTATAATATAATATATTATATTATTTTATGAATTTATGGTAATGGGTTAAAATAAAATTAAAATTAGTGTAATAAGAACTAGATATTATAGATCAAAATATATTTTAATTAAAACAAATTTTCTAAAAATATTTATTAACACTTCCAGTTTGCTTCAAAAATAAGCTTAGAAACTGAATTTAAAAGAAAGTTGTGGAATGAACATCGCACTGAATTGATTGATCTTTTCTTATATTATTTTAGATTTTAAGGCTACTAACTTTGTATTAAAAGTAATAGCTACACAATAACCCAACTAGAAAATGGATTACAGTTAAGTGATATTTCAGTTTTCTTATATAAGAAGAAAAAATCTTTTTATCGAAAAAAATAATAATTAGATCATTTTTTGTAATAGTTATAAAAATTATATCTACTGTTCTAGAAGGCTTTTTTAATGAAAATTTTTGCTATAGTAATATCGGTAAGCATAGTTATCATATTTTTAAAACAAAGTGTAATATCGAAATGCAGACAAACTATGCAGCGATATGTGAGATGCGTTGTCTGTCTATATTTATTCTTTCGCTTATTTTCCTTTGAGAGATGAGTTGACCCACTTTGTATTTTGGAATTTAACAAATAAAAAATTTAAAACTATAATTAGTTTAGGTTTGAGTTTGAATAGCATTTGAACGTTTCGCAACTGTCAAATTGAGCTTCATAGATATTCTAAAGCAGCATACTAGCGCCTATCGGTTAAATTATATTTTCGCTAGCAGAAATATATATGTATATACTGGTTAAAATGTATTTAGATTTTACTAGTGAAAATATAACTTTACCAAAAAATACAAATTTACTTAAACATTTATACATCGGATTTAAATAAATATAAAAATTAAATTTGCTATTCTAGAAGGTTTTCTTAATAAAGATTTCATATGTTTATTAAGCACATAAAATATTATAGATCCATGGTTAATCATGGTTTTTATGAATCACCTATTGCTTTACAATTGTTTTTAATAGCTTTTAATAGATACCATTTTTTATAAATTGTCAACTTTATTTTTAAATACCAGAATTTGTGGTCAAGATGTGCAACAATACAGAATTATTATAAAAAGCACTTAAGTATCGACTGACAAAGCACGACAGAATGTTATAACTTGAATTTAAAAAAATGACATTTATTATGGAATTACCTAGTATATTTAAAAATATAGTTTTTAATAGAATTTATCAAGTCTTAAAACTTTGATTAAATAACACTTTTATCCACAAACACGAAGGAACATGGTGTCGATATAATTTTGAATGATGTATGTTTTTAACGTATATTTTAATGAAATTAATAAATTTTAATTTTATAATTTCAATTATGTCCAAAAAAATTTTTTTAACAGAGATTTCATTTAAGTATGCTAGAAATTTTCAATTGCATGTTTTTTAGTTAGCACGTATTATATTTTGTATCCTAGTCTGCATGATTAAATATACATTGATTTGACAAAAGCTTGGTTAAAGTTCAGCTTCTTTCTAAAAACTTTGATTTTATCAAATTATTAGATTATCAATAAATTACATAATATAGATTTCCAATCAAGTGCTAAATTACGTAACAATAAAGTTATATTATAAATAAAAAAAAAAATTAATGTATTTTTAATAACACTTATTTTAAGATGAAATATATTTTTATTGGAAATTTTATACTTTTTTTAATTTGCACTAATTAAAAATACAATTTTTTTTTTTTATTCAAGTAGTAGAAACATTATTTTATAAATCGAACTATAATTATAATCAATTACTTGATTTTCAATACATTCGATTATGAAATAATTATTTGTGTTCTAGAATCACTTTTTTATGCTATGTACTATAATTAATGACATATTTAAATAATAATTACTATTACAATAATATTAATTTTTTTTGTAGAACAATTTTTAGATCTCAAATTAATTATATTTATGAAAAAAATAAATTAATAATATGCTTTTAAAATCACTTTATATGTTATGTAATATTCTCATTTGCGTATCTAAATATTTAATATTATTTTTAATATGAAAAGAAACATAAAATAAAAGTTTTAAAATATTTACCCCATATATTATATGATAATTCATACCTAAATGATATTAATTTAAATAAAAATAAAATAAAATAATATTTTTATTTTGTAATAGTAATTTTTAGAATTTCACCTTTATTTGTAGCAATTTACTCATATATGAAATAACTAATATAACTAATGATTTTCTTATAGTGCTATTATAATCATTTCATACTGTTTTAAAATAAAAGTATTTAAAATATAAATCTTTAACATTGCTTTAGGCAAAGTTGTCGATTACTAATCTATTAAATTATGAAAGAGTTAATTAATCAATTTCTTTCAGAATAACATTTTTTCTGTTTTTTATTATTGACTGCGTATTTTTAATGCAATGTCTTAGTTTAGTAATGTTCTGTCAAAAGCGCTTTATATTTTTTTTTATTTGCGTTCATTATTTTTTCAGATGAAAGTTATATGATATTTACTTATTATTTAATAATTTGTATTAAGAAATATATATATATATATGAGTGAATTCTATCTTAAATTTATAAAAATACGTAATCGATTAAATTAATAATAACCAATAATATATTATGGCTTTAAAATTTTAGCGTCTTACAATTATATTATATTTTAAATGCATGCAGTTTGAAGAAATGCGTTTATTCGAGTACTTTGTAAGTTTTATAAAGGTAAGTAGAGGTAAGACATACATATATTCCTTATATTTTAAATACTAGTTTCGTATTAGTGTCCGTAAAAATAAAAATTCATAATTTTATAAAATACTATTGCATAATGTATTGGGAAAAATTGTTAGTTGAGTGCTACAACATTGTAAATGTGTTTTTGAGTAAAGAAAGATCAAATATATGTTTGGCATATGTTAGAAGAATTACATGTGTAGTTATAATTAAACACAATAAAACGTTTTACATAACGAAATTGAATTTTACACGCAGACTTGAAGAAAGCAAATACATAGCGTATAAAGGGACCAATGTCCGTTTTTATTAAATTTCATACAAATTTAACATCAGACACATTCCAGGTACACAATATACACACGTGCCATTACATATTACGAGATACCACGTCTCAAAAAACGACCCCCTGTATCACACAACAATTACAACTTTTTTGGCATTTATTTAGCGCAACGTTCGGCGGAAGCCCAAAACGGCTTATTAATTTTTAATCATATCCGACCCTTTTCATTTTTCCAAGTGCGCGTTAAAATTTCCTTCATAAAACGCCATAGAGCCTCCTCGCCACCCTTGGAAAAAACCACCCCCGAACTCCAAAAACCTGAACCGCCCATCGCGGTCGGAGAAAAGAGGAAAAAACACCCATAAATATAATATATATGAAAACATATGGAAGTGTATGCGTGTGTGTATAATATATACGGAGTATAAGTAAGAGAAAATGAATTAAGTCGAGGGGTATTCGTAATAATTTATAATAGAAAAACAACCCTCCGAGCCGGCGGTATCCCTTTTCGGTTCATTTTTATGAGTGAGGGCTCCTTTCAGGGCGGGTAAGGGAAAAAAAAGGGGTGGGACAAAAGTAGAGCCCCCACCGCCCGGCAGCCCGGAATCGCCACCCTCGGCCTCGCATTACACTTACCCCCTCTTTCGCATTAAATATACTTCCTGTATAATCCCTACACGAATCGCGCTGGCCCCTTATAAGAAATGAGTAAGCTTCCATGTGTGTGTTAGTAAAATATTTGGAATACTTTTTTTTTAATTATACAGGATGTATTTTTTTAGTAAATAATTTGGTTTCAATAGTCAATAATATTTTAAGAATACACTGAAGATCTATGGTGTTTGGAATATTTAAGACTAATAATGATAATAATAAATTATTTTTTTTAGATTAAGAGAATAGTGATTTTAATAATGAAACTAATAATAATAAACAATATACTCATTTTTGGTGTTGCAATATTTCATTACTTTCACATATAAATCTATTGAATATTTTTTTTTAATTTTAACGACAGCAATAAAAACACAGATATATACTACAATAATAAATATGTGTTGTATAAGTTAGCTTTCTGTCTATATCTAAGAATTGTTTTAATCCCAAAAATAATAATATATCATTAAATTTATTCCTCAATAAACATAAAATTCGCAATCACATATAACTGATTTTAACTTCATATTTTTAACTTAGTCAAAATTCCACTCGTCTAATACTATTTTTTTTCTTTTATATTAGCTAAAAGTAAAAATCATATGTACTTATTTTTACCTTAAATTTAATTGTGGTTGTGGCAAACTCGCTTCTTTCACAAAAATTGTATACGAATCAGAATATGATTGGTGGTTTCATCTTTACGGTATGTTTAAGTTATTAGTGTTTTAAGATTGGGGTAAAATCTAATATAAATGAAAAACGTGTTTTTATCAAAGTTAATAAATATGATAATTTCTTCATGTCTGTGCATAAAAAAACTATCAAAACTTATACTCACATAGACGCTTATAAATATAGACACATTAAAAAAGTTGTTTTACTATTAGTTAAAAACCGTTGATTATTATTATTATTAAAATATTTTTTGTTACAGTTGTAGATTTATATATAATAAATATTAAGCAATCTACTACGCAAGATATTATATATTCTATTAGAATGTTTACTTATTTTCGTTTATCATATGTGTATATGAATGTATATTTAATTATAAAATAATTTACACTTGAGCACATCCTGTATGTTATTCTATAATATTCATAAAACGCTAATATTATTTAATTATTTTAATTAATTTCAATACTGTGACGTGAATTTTAAACACGGCGGTTTGTTTGGTTTAATTAATTTTTGCGGACACGGTTCGATGTAAGATTTTAACAGATAAGTAAGTGTTTTTGTATGTTTAAACCTTTTTCATACTACATGGAATTGTAAAAATGTATATGTACCACTTAAACCATGTTGTTTTGAATACGGAATATAATAATTTAGTTAATAAGGACAATACGAAAAATAATATGATCATTTGAGCAATTCATGCGATGCTATATTTTGCCTCATAATTACTTAATGACTAAATTATATTGAATGCTAGTAGTAAAATGCAAATTTTATGATTAAAGATGAAGTAAACAAATTATGTATTTATAAATAATAATAATATATGTCAATGGTTTTTTCTTGCATATTTCTTGTTCTAAATATATTGTATTACATATTTTTTAAAACACATGCTTTGATAATAATAATATTTATGAAATTAATAATATTATTATCAAAGCAGTTGAATGAAAAATATTGCTTTAATTTATCTTATCAAACATTCTGTCTTTTAAGAACATTGTTTAAATAAATTTGTAAGCATTTAAAAATAAATAAGTTATTCTAGTTTACCAATATAAATTCTAGTTAGATTTTTTTAATGATTCTTATACGAATTTCATTTGAGGAATATATATTTTTGGTAGAATTAATGATGCAATGTAATATTTTAGAGTTTACTTTATGATCTACATATAAATAAAAAAAAATATTATCATATCTATATATGTTTGCGTATATATTATTTTCGTAATTTATCAATGTTGGTGTTTTATACCATCTGTTGTTCGATAATGTAACTATATATATATTTTAACATTAAAAGTAAAAGTTTGATTATTTATTAATGTTGAAATATTGCTATTATTATTATTATATATATTTTTTATTTATAATAAATATTAAATAAATGTACATTTACAATTTTAATAATACACCTAGCGGTTAGTAGAAAAGCTTTCGAAAAAAGTTGAGCTTTGGCTACTAGTGACATCTATATACATATATAATATTATATAAGTAGAATAAGTAATATATTATTTTTATTTATAAATAAATATACCACTGTATACAGTTAAATAATACAAAAAAATGTTTAATTTTTTTCATGCTCGAAACATTTTTTTAGCTTTGATTGTATCATATAATACAATATAATGTATGTTTTTACATACTGGACAGAAAAATACTGAAATTGTCCTAATTGTGTTAATTCAATGATGTTGATTAAATATATAAATTGCCTTCTAAGAATATTGTTTGTTTATCTCACTATAAAATAGTTGTTTCTGATTTTCGATGTTGCTTGAAAATATAACTTGTCTAGCTGGCCTAATGTTTATTTATCTAAATAAAATTATTTGCATTTAAAATATTTTACCTAATTTATTGCAGATATATCTAGAATAATATTTTTTATGATAGATAGTTTATAAAATATTGGGAATAAAGCAATAAACTACAATAAAGTAATTTACTACAAAATTATTTAAAATAATTTATTTATAGATGATATGATTATATATAATATAATATGTAAAATCTTTTTATCTATGTAGTATGATAAATTATATGTTTTATAAAGCAGTAATACCACACAATTTTACTTTAAAATCTACAAAATAAAAATAAATATTTACCGAATAAAAACATTTAGAATCAGACAATTAGAATTTAACCAAAATATGACCATTGTAGAAGAGCTCAAAAATAAATATAAGAAATAACTATTTATCGAAGTTGTCCAAAATGTTCGATTGTGATTTGAAATATATATTGTCTACTACATAATATTTATATATCTAAGTAAAATTAATTGAATTTAATTATGTTGTGTGGATAATATTTAAAAAAAAATTATAATATATAAATTATAAGGCTCTTTAAATATGTAATATAATAAATAATATTATTTATTATTAAATCAATAAAATATATTAAAATAATTTTATCATTAAATTGATAAAATTATATTGTAATCATCTTAAACATTTTTATTAATTTAATTATATATTGAAATTCAGGCAAAATATAGAATAAAATTATAAAATCAATAAAATTAATTGCATTTAATTATGTTATATGGTTATTATTAAAAAAGAGATTATTTTTTCTTATATGTCATTAAATTATAAGGCTCTTTATATAAGTAATATATTAAATAATATTATTTATTATTATTACTAAAATTATAGGTAAGCATCTTAAACATTTTTTTAATGATTTGATTATATTGTCAAATTTAGGCAAAATATAGAATAAAAGCTTGAAAATCTGCATTTTTTATTTGGTCATAAATTCGTAAGGGTGTTGTATGTATGTACCATCATAAATAATATAATTTTAATGATGCAATAAAATACAATTTTACCATAAAAAATATAAAAAAAATGCATTTTTTAATGATTATGAGCAAATATAGTAATAAATAATATAATTTTAATAAATCAATAAAATATAATTTCACTATATAAACGACAAAATAGAAAAATATTATTAGAATATAAACGTCTAAAATATTTCTTGTTTATTTTAAAAAATATTAGATATTAAGACAAATATAAATGTGGTAGAAAGCTCAGAAATAAATTAATAAACCCTACTAATTTTATAAATAATATAATTAAGCTACCAGTCATAATGTTAATTTATATAAATAAAATTATTTGCATTAAAAATAACATATTTTGGTTAATTTTAAGCGGATTTTATTAAAGAATAGATTTTTTCTAATAGGTCCATAATAACGCATGTATAGTACAATAAATATTAATTTAATTTAATAAAGCAATAAAATAAATTTAATTTAATTTAATAAAAAACTACAAAAGCATAAAAATATAATTAATTAATAGATTATAAATATCGAAAATATTTTTTAAAGATTGGAATATATATTAAATTAGAATTTAAATAAAATATAAATTTTATATAAAAAAAGCTATATTTTAAAATATGAATTCTTTAAAATATTTTTTTTTATACGAATTATAAAAAGTGTCTATATTTTTTATATGTTAAAAAGAACTTTAAACTGTAGTGGCAATTAAACTTCTAGTTGCATGTTTTATCTTAGTAAGTGAACCTTCAATTAAATTAAACAATATTCTGTTGCACTTTTACTTTAAAGAAATATTTACCATCTTAAATCAGATTTTATATCCAGTAAATTATTATTTCATTATTTATTTCATTAATTAATGTAGCTTTATAGCTAACTATTACATTAAACAATTTTTAACTAAACATATATAATATATAACATAAACAGAAAATAAAAATTTAAATCCAAAAAATTATTGTATATTTTGTATTGTCTCAAGAAAAATCAAAAATGTTTTTTTTATATGGCATTTTATAAATTTAACTCCATTATTCAATCATTATATTATCTGATCTTCGTAATAGAATCGTAACACCGTTATTATATCGTTTAAAGTAAACCTTTCCCTTAAGGTGTGAAAATATTCTACGCGCTCCGGTTATATAAACTTAATGCACATATATAAATGTGTTAGAATTAGTAATTTAAAATTAAAAAAATAATATTATCATCCTAATTATTAAAATTTAATTTACAATATCAATAAATCAAGTTAAAAACCTAAATCAAAGTGAGCAAAGTAAAAAATCTGACACGCTTTACTGTATTTGTGAGTTGATACTTGATTTTGGTAACAGAATATTTTTTTACTATTGATAAAAACCAACATAATATATATATGTATAAAACTTTACCATATTTATATATATATACAAATTTAGATGACATGTACACTCCGTTTACATCACAGTAAAAGAAAGGTTTAAAAACGCATCAGTCCAAGCAGTCAAACAAAACAAATAGTTATCAATAAACTATTTTTGAAAACCCTTCGATCACATAACATACATTTGTTCTACAACGAGTCAATGTATATTAGATTTATTCGATAGTAAAAAATATTTGCATTAAAAAATAAATAAAATATATATGTACGTTGACTGTACATTTCTCATGCTCATAAATAAATCACGCGAAACGGTCATACTAAAAAAAATAATCAAACGTCACATACCGTGGCAACACTTTTAAATTGCCCGTAAAAAATCCCCAAGAGCAGGGGTAGCAAACAACGCGATGCACAATAAATTTTTGATACCCGACCGCTCCTTCGAATTAAAAGTCCCGGTCGAAAATCCCGACCCGGGCCGGAGAGAAACGTATGTTTCACTTAAAAAACAATTTATTTTTCACTTGTTACAAAACAGGGGGCAACACGAGCATATGTCCGAGTGGTTCCCGCTTGTTTTTTCGCCACTTGCGGTTTGGCTCCAATGTACGTTAACGTGCGCTTTTTTTCTGGACCCCCCTGTGGCCGGCGTTTTTCCCTGCGTTTGCTCGCCGAACGGGGAAAATTTATGTATTGCCGCTACGGGATTTGTTGCGGTCGTTTGTCGGGATTTTTTCGCATTTTTGCAAGGGAATCTAATGAAGTCGGGCTATTAGGTGTTGTACGATATGGGTATCGTTAACCAGATTTTTTAACGACTTGAATTACAATTGAAACGTATTTGTTTCGAATATGATGCATTATTTAACTTCAAAGAAGATCTACTAATTATTTTATAAATATATATATATATAAGTTTTGATTTAAAAAATAATAATTAATCAGGGTCATCATTTTCGGTATTGATTATAACCATCTACCATATTTCAGTTGATTGGAAAACTTCATTTTAATAGTCTTTTTTTGTTAAAAAATAAATTTGTTCGAATACATTTTTATACTACTGCATAAAAAAAAGTAGGTCCATGCCAGATGTTTCAAAATATGCATGCTTTCATACGCAACTTTTTAATAGAGGTCGGAAGTATTTTAATAACAAAAAAAATCAAATCAGTCTTCTATTTGCTTTGATTTCTTAAAAACACATAATTAATACGATTCAAGTCATAAGTATGAGTCATTTTTTAGCCGCTCACAATTAGTTGTTCTACTTAAGAATTTTTTATACAAGTCTAGAATTCATATATATTAATAAATTATTGATTTTTTTGTTCAAAAGCCTTTTTTATTAAACATTCAATTTGTACGAATATTTCTAAATGCTTTGTAACTGTTGCATTTCTTACACGACAGCATACAAAAGGGTTGGTACATACCAGATGTTCGAAAATGTGTATGCTTTCTTTGAAGCATTTATTAGAAATCAATAGTAATTGAATGGCAAAAAAATGGTAACGATTTTATCAATTAAAATCGACTTTAGGTAATTTAAGAACTACAATAATAATCAGATAAAAAGAAACCGTCTTGCAAAAATGTGTGAAAGCTTTCCATAATTTTTAATAATCCAAGAACTACTTTTTGTTTTTATCTGATTCAAAATATGAAAAATGTAAAGTAGCAACAGCTGAAATTAACAACTTTTTCTACAATTCGGGTATTAATACAGGACCCTAAAATTCCTACGTAATTCGACATCCTATGATTATTCGCGTCCATTCTATCAAATCATCATCGTATTGTAGTTTATTTTTTAAACCATTGGTGTCAAACATGCGGTCCACTTTTTTAAGTAATTAATAATTTTAAAACTTCACAGCAAATTATAAAATGTAATAAACACCATTTTATGGTCATTGGTATATATATTTATATTATCTATTATATACCTTTTAACTACCTATAAAAAAAAAGGACAAAACTAAACGATACTTAAGGAAGGATATAATTAGGCAATATGGTTTCTTGATGAATTGAAAATTACCATTTTCACTTCTCGATTTTTCCGAGAATTCTCAAGAAATATATGTATGTAATATATTGTATAATGTGATTTATTATATTAATACTTATAATATTATAGATATTTTTACATTACTAATAAACAAAGAACTGGATGATCATTGAAAAAAACAAACTTTGGTAGGTTGATGATTTGTTATAATGAATGCGATTATTCTATGGGACCAGAACGGAGCAACCTAATTCGATTGATTAGAAAATAGATAAAGATAAAGTGGGGTAATTTTGTGAAAAGCCCCTATACATTTATTCAATCTGTCGATTCTCATGTGCGGTTTCTTTTTTCTGATTAAAAATGTATGCATTTCTTAGATTAAAAAAGCAAAAATTAGGTCGATTAGTAGAGTAGCTAAGATAATCGTGAACAGTTTTTTACTATTCAATTACTTCCGACCTCAAAAACTTTAAAGAAAATATGCATTTTTCAAACATCTGGCACGGATTCACCCTTTTATGCAGTAGTATAAAAAATGCAGTCGTTGTAAAAAAATTATTAATATTCGTACACATTTTATTTTTAACAAAAAAAGACTATAAAATTATCGAAAAAATTGCTGATTTTTAAGATGAGAATTATCGATCTGCCATTTTTTTTTGAGCAATTTTCGATAACAAATATTAATTTGAATCATCTATAAATCTTATACAGTATTCAAAAGTGTTGCTATATATTTTTAACGATGCGTAAATGCCATTGAGATAAAACAAATATTGCAGTATGGATTGATTTATTTAGCGTAACTTTTTTAAATCAACAGAAATTGCTAAAAAAATGTTTTTGTGTATTTGGTTTGCCTATTTCTATTTATGGAACGAGTTTTATTATTTTTATTTTTTGAATATTATATTTCCCTTGTTATAAAAATAGATAAACGTTAATTTGACACTGTTTTAAATTACAGATAAAAAATCCGACCGTATTTTAAGATGAAAATTAAATGTTACTCTTTAGTAACATATGGCTTCATTAAATTGAAGTAAAATTTTAAGAAAACAATTTTGAGATTTTTTTTTTCAGATATAAAGCTGTATATAAATTTAAGATTAAAGTGAACATATTATTAAAAAATTATTCAAAATATCTTTTCTTGAAGAAACTTAATTTTTAATTAGCTTAATTGTTAGGAGTCATTTGACATAATATCTGTGTCAGAGAAACGTAATTTAAAACGGCATTAAACAAAAATAAATCGATCGAAATATGACGGATATACTAAAAAACTGAGAGTAGACCAATTCATAAATTTAAAATCGGTTTTTAGAAACAAAGATCTATATTATTAAAAAAAAACTTTAAAGACAGCAAAAACACTGCAAAATCAAGTCTTGTTATCTCAGAACGTAAAGATATACATTTTTGAATAAAAAATCGATTTTTTTAATGAAATTTTTTTCGAAAGTTATTTTCTATGCAATGTTTACTGAAAACTGCATATATACTTTTTTAAGAAAATGTTAAAACAATTTTAATATTTCATTATTAAGAAATTGTGTTTCAGAGGGAATCAATAATATTGCGGCTAAAGATCTTGAATAAAAATCGCAACACTCTAACTTATCAATTGCAGATATTATTAGCTGTGTTATTGAGACTGTGCTAAATATATTACTGTGACAGAAAAACTAATTGATATTGTCTCTCTTCAATATAATTTTAAGAATGGCTTTTTTTTAATAAAATACAGAGCAAAATCAATCACAGTTAAAATAAACGGATTTGTAGCAAAATTATTAGCTAAGCAGAATGAGATACATCTCAAAGGCAAATTTCACCCTAATTACTGTATTTATCAGAAAGTGTTGTATTTCAAAGTAGTAAAAATAAAATATGTGCTAAATTTTTTTTAAATATTTAGTTCATCATATTAAATGAAGGGATTGCATCGATGGATTAATTTGGGGTCTTTGTCCGATTTCATGAAAAGGGGAAACGCCCTACTGAGAGATAATTGGGCACAAATAGAATTTATCAAGCGAGAAAAAACACTTAAGATGTACATTACATTACATACAATCGTGTATTTTAATAACAATCTCAATTTATACAAAAATAAATTTGATTCTGCTGCTGTAAGCCGAAATCGATACCTTCATCTCTAATTATTCGAATCATTGATATACGTCTACAAATAAATCGTTTACTACAGCGTCAAATATTTTAATATCAAACATTAAATTCCCAACGGGGCATATCAATCAAAATTAAGCTCGCTAAATGAATTTCTCGAGCTTTGAAAATCTCCTACGGTACACCACGCAGCACCGACACCTACAACCTGGGCCATTAAGTAAGAACGTCTGAGGCACCGGAAGTCGTCATGGGCCCCCCTAGCCTGAACATAATATAATATATAATACAAATGGCCGCCCCGCCCAGCTTCCGGTAGATGGTGACGTATGCACGTACATCTACAACCGGATGTGGCTGTGGCGCCGACAAATGAAATTTAAAGACAAATCGAATTAGAGAGAGAGAACTTCCGGCGGAGCATCTTATTGCTACAGGAAGACGAACGGCGTGTCACACTCGCGTCGCACGGGGACGAAGTCTCTGTAGGGCCGGAGCGATGGGAGTGTGAATCTGTGAGCTGTGTTTTAAACGAGAAATAAGACGCGTGGTGGCGCTTTGCGTATAGCTCATTGTTCCGGCGGAGCGACCGTGTGAGGCGGAAAGAACCATTGGTTTACGATATTAACATTATATTATTATCATTAAATAACTTTGTCTACGTCTGAAGAATCCAGTCGTCTCCGAAGATCGGATTAAGATCTGGACCTCGAACGTAGTAGCTAGACCAGAATTGACGTGAAGAGGAAAGCGGTTGATTTTTCTGTTTACATAGTTTCATGGTCTTGAAAAAGCTGAAATGACCTCCCTAATTCCAAGCCAGAAATTTTCAGATTATTCTCATGGAAAACCTAAGAAATCAGTCTTAAATCCATTCCGAAAATATTTTTTAAAACATGTCATTTCAATGAAATTATATCAGAATACATCAATACATATATATATGTTTACCTGTTTAAAATATAATGAAATGATTTAAACTTTTCCACACGCAATATTATATACATTAACATAAGTCATTGCATTTTTTAAGGTGCGGGCTAAATGAGTTCAAAATTAAAACATGTATTACTTTCACTATACCCTATTTGCGTTAATACAGTCAGTTCGAGAGAAATGCATTTCATTATTCTTCATAATTGAAAAAGATACGGATATACGTTTTTTTATAATGATCAATCAATTAGAGCTAGTAGGGGCTTAAAACCTAAATTTGGCATTTATCTCTATTATGAATAATGATGAAATGGATAGCTCTATAACTAACTGTGTTAAAGCAAACATTTATTTTCGAGCTTTTTCAATATATATTTTCCACATATTCAATTTTTTTTGTATCTGATTCGAAAAATAGTGTATTTTTAGAAGCAATTAATACTTTTTCGATCTAAAAACTGTTGAAGAGATCTAAATAGATAAAGGGATCGCTTGGAGCAATGTCTGAATAATACGGTGGATGAAAAATAAGTTCTCAAGAATATACATTGATTTTTCTATCGTTTTCTTAGTTTGGTTTAAATTAAATAAGATATTAGGAATCCTAATTATTATTAATTTTTTTTAAATAAAAAACGACTACCGACTCTTTAGACAATGCTTAAGCATATTCCGAATGAAAGTTTATTTTATACGTTAATTATGTGCTTATATACGCTTATTCAAACTAATGGAGGTTTTATTAAAGCCCAATTACAAAGATTTAAGTGTAAAATTGAATTTACCTATTGTATATTCATCGTCTTTTTATTTGAATATTTACGTTAATATTTTTTGCATTCTAACACTTTTCATTTTGCATTCAATCTGTTGATTTTGTCAATGAAATATAATAAAATAGCATATGTATTTATCGGCATAATAATGGCACTTGTCTGACGGACGTAAAGACTAATGGCATTTGATTTATTGCGCTTTTAACGCGTTTTTTATGCCAATTAAATAAAATAAAGGATTTATACCTCGCCAATGGTAGACAAAAAATATTTATGTATAAATATGTATATGTTTCGGGAAATACAATTATTACTTCAGCTGGAAATTTATTCAAAGCAGAAACTAATAAAAGCAAAAGCCAGTTTCAACTCTACCAATACTTTTTACTAGTCTAGTTGTTTAATAGCATATTATTTGTAAATCAATGATTCTTATCAATGTGCATGAATACTAACTTTTAGCAGAAAGTAATTAGAAACGTCTACAATATTAAGTGCACAAGGTTTTTAAACATAGTATTTTCTCGAGTGTTTTAAAAGCATGAAAAATATCACGAAAATTAATTTTGTAAAGATTAAATTAATTCAAACATATCTAATTTTTTTTTTTTTTTTTTTTTTACTAAAGTTTTTTATTTTTAATTCAAAGTTTTTTAAATTCTGTAAGCACTTTAATTAATATTTTTTATTGGGATTTTAATATTAAAGTTGTTTTCAGAAATGTCAAATCGTATGTTTATATTTTATTTTTTATAAACAAGCTTTGCTAAGTCTTGTTTTATTTACTTTGCCGCCTGACAACTTTGAAATACATTGTTATAAACCTTAAAGGCGACAAAGCTATAGTTTTAAAATGATTATTTTTCGAAAGACTTAGATAACTTATCGAATTTTCCATAAATGAGTCACCCCTTATCTCGCTGTGCCTTTCTTATCGTTGCGTCCGCCATTAATGTATTTTGATTTATATGTTTTTTATTTATAGTTGCGATCACTAATGAAGATGATTTACATTATTTGTACACCTATATAATATTTATTGACCAAAGACATCAGTAGTATTGAAGCTGGCCCTGAGCAACATACAGTAGTATGTCCGGATTAGATCCTAACTGGCTGGGTCAGTCTGCAACTGCAGGGTGGAATTACTGCAGCTACTCTGGGTCAACCGACAAGATATAAAGCACTTGCCAATCAACCAATTGTAAAGATTCATTAATGATCGACTAAATGTAAAATTTTCTGACGCTTATTCAGTGTGTTTCGCAATATTTTGATAAAAATATTTTTTGTTACAATAACACATTTTAATCGATTAATTAAAAAAAATGTTAGCAAATAGTACAATTAAAATTAAAAATATATAACAAAATTTCAGCAAAATCGTAAAATATGAGCAAAAACACCTGCCTTTTTACCACTTGACACTTCATCATTTGTAATTCTGTCAAACGTATTGCTTTTAACTTAAAAATGTATTCTGTAAATAGCTTTATTGCCAGTTTCTGGTTTATATATGTATGTATCACATACATAATATATCAGAATACTTTTAAAAGCATACATTAAATATTTTATGATAGATAGGCTATTTTTATTAAATAAAAATGCCTCGAAATTGTTTTCCGCCTCTGTCCTTCTTCTCAGCGTGCTTTAGGCGTAGGGGTGCCCGGACGTAGCAAGAATACGGTATTTCTCTATTCATCAAAGTCAAAGATGCCTCATTTCTTGGAGTGGTGGGTTGCCGTCGGGGGCGGAAAAGCGAGCAAGAAGGTGGTAGTCGGGGTGGAGCTCGCACAGGGCACCGCATCTTGCTCGCTGGGAATTCTTAATTTGATTTGAACACACGGCGGAACGTGCTCCCATCAACAAACTTCAAAGTGTTACCGCGCAAGAAGTGGATTTTATTATTCCTAGCAGGTGCCGGCGGAGGAGCCGCCCCTAAAATTCTCAGGAACTTGTCGCTAACAATCCTTCAAGGTGGAATTCAATCAGTATGAATTAAAACGACGAAGCGGGTACACGTGTACACGCACACGTATATACGGGGTCGTGTAGATGGGGTAGAAAACATAGATAGGGTGATAATTGAGGGAGGCAGCAAAATAAAAAAAAGGATTGACTTCAAGCAACATATTGAATATATCGTCGTTGCTATAGAAAAATTAGTCTACTGCATTTTTAGAGAAATGTATGTGAAGCTATAAAATGAACATAAAAAAGTATCAAGTAAATAAAATGTAACTTAATGTTTTTTTTCTTTAGGAATGATAATCAAGATTTTAGGTAAAATAAAAGTAATACTTTATGAATTTATCTATACTGTTAAAAAATAAATATACATAAATTTTAAACAAAATAGCAAACACCAACCAAAAATAAGCTCAAATAAATTTATACAAAAATACGTAAGATAAAAATATATGTAAGAAAAGCCCATAGAAAATAAGCCTTTGAAATATAGTTCATAAATTATATTATAACACCACCTCCATAAAAATCATATTTATTGTCTCACGATTTTAACGCGTGTTATTTTTTAACCACGATTATAATAAAATACAACTATCGCGTTTATTTAAAACAAAATCATTTTAAAATTATGTACATTTTTAAGACTTCCTGCTATTGTGACCCTTGGACCGATATTTAGTAAAACCAATGCGTTAACTACAAGAAATATTTACTGTTTAAAAATAATTTAGAACAATTTTAACATATGCTTGGTGGGTGTATATAACATCAGGTAAATTATTTAAAATAAGTTTGTAGAAATGATTAATAATAAACCATTTTATACAAAAATTAAAATACCTTCGAAATAAGCAGCATTTAATTTTCAAAGAATAAAACTGTATTAAAATATTTCACTACAGCTACAAAAAATTAAATTTAAACATATTTACATGTTGATTTAGAGAAAAAAATTCTTATAGTTATAGATCTTAAGCTAAATTTATTTTTATAATTATTTAAATAAGCATTTCTTATTTTAATTTAATAAAGCTAGTTTTTTTCTAATGCTCTTTTATTTTTTACTTTTTTTTAAATACATAAAAATAGTTTAAAACAAATATTTTGATCAAACATATTTAGTTTTTATTTATGTCAGTGAAATAAGCACATAATTAAAAGTAAATTAAAATAAAAAATAATATTTGCCGTGGAAACTTACGTTTAAGCAAATTTTCCTGATAATGAAATTTGATACAAAATATATAGTTTGCCAAATTATTATTAAATATTAAACGGTTTTGTATTACTGAATATTATGTTTTCATTTTTCGACGGATTTTTTAATTTATAAAAAATATATTAGAAAGATATTTTTCTAGATAAAAAATAAGGTTAAGGTTATAGTTAAGAATTCGATATTGAGGCAACCCGGGAATTCCCGACTTTTATGCCGTCTCGTGTCCCGAAATATTCGATAAAAATAACCTGAGACTCGAGATTTTCTGATTTTGAAACTGGAAAAGTAGTCCTTAATTAATACAATTTTAGCACTAAAAATGTTTGCTTGAAAATATATACATAGATATATAATATAAGCAGCTTGTTAATTTAATATTTTTACAGGAGCCTCACTATGTTGCCAATAAAAACTTTTTTCGAAGTTGTTCTCAAAAATATGTTTAAAATATGGGAAAGATTTATTAGAACGACTTTATACTAATTTAGCTAGAATAACATTAAAGAGAACATTGACAACTTAATTATTATTGCGTTAACAATTAAAAAAAAATTAGAAAATCAACTAATAAAGCACTAGAATATTTCTCCAGTACAAAAACATAAATGTATTCGATAAAATGAGTTTTAGATTATGTAACCAACTGAAAAACGGACCTAAAATATAAATATTCTGTATATATATTTATTCACAATGAAGCCAACATCAACGGAAAGCAAGCGAGTTTAATTTTTAATTAGAATATTGAGAACTAAAATGATTTATCCATAAATGCCTTGATTTAAAAACTAAGCTATCACAGCAAATATATATTTTAAATATATAATTTAATTTTCCAATAGTTGTTTTATGTATAAAATTAAAATTGTGTTTTTTATATAAATATTTGTTTTAATAAATAAAAAACTATGTTTTTTTAATTATTGAATGTGTATACAATATACACATATAAATATTTAATAAAATATTTGTGTATTATAGTAATATTTTCATCATTGTTACAAATGATTCTTAAGTCCTAATTTTTTTGCTTTGGTGGTAAATTTTCGGGAAGCGAGACTTTTAATAGCTTTTCAATAAAATCAAAACTGAAAATATTTTGATAAATATGTTTATGTATGTATAAAGCATACATATTCATTTAATAAAAAACACATTTAGGAACAAAGATTAAAAGTAAGACTCTCAAAAATATAAATTCACTATTAATATTGGTTGCAAAATATCGCAGTAGCGATAACATTAATTCAGTTTAGAATAATTAAATACACTTTTCTTTTAATAAGCAAAGACAATCGATGCATTTAGGCAATTTAAAAAGTTTTAATATCTATGCACTGTATTAGTTTAAGAAAAACTTTATTGAATACTGTTAACCACAGTTTCTTAAAAAAATATATGATAATATTATATGTCGGTTGAAAACATAAAAAATATTTAAAAAAAAAGTTTAAGTCAATTGATTTGATAAAAACTCAAATAACTATAATTTGATTTATAATAATAGGG
The DNA here is from genome assembly GCF_051122295.1 of Plectrocnemia conspersa. NCBI lineage: Eukaryota > Metazoa > Arthropoda > Insecta > Trichoptera > Polycentropodidae > Plectrocnemia > Plectrocnemia conspersa. Next base: position 2,546,370 of record NW_028277172.1, on the reverse strand, counting down.
CGCAATAGAGCTTTCAGTTAATATAACATACAATGAAATAAAATATTTTAATATAAGTAATAAGAATAGGAAGAGTATTATTTAATTTTTAATATTCCTATATCTATATTTCATATATTCAATGTAGATACGTTTGAAAAATGTATTCACCCTGTATCGCATGAAATAGTATATGTATGTATATAAAATATATATAAATAAATATCAATGTGATATTTTCATGAGCATAAAAGAGTACATACAATGTGATCCAAATTTAGAGCGTCACCCTTCTGGTCAGCGAAACCGGACTGTCTTGGGAAACAAAACGGGTTCTTGAAAAATCACCCCCCGAGCTGTGTCCACTTTGACCTTTTTCAATCCTTTGGGTGTCCGAGTGACCTGTAAAAGGGTCGAGGATCTTCGCAATCAAACAAGCGATGACATATTCCATGTGTAAAAATTGAATCAATCCAAATACCATTCGGACACGCTGTTTATTTATATCCTGGATTATTTTTCAATTAAATTAAAATAAATTTTAAAATAAATACAATGATTGTAAACTTATGAAATGGTAGAAAATATATAAATGCTATTATTATAGAAAAAATCTAATTAAGTATATTGTTTTAAAAAAATTAAAAAATGGATATTGTAAAATGTGTGTTAAGCACGGATCAAAGTGCTTAATATATTATATTACATTGGATGTAATTCACACATAGGAGTGATGATACAACCGGTCAAGGCGCGCATCTTTCTCACCCCATTCGTTCCCACAGATTATAATAATAGCCCCAAGGTCCGATATGCAAATCACACGCTAACAATTGACATACACTTGTCAAACCAGTATTACCATGTGACCAAGATACTGGTCATCTGGTCCAAAAGCAAGTCTACTTTGACCAGTGCGTTTCGACGCAGGGACATAAACGGTCATAGTGAACTTATGTAAGTATAGTGTTAAATTAGAAAATTACTCATTCGTTACTGTGTAGTGAATTTCCTGTTGTTTACTAGGAGCGAGTGTCTCGTGATGAATCTTAGTAATGTACTATTGAGTACTAGGTGAGAATTCCGGCACGTTTCCGTACGAATTAGAGAAAATTGGGTGTTTGAGGGAAGTTGGTCTGATATTGTGTGTATGTATTAATATGTGTGTATCAGTATTATTGCGTAATTTTGTGGTTAAAATATATTATTTGATATAAGTGTCTGTAAAAGATTAATATGCAATTCGATACTATTGTGGTATAAGTTACATATATTTAAAATTATAAAAAATTAAAATATTAAATTAATATAATATTTACTATTTTTGACAAGCTCTTGCAGTGGTAATAATATAATTAAAACTATAAAAAAATATTTATGGACATATAATACATACAATTAAAAAGCCCGTATTTATTGCCTCAGTAATTTGGTTTGCTTTTACTCAGTGGTCAGTTAATTAAATAAACATTCAGTGATTATATTGCATTGTTAGAAAATATTTAAGAAATTGTGTTTTTAAAATATATGTTTAGTTATTTTTTACTGATAAAATGCAATGTTAATTATTATGTATTAGAAAATTGCTCCTGAAAAACTTTTTGTATACAAAATCATATTTCGAAACATATTAAGAATTTAAGTATGTTTTAAATGAAAAATTTAATTTTGGTATTGTAGCTATAAATAGCAATTACTTTACTGATTGTTTATTAAGAATATAATAATATTTAGTTAATGAATAACTAACTTATCAGTAATATTTTAATAAGTTACTGATGATTTAATACATTGCCACACTGATAATTGTAAAATTACAAATAATTAAAATATTTTTTTATTATATAATATGTAATAATTAAAAAAATATAAATACCTTTATAATAAAATAATTAATAAATACATAAATTCAGAAAAATATGTGACTATTGTAGCTATGACGAGTTAAGAACCACAGTCGCTTTATTAACCATTTTTCAAAAGTTACTGTTTGGTTATGAAAAACTTACTTATAAGTAACATTTTAATGAGCTTTTCATTTAAAAGTTACTGATGAAATACCATATTGGCATATTTTATTTAAAAATACTCGTTCTTGTATGAATGTAATACAAATGTATTAGTTAAAAAAAATATATACATAAATATTTGTTTATTTATATAAAATAAAATATGAAATAATGTATATTTATTTTTTTCAATAGAATTTCATTATAAATATAAATAAATACATCAAATAATTTTAATTTTAATTTGAAACATTTGTCCAATCAAAATTTATTATGGAAAAAAATCATAAAGTTGCTTAAAAATGTTTATAATATTTTAAATATTAGGTATTTGCACACCAGTTTTTTAATTTCAATATATTCAAAAACTTATAATTAATTATATCTTAAAATATTAAACTTATATTTATTGTGAACAATTTAATAACAAATTAAATCAATTCAGTTTTAAAAATAATAAAATGGACACCAACTTTTTAATAAAACTGCAATAAAATAGTTTGGTTACTTTGTTAAACGGTCAGTAAATATAATACGGTTAAAAATCATACATAATTATTAAACCATTTTATTAAATATAAGCTTCCAATTAAAGTATTAAATCTAGATCATATTTTTAATTAAATTTTGATTGTGTTAAAATAACAACATATAGTCAAAAAAGAACTAACTATTTAATTTAAAATAAACCGACCATTTAATCATTTTATTAAAATTACTAACCCAATAAATACAGACTATGAAAAAGGCTTGAAAATTTTAACGATTTCATATATTTTTTTCCACAAACAATTAAAAACTTATGATTTCTTAAAATCAGATTTTAATAAAATTTACCAAGTTAATATCTTAACCGGATTTAATAGCTATTTATTTAAAATTCTATCTTATTTTATGATATGTTAAAGTATTTTACTGTTTCAAGTTGCCCGATTGATTTTTTTCTCTTTTCTCAAAAATCAGAAAAAAAAAAATTTTAAGAAATATTTTATTTTGTAAATAGACATAAAATATCATTTAAAATTAAAAAAAATTAAAATATTTAATCAAAGTATGAAGGTAAAATTTGCATTATTTACAAAAGCAATTTTATATTTATTTTTGATTAACACGTCCAAAGAGATTTAAAATTATTTTTAATAATAAGTTTTCCTTAAGATATTATGCTTTTTAATATATATTATTATTCACTATTTTTCTAATGTATGTTTATTCTAATTGTTTATCATTTATTATTATTTTACGTAACTAAGTTAATTATACACGTAATCTAAATTTAATAGTATAGGTACATATAAACTAACCGAACATAAAATTTTATAAATTCATTCGTAAAACTAAACCTAAAGTGACTGATCGAAAATATAAATTTAATAAATATTAATTTACACACAATACAAAATAATGAAAATATATTATTTGCAGAGAGTACATCATTGTATATTTTAATTAATAAACAGTGATTTAGATTATCAATATATTGTTATAATAGTCTATGAATATATAATAGTACTTTCTATTTTTTAATGACAAAATGGTATTTTTATAGTTAAGGACGTATTATTTTTAAATAAAATATTTATATATGTATATAATATGCATATATACAAAATTTTAAAGAGACAATTTCAGCTATAAAATTGAATTATACTTCAATAATATTTTTCTGTAACAAATACTTCATGTTTAATTTTCATGAAGAAAAACCATTTTTATTTTAACTTAAACCTCGGTTTATATTATTAGGAAAAATATGGTTATTGACTTTATCCATATTTAAATTAAAATAGTAGTAATATTTTTCTGTAATAAATCAAAAGCTTTGAATACGTTTCAATAAACAATATTGTAATGTATAAGAATTACTTCCATCTTGAACCTTAATTCTTATTACTATGAAAAATATAGTTAATGTTTTATTATATATAATAACATTAAAATATACAGTATAATTTTTTTTGTAACAAATCAATAGTTTTAAATACTTATAACTTAAATGCTTTTCTTTTATCTTATACTACGATTCACAATATTAAGAAAAATTCAGTTAATGACTTATTTCACAATAAAATTAAAATACATAGTATTAATTTGTTCCGAAATAAATCAATAGCTTTGAATATTTATTACTAAACAATATTTCAATGTTTATTTTTCATTTAAAATAATCACTTTTCTTTCATCTGAAACCTCGATTTACATTTGTATTAAAAATGTATTGAATGACGTATTCCGATGATATATTTATTGCATAATATTATTCCTAATATGTATGATCTTTTATTGACTATTTAGTAGATCATATGTTATGGTATAATTAAAATATATTTCTTCATAATGCTAATTTATAATATAATAACCACAATATGCAAAACATTTCATAACACATTTAGTAGTCAAAGTGATGTAATATAATGTTCATACGTATATTTGTATGTGGCACGCGTATTTTCATAGCAAATAAGTATTATTTCTTAGTGGATTTAAGGGGGCCGCGCTCTAGGTGTACACGCCTCGGGTTAATTTAAATCTCATACAAGCCGTAGAGCAGCCGAGGATGCTGGAAGCAGTTTCTGGAGGTAATGTAGAAATTACTATAGGAGATGAATCGTAATTTATTTTCGGTGTTATTCCGACAATCTTGCGCCGAGAAATGTAGGCGAGCGGCGTCGCTCGTTATTATCACTACACACATATACATATACACAAAATAAACCTAATTATTATATAATAATATATGTTCTTTTTAATAAGAGTAAATACTAAATAGGTTGTTTACGCAAAATTTTGCTTCGGTAATATAGTACTTATATAATTACTAAGAATTCTAGTAACAAAGGCAATACGCGTATAATTATATTGTAAAGAGTTAGGATTAAAAATATTTACAATCTAAAAACTATATAATATTACAGGTGAGGTTATCAATATATGATAAAAAGCAAAATCAAATAAAAAAAATATGTCTTATGTTTTTAAAACATTTATAAAAAAATTGTAATTCTATAAATTAAATAAAAACATAGCCTGCAAATTTATTATAATATAAAAAAATGCATAGTTATAAACTGTATTTCTTTCTTTAAAAAATATAAAATAGTTCTTAATTTAAAATTTCACAACATAAAAAATAATATTCTATAATTGTATATGTATTGTATTTTTTCTTCAATTATTTCCTTTTGTACAAAGGCTAAAAAAACCGAATTTTCTTTATGATGACTTTTATAATAAATTTTTTGCTAGGTAATATTAAAACGGATTTTTTTATTATACCAATTGAAGATTGTATGCTTTAGACAACAATTAAATAAAAATTCGCTAAAAAATAATAAACTAGACTTAAATTAAAAACCGTATTAAAGTAGTAAAAATAGTATCATAAAAGTGTATAACAAAAAAAACAAACCATGCAGAGAAAAAACTTATAAATAACTACTATAGCAAAAAATATTATTTGTGTTAAATTCTAATATATATATTATATGTATTTTATATTTTTATACCAACATTTTTACTTCTTCTAATAAAAAAATTAAAACCGTTTAAAATAACGTAAAATATTTTGCATTAAAAAAAATAATGACTTACAAAACATGTAATTCGGTCAAGTTATTTTATATTTTTACATAAAGAAAAAATTTTAATATAAAGAAGTGTTATTAAGGTGCTGCTAGATATAGTATATTTATTTTTAAATAAATACCTTTTTAAATATAAAAAGGTATAGGTACATTACTATTAAAAAAATTAATTAAATACGTATTATGTGTAATATTTTTTATCAAATAAATAAAATTAGTTCTCTTTATTCAATATTATAAATTTAATTAAAAATTATGTTTGACTATTTTATCATAACAATCTAAAATGTAATTTCAATCTAATACGAAGCAACTTTATGCTTTACTTGGAAAAACTAATGAACAATAACGAATTCTATTTAGTCAAGTTATCTTATATTTGTGTCCAAATATTTCTAATCAATATTATAATAAGCATAATGAGTTATAAAGGAAGTTTTTTTATTTTTATATAAATAACTTTAAGCACAATAAAATGCATATATGCAAAATATGAAAAAATATACTAGTTTTTTTTACAAAACAAAATATTTTTAATGCATAAAGCGATTAAAAATATTTGTGTGTATGTGATAAAAATACACATAAGTTCGATATTCATTAAATAAGTAGAGATATATGTTTTTTAGCTTCTTTATATTTTTGCTCTTTTTACTGTTTTTTTTTTTTAATGAATAGTGTTTAAATGATATTTATTAAAATAATTGTAAGATCTCATATTGTTGTTTTAATGTTTTATGTATTGAAACAACGATATTATTGAAATTACGCTAAAATGGTTTTATTATCATAGAAATTTACTTAAAATAATAATTTTCTAAAATTGTGCGTTTGAGTAATAAATGCAATATGGATAGTTTCTTATATTTAGCAGATATTTATATTTTGAAGCTTTTCAGCTTGTGAGCTAAATATATTTATAATATAAATTTTAGACATGCTACTGTAAGAAACAGATGCTCTGCTTTATATTTAAGATAATGTAGCTATCATTTGTTGTTTGGTTATTCCTAATGTATTGTCTTACTTTACCGTAAATATAATAGTATAGAAATAAAATTATGTACGTATACATCTGAAGTTCACGTATTTTTTTAATTAATAAAATATACATATCCTTTTTTTTTAATTTAAAATACTCAAATCTAATATATTTATTTTCAGAATATAACTATATTTTTAAGTGCACACGTGCGCGTCTGTGTATTAGTGGGAAAAGGGCCCCGAACGGGATATTTTATATACACGCATACATCAATCGGAAAGCGGGGTCGAGTTTAATCGTTAAAACTAAACCCAAAACTAAAATTTCCTAAAATGACTGCAGAAAATGTCGGCGTAAGCGGGGGGCAGGGGGGCAGCGTGAAACGGGCCGGGAAAGGGTGGGATGGGGGCGGGCTTATAGGGTAAAATAGGTAAAACTATAATGGCAGAAAGCTGCGATATACCCTTCTTGCCCCCTTTTTTGCCCTACGATCCTGCCCCCGCTCTCTCCACTGGGATGAAAGAGTGTGGCATCGGAGTGTGCCCCCGCACGTAAGGGTAGAACAAAACTTGGTTACAGTTAGAGGGTAGGAATGTATCGCGAAAGGGTTGCGGTGCGGGAGAAAAATATACGTCGATAAAAAAAAAGCTATACTGATAAATGTAAATTTATTAAAAAAATATATTTTCAATTTTTATTACGTTACATATAAAATGTGTGAAATATAACGTCAATAATTACTTTCTTTTTTAATCAAATTAATAATAAATATGATATAATCAAGGCTGCTGAGAGCGAACCCGGACCCTTAAAAAACGACGATTCCGGACCTCATGACAAAAATGGTATTTTATATATTTTTAAAATCGTAATATATTTTTTTAAATAAATAATAAAAGGTACAAGTTAACCCAAATAAATAAAAAAATTAGCCACTCTTGCGATATATTTTCTGAAATCATATTGTATGCTAAATATTTTAATTAGGCATTAAAAATTACTAAAAATATCTACTCATAATATTTTCCTGATCATTTTTTTTTTTGGTGCTCAGTGTTGCCATTTCTATTTTCTGAGCTGGAAATTTGAGAAGTAAAGTCGAGAATTCTCTTTTCTCGAGTAGACAGAATGCCTAATTATCAATTTATTTTTTAAAAAATTACGCGGTTAGTCGTCGATCGAAATATTTTTAACAAAAGCAGAATGTGTTTCTTTATCTCTAATCTTATGTATTTGACAATGTAGTACTAAAAATGTTACGTGGTTAGTCGCTGTTTGAAATATTTTTGACAAAAGTAGTATGCAATTTTACTTATTTTTTAGTCTAAGACCGACAATTAATATTTCTTTGTCCATCAGCAAAAATAATAAAAATTTGCAATAATTTTAAAATGTAAAATATAATAAAAAAAGTACGGAATATAAATACTATATTTATATTTATAAATATTATTTTTTGCAAATATTGGAATGGTAATAGAAAATTTATATTTATAAATATTATTTTTTGCAAATATTGGAATGGTAATAGAAAATATACTTGAAAATTAGATAATGAAAAAGTTTTTCTTGATTAAATGAATATTTTCGTTTTCTGCGTTTTTCTGATATTTATATAATAATATTCTTAGAACAATCCGCAAAAAAAACTATAACGGGTTTCCTAAATGGAATAAAAAAACACCTTCGTGCATTAGGAAATAAATGATAATAATAAGTTTAAGTTATATATTGTATATATATATATATGTTTACTTAAAATTTAGTAATGTAAAAATTAGCTACAAAGCTGAATAAATTATTAAAAAATAAAAAAAAATAACTACATTTATAATTAGGTATCAAAATAAATATTTAAAAATTTATTAATTTTAGTTCTAAAAGTATTATTATATATTTTTTCCCTCTCTTTAAATTATCATTTTCACTGCACCGAAAAAAGTTTTATATAAGTTATAAATTTAATTAGTTCGTGTAAGAATAAAAAATATATATATATAGTCTGTTTAAGATTTGTATTGATATTAAGAAAGATTTCAATTTTATACTTCTTAATTTGTGTCAGCAACATGTATGCATTTTATATATGTTAAAATAAAATAGTAATTAAAGTATCCGAGAATTCTTGAAATTACCCCAGATTTTCCACCTGTGTCTGGAATATTAAAAATACTCAGATATTTAAAAATGACCACATACATATACATATACGCACATAATTATTTAGGTTAAGGTTTTAATAAAAATAGATCTACTGCTAAAAGGCTGTAGCACATTATATGGTAATAATATTTATTTTTATTGTATATATGTATATACGTGCATAAAATATTGTAAAATAGTAAAATAAATCAAATAACAATTATTTAAAATTAATATAATTTATTTTTTTCTGTCACAAATATATGATTATTAATAATATTTTTAATTTTAGTGCTAGCTAATATTTAATTTACCTGTTATTAAATGTTGCATAAATTATAAATCGCTCAATTATATTTTTTACCATTAAAAAAAAATTGCCAGCCCTATCCCACGAAGCAGATTCTCACTCCCCAACGCTCGCGTTTTATTTGCTATGAGTTCTTTTACTCCCCTCTTCACCTAAGATGGGGGTCACCTATGGGATACGGTTATGCGAGAAGGGGCGAAAGACTTCACCAAATAGGGGATGGGGTGTGGGCGAGGGGGTGAAACAACAGCCATTGCTAAGTGTGTGCGCAAGTGAGATGAGGACCATGCAGAAGAAAGAAACAGAAATAGATTTTATTAAAGGTGAAATTTTATATAGGTATAATACTATATACACACACGCTCTCACGCACACCCTCATCAATCATACATAGGGTCTTTAGTATTTAGAACACATATGTACATATATACAAATGTATGAATAACGTCTAGGTAGTCCAAAGCAAAACAATATGGGTATTTTATATTTATTCATAGAATGATTAAAAAATATACATACTATATAAGGTTTTGAGTCACATTTTTTTTATATTTTTGTATTATATTTTCAAAGGCAATGATTTTACACGCATAAATATAAAATAATAAATATTTTAAGACAATTAAGAGTCCGGTGAGATAACACATTATGCACGAGTCCCCAGGGAATAAATTTACTAGGTATAATCATTACTAGAAATAATTTTTCCCCTCGGGTTTAAAGATGTACATATGTATACATAATTTAGACGATAACCAAACCATTATACCTCTCAGTCAAATAAACGGATGTCTGATAAGATTTTTATAGTCTCTAAAACAGCAGGGTTTTAATTAAAATGCGCGCTATGCGACACAAGTATTAAAAAGCACCATCTTGAAATCACGACTTTGTGTCTACAATAATCTGATTTTCTAAGGGTGTATAGTGAAGTTATTCCACTCACGTTTGTTTTAATTAAATCAGAAAGTACATTTTATCCCCGCGTTTCCTTTATACCTGTGTGTATATACATATATAAAGGCGTGCCGATAGAACGGAAATCTGCGTGAGACACCAAGGCGTCAATATAAAAAGGGTGCCAATCTTTTTATACTAAAAAAATGTCTTGATGACATTTTGACTGAGTGATCGTAATTTCAATTTTTATATTTTTTAATACTTATTTTAATCAATCAATATAAATTATGTATTAAGAAAAACTAATTGAAAACTAATTCATAAAACATCTAAAATTTAAAAAAATTGTAGATTAAACATATAATTGAATTTAAATGAAACATTTTAAGGTTAATGCCATTAAAAATAATGCACTGTTCCTAAGGATTTTTTTAGTTCCTTGAGTCGGGATTGAAAATTCATAGTATTCTGTGAATTTCTGGGGAAAAAAATTACCATCAATAAAAAAAAAACATTTAACCTAGCTCTGTATTTTATACTAGTTGCATATTTAAAAAAATCGGATTGTATTTGATTCGCACATTCGTAATTTAATTTTTTGTAAAAATGTGATATCCCTTATAATATATTCACATATATAAAATCGTAGATCGTATAAAATTGGTATATCTAAGTTGAATATTTTTACATCAGAGCTATTAATTATTTTTAAGATTTAAAAAATTATTTTAATATCTGTAATTTCAACAAATGATATGGACAGGCAATAAAAGTTTAAACGTGGGTTTGTTTTTTAGAAATAACTAGAGATTTATATCGAATTAATATTTTCAATGTATAAATAATCAATGTTATTATATGAATATTAATGATATTTTTGACACGTCAATCTATTAAGGATTATAAAAATTAGAAAATTCTCCGGGATTTACCGGAAAGGGCCTATTAATTAGAACTCATATTCTTAAATCTGTGTTGTTGTTCATGAAAAATTTGGTTACATTTTAACAGTGGTGTCAATCATGTATACAAGTTATATTTTGCTTATTTAAACTCTGAAATAAAAAATACTGCCCACTCAAAAGTTTACATAATTTTTACTGAATTTGCGTATCACATATAGCATATTGCTTAAAGATTTTTTTATAAATTTATTTTGTATTTAAAATAATGTTTCTTTTTAGATTTAATTATATAACGCACGTAGTGTCTCTAATCTAAATTTTTCGTTTATAATTTATTTATTTAAATTAAACTAAGACCATCGTGACCAGTGTACTTCAAAGCGTCAATATGATTAAAATAATGCATCATATATAAAAAAATATAGGAAAATATATTTAAATACAAACAAGACCAGCTAATAATACATGAAATTAAATATATTAAAAATTGGATGTTGACAGCCATAGATGAATTGGCTAGTGCGGACGCAAAAGAGGATGCGATCGTGAATGCTATTTAAAAATATTTTATTGTCAAGAAAACCCTTCAGTAGTTTGAAGCCTTTCTTATCAATACACAAATTTCTAAAAAAAAACTCAGTTAAGCGTATCTAAACGCTCCTAAAAAAGCGCTGCAATACTAATGGAAAATAATTAGATCTCTCAAGAAATTTTTCTAAACATTTTAGATTAAAAGGAAGAATTTGCTTATTTAAGAAAGCGTCATATTTAATTTTTCATAGCAATGACGAGGATCTTAATTTATTTTTTAAAGACGTCTTTTGTGTGTAAAGAGAACCTCCACTTGTTTCAAACGAGATCCTAGCAATATGGAGTTTTCCGACACTAAAAGGCAGATGGTTGACGGAAGGTCAGCTTCATAGAAAATCTAACTATTTTGTAGAAAGAAAGAATTCGCAGCAAATCAAACACATCCAAATAATTTTAAAAAAAAGAAGAGCAGTGGGCCCAGGTTGGATTCTTGGAGAGCTCCCTAGTAGGTGAAATATATTATTGACCATTGGCCGAAATGTCTACGATCACTGAAATAACTCAAGCAATCTTCAAAGCAATCGACTTCCAATGAATATTTTTTCTAATAACCCATGAAAAAGTTGTCGAAAGCTTTTTCAAAATAAATAAATACAACGTCTTAAAGATTGAAAAATAATAATTGCCAATGAAGTTCTTATCAAAATAATCTATATAATTTATAATAATAAATTATTTAAGCCGCGCATTGAAAAATAAAAAAATATTATTTTTAAACGCAAATGCTTAGGTCAGAAAGCTTCCTATCGACCGAGTCGAGTGACCTCTCTCAGAAATAATTGACTGTTGAGTCCGGAAAACCTTCAGATTTTAAAGTGGTCGCTTTCGGCAATTCCGGATCCGTCAACCGACCCCCTCACCCCCCGCCGAAGGCAATCTTCTTCCCCCCACCCCTCATCCCGGCCGTGCGCCTGACCCAGGAGCTCACGGTGGGTCGCACTAATCCCACGCAGGTTCACGGCGAAGGTAGTTTTGCTAAGTTTCTCATTTATATTCCGTGGCGACGTCTAACCACGTATATTGTTATTAATCCTAAAAATGGTTCGGCTTAAAACAAATACTATGACGCTCACCTGTAATGCGGCACCGCCTGCCACCACCGGCTACGTGATCGTTTTAAAAACATCACTAAGCGATTGTCAACCTATGGCTCGCTATTTGTGATTAGTATCATCAATGAAAACATGGCTTTTATTAATAATAAACATATTAAAAATAGCGATCTAGACTAATGCACATTTTTTATTATGATTTTTTTATCACAGAAGAGAGAATTAACTAGAACGGCCGTTCAGTACAAATACGCATATAAAAATGTAAGCCGTTTGTAGCGCGAATTTGACTTAGGCGTCAAAGGCCCGAACTATTACCCGACAGGACCGTACTCGTATCATCATGCATATACATTATTTTAAGAGAAAATATTTGAAATAAAAGTTTTGTCATTATTATAATTATTTTATAATAATATTAAATTCTGAAAACAAAATATCATTGTATATTATTTTAAATTTATTCACACGCGCTTTTTTTCGATGTTATATATTATTTAATTTAAGAACTTAATTTCCATTGACAGGTTTTGAAAAAAATAATTAAGAATATAATAGAACATTTTAATAAACACGAAAATTGTAAATATGTTATAATTTTTCCGCGGAACATCACATTTCTCTCACGGACCATCAGTGGTCCATGGACCACCGATTGGCTACCACTACTTAAAAGGAACTCTAAATCTCACGCTGTTGTTGACACAGCAGCGTAGCCATTTTAAAAAGTGATTTATTAAATAGAAGCTGTGCTACGAATGCTACGAATTGTATACTAACGCTCTTAGTAAAAAAGCACTATGATAGAAATACGGATAAATATATATTTTAATTTTTTTTTTTAATACTCTCTTACAAGGAGTACTTAGTTTCATTAGAATTACAGACAATGTTGATACAAACTAGCGTTTCATACATAACGCGCTCCGCATAACAAAGTCGAGCATCATTGATGTCTTATTGCATATCTTAAAGATTTAAATTTTTTTAAATTATGAATAAAAATACAATCTCACATATTTATTTTCTTAAAAATATGTATGAAAAGTGTTTTAATTATTTTATAAAATAACTTTCAATATAATATAAATAAAGGCATGTTGGGGAGCATCAGTCGGCAATTTCAAAGATTAAGACATTAAATTACGTTCAAGGGGTGGAAAGATCACAATGGCTCGTCACAAGATGAAACGTAAGAGATCCGACGAGAAAGAGTTGGAGATAGCGACCCTTCGTCGCTGGGGGATGAGAACTAGAAGCATTAGGGGTGCAAAGTTATAAAGGAAATTTAATTGGGGGTTATTAATTCGCGAGCTAATTTCGAAACGTTTATACGCAGAGTTTCGCTATTGTTTCGTCTGTACGTATACTTGTGCGTGTATTATATGTATGTAAATTTGTGTTAAATATATATATTTGTGTATGTGTGTGTGCGTGCTTAGAAATTTTATAGTACGTACGCTAGATTGTAATAAAAACACAGTGTTTGCGTAATATTTTAAGGTTTGTGTTATTGAATAAAACGAGCGACATCAAAAAAGGAAAAGGGTTTTGTCCCATATAAAACCAAAGTGGGCGTACCTATACCTTTTCCACCCTAAAAGTGTCCTAGAATTATAGTGGAATTAAAAAGGATTCTAATATAGCTTCTCGATATTGTGGAGAGCAAAATTGTAAGCGATTTTTTTAAATCATATTTTGCTTTAATATTAATAAGTACTTGTTGTAAATATGTTTTTTTAATTATATTTATAAATTAAAGGTCATGGGTTTAAACCTAATTAAAAAATTAGGATTATTAATAATGATAAATATAATTATTTCTATCAGATCGGAGAATAATACAATCTAAGCTCGAATCTTATATAGAACTTTTATATTTCTATTATGCCTGAAAGATTGGAATTTGTGATTTAATATAATTTTAATTACTATCGACAAACACAGATTATGTTTTCCTAGATTTTTCTTATCTTACAGATATATATCGTAAATAATATTTAAAATAAAATGTTACTATATCTTACATAGTGACTGAGCTGTGATAAGCTGATATAAAATCTAAATTCAGCATTAAATAAATATTTGTATTAAATTAAATTAAATTAAATAATCATATTTCGGAAATTTGCTTTAAGTGGCTTGCTGCTATCGCGACTTTTAGACCTATATCTATCCACAAAAAATAAATTAATTTTGCCTCGTGTAAAGAAACGCCAGTAATACTTTTTTTTTTAAACCACAAGTCATTTAAAATAAAATAATATTAATATTTTTAATACATTTAAATAAAATAAAAATAATAATCAAAATAATTATATTTTCACACAGTAATATAATTACTGATTATTAATATCAAACTATAATAAAAACAAACTTATGAAATATAAGCACACATATCCATTAGATGATTATACATATATGGTAAAATTCAGTGACTAATACCTAAAAGACCTAAGTTCGAATTCGATATAGAAACTATTAATTTTAATCGTGTCAGGAAGGTTAGGTTAATAATTATTATATAATTATAATTTCGAGCGATAGTCACAGATTAGGTCTTTCTAAATTTTACTTACGGATGAGTATCGTTATAAATAATTCTAATAAAATCTAGCTAGGTTTTGCATAGTAAAATCAAGTATTTTTAGTTTATAATTATTATTATATATGTCATTGATTTAAATACTTTGATTTTAATCTGGTGTCTCACAATTTACTTAGTAGTTATTGATTGAGTTTACTATCTTATAATGCATTGGAATAACAAAAAATATAATAGATAAGTAAAATAAATAAATATGTAAGGGCTAATACAATTAGAAAAAAACATTTTGTATAAAATTAATTTATATAAAAAAAAAGCAATAAGTTCTTTCAAGTGCAAATAAAAAAATATGCACCTTTCGTATGAAATTTATTAATTTTAAGTACTCGCTGTTGATTTTTTAGCAAATATGATTAATTTACTAATATATAATTTTTAAAATTTATTTTGCTCTTAAATTCTTTATTGTCTTTATCATTTTTATTTTTAGTTATATACCTTGCAATGTATATTGTATTTTTTTTTACTATTTTGTATCAAAAATATTTGTAAACTTGTACTATGCATTTTATTTATAATTTGTAAATGTATTAGAATAAAAAGAACGTTTTAAAAAATCGACAATAACACTTGGTTCGTCTTAGAAGCTTTAACCTGTTATCGGGTAATAAACAACTTAGTTATATGTATGCGTTACATTAGTAAGCTCACTTGGGAATGGATTACAGTGGTTACGCTTTTTGCTTTAAACGTTATGATTTGGCAACTAAATAACGACCCTCATCCTCTCTCATAGAAACGCACATCTTTGCGGTATTCGGCAATTATGTCCGCCGTTTTGACATTATCGAATGCCCAAAGTGGCGTAACGATGCTTGGAGAATGCGTTTGTGCTCACTTGGCTACACATACACACATACAAACACACATACACACATAGCGGTTCCGTTTTTCAGCTCTTAACTAGCTGAAGCACGCACGCCCATATACCGAGAGATATTCCCCAAACTTTTCCTTAGACGTATATCTCGGGTTAAAACTACAACCACGTTTCGGCTGAATCCCCACAACCCCGACCGCCAAAAAACCCCCAGCCACCCCTCTCTCTCCTCTGCTCGGCTCCGAAGCAAACCCACCCTCGAACCGCCACCCTTTTTCCTATCCCGTCCGCCGCTGCCGACTCCCTCCGCCTTACAGCATCCGCGATTCATTACAGCGCCATATTTCTCTTTAAATTTGCTCAGAAATTCTGAAATACTCTGTTGTCGGTGAAGTTTCGCGCCGCGCTCGTACCCCTGACACAACTGCCGGCTTCCGCATTGTTTTAAGTTTTACACACCGACGTACATTAATTTATTTCATTAGATAAGATAGGAAAATTAATAATTATATTCAATTTGTGATACACTTTGGTTGAGTTTTTAAAATATTTTACATTTATTTGAAAATAATTTTTATTTATTATAAACATGACAGGCGTTAGCCCAATGCACAATCAACAAATACTACCTAGTAGTGAGACACCAGACTGAAAGCAAATTATTTAAATATTTATTTTGTATAAAATATTATTACAGCTTATAATCAATATACGTCACATGTAAAACATGTTCGTGATATTATGAGAAATTTAAAATAAAAACCTAAGCTGTGAGAGTCAATCTCAAATGTATTATATAATAACCACTAATTCCGATCTCCAAGACACAATGAAAATTACTAAACGCCATATGTGATTCGAACATATGTCTTTCAGGTATTAGTCACTAATATATAGCACTGGTTAAATAAAATATATAGAAGAAAATTAGACAATTATTTTACGCATAAAATAATATAATTATTTTCGTTTTTTTTATTATGTATCATATTAATTTATTGTTTCTTTAATATTTTTTTTTAATTTAATGCAAATTTTTATATTACTTGATGCAGAATTATATTTTTTTAAATTGCGTAAGTATAGTGATGTATAAGCAATATTTTTGTTGTATATTTAGTTAATAAATTTTAGCATTTCTTAAATATTAAATAAATAAACTAAATCAATTTAGAATTCCCTTAAAAATACATATATTGTTAAATAACCCTTTATAGTATATTTTTCTATTATTAGTGCATAAAATTAATAATATGTTTTAAAGTATTTTATACAATAACTTAAATTATTTACAAAAAATTCAAAAAAAATTTTTTTTTGTGATTAGAAGTTATTATATTAATTCAAGATATAATTTTACATGTTGCAAGTTTTATGTGCAATTTAAATTTCTTTTAATATCCTTGTAGTTATTGGAAAAAATGCATGCAATTAAAAATAAAGGGCACATTTAAAAGTAAGACCATATTTTTTTTGAATTATTTGTTTAAATATGAATGTTAAATAGTACTCACATTAACAAAAAAATATGTAAATAAATGAGTATTTTGTACAATTAAATTTTTTTTAAATATATATATAACAAAATTATTATAAGCATTATAATTTAAATAGTATATTTAAAAGTCGGGTAATTTAATATTTATTATATTAATATAACATATAAAGCAGACTATTTTATCTTGCTTGTTTATTCAGTTTTTGTGGAATATGTTTCTTCTATTTTATATTGGCGTTAACACAGTCAGTTTGAGAGCAATCCATTTCATCATTATACTCTAATTAATTAAAAAATTTAAATAATATAGTAATGATTTTAATTTTCATAAATTTGTTAAAAATATAAACAGGAGTAATGATAAGTATATCGAACGTATATCCGTATCGTGTGCTTCAGAACTAATAGTAGAGGCGTAAACCCAAACTTGGCATCTCTTTCTCAATTATGAATTTTTATGCAATGGATAGCTGTCGAACTGGCTGTGTTAACGCAAATAGAATATAGAGAATTATATATTGAGAAAAATGTTTTGCCTATTTTGTTCAAAATTAAGTTTGTACTAATATTTTTAAATGTTTTACAACGGCTGCATTTTTTATACCGCTGCATAAAAAAGGTGGGTCCGTTCCAAATGCGTGAAAGCTTTAATAAAAATGGGAAGTATTTAAATGACAAAAAAACTACTGTAATGAGCTTTATCTTTGCTTTCGTAATAATAATATATACACGAATACTGTATGCATCTAAAAATAAGTGGCACATTTAAAAGCAGCTTTTTTTGGTACTTTATTAATTAAGCATACATTAATTTCACTTTAAAATTACAATAATATAATATTTATTGCTAAATCTACATATTTATATTTTTTAACAAAATAACTGTTTTCATTTAAAAAGAAGTGTTTTATATTATATATACTTATATAGGTAGCTCAACATATTATTTTTTAATGATAAGTAGTTGAAATAATAATTTTTAATTTAACATATAAATCAAATATTGGTATTTTTGTAGTGGTACATTTAAAAGCAGTTTATTTTATTAAAGTATAAGATGTTTTTCAATAGTAAGTTAATTAAATAATTTATCATAAAAATTAGCTTAGTCCATCGTATTTTTTTCAGTTTATATAAATTTATTTGTATTTACTATTAGAAAACTACAGATAAATGTTTTTTTACAAAACTAATAAAAGCATTTAAAAATATTTTTTTTGTTTAAAAGTAGCCTTTCATATTTTTTTGTAATTATGAGTTTCAATAATATATTTTAATTTTACATATAAACAAATAATTACATTTTTTAACAAATACTACGTGTTTTTACATTTTTACTAAAAAAAATTACAATTTGATCACACGCGTCTTTTTATTAGTCCATTTCTTACTATATTTTCTTTATTATAAATATAATTAATATTGTAAACCTGTCTCTAAAAATATGTGATTAAAAAAAACTAGAGCTAGGCGATATCTCAATATCATTTTAATCTATGAGCTTATTTAGATTGTTATAATTTTTAATAATCATTACATTAAGCTGCTTTTGAAACAAGCAAGATTTTTATTACTTAATTACAATAACAGAAATTCTCATTTTATAAAATAAACACAAGACAAATTTTAATAGCGATTTTTTAATATATAAAAATGCTCACTATGTGCTATTATATATTATAATTTAAATACTAATTATCATAATATAAAGTCTAAAACTCAGCTTTAAATAATAAATATATATTTAGTATAATTTTAACAATTTAATTAATAATTTTTTTGAAGTAGAAGAAATCTTACAAAAAAATTATGACTCCCAAAAATAGGTTTTATACATTAAAATTAAAAAAAAATATAATATTTTTAATATGCATTCACATTTCAACCTAAATTAATTTATTTGATCCTTATGGCAAATATTTTGTTGTCCATTATAATTTTATTTATATGTTAGTGTCGGATAAGTGAGTTACAACAGTAGTCGAGCGGCCGTGCCATTCGCGCACGCCTTACGAGTATTTGGAGGTCGTTAAAAACACATACACAAAAGGGGGTTTTCATTTGAACGTAAGATGAAAATAGTGTTTTACAGCCGCCGGAGCCGGGTATGGAAATGGAAGATGGAATTGGAAAATGGAGGAAAAGTCAATTCGGCGCCGCGTCGTAAAACGAAACTGTTAACGCAAGCGCGCACGACCGCCGTTTCTCTCCACCCCGTTCTACATTCTCTACACCACCGGCTAAAACTAGTTTTTCCGCTTCGTTCGCGATTCAATATGCGATACAACCAATCTGCGAGATACATTATGGAGGAACGAGTTTTGGGGTGAATGATTCGAAATCGAGTTTTGGAGAAGAACCTGTTTTTTCACCCCTTTTTAGTTGATCGTTTGTTATCATTGTTGTCGAGTGGCATGGGTGTGCTTAACATGTATTTATGTAATATTTTATTTTATAGATTCAATAATGCGTTTCTAAAAAATAAAATGTAACAATACTGAACATGAAATTCAACTACTCAGTCAAAAAAAAAACTGGATATCATATGTTTTTTTTAAAGCTCGTTATTTTCATGTCAAAGAAAATTTTGTTAGAAAAATATTATTATTTTAATTGTATTTTTATATTTTTATAAATAGTTTACAATACCATTAAGCTAAATCATCACAACATAAAAATCCAATATCATTTTTATAGTTTATTTAACGAGTATAATGCCGCTCGCTTTATGACGAAAATTCAACGTTAACGGCTCACGTTTACGTCATCATCTTCGCAGGATTTTTACGTTCGCCACCCCGAATAGGGGCGGGTGGCACTTACCCCTATCTAGGCGCTCTAGAAAGTCACTATTTATTTTGTATAATTTATGACGCGAGGCCGCTTCGAGCGAAATAAGGAGCTTTGGCGCGATCCGAGGGTTGGGGTTCATTTCGGATAGAGAAAGAGAGAGAGGAGTGCTGTGTTTGTGTTTAAATTATTCTAATTAACGTTAGCTTTAATCAAGACACCGAAAATATTTATTATATGCGAAATAAGTGCAGAATATCTGCCTACGCCGATGTTTGTCTCTCGAAAGCCTAATAAGCTCCGCGGGGGTCGGTATATCCGAGAGCTGTAAGGGAGAGAAATGAAGAAAGCTCTGGCAAATAACAAGAAGAACTAACTCATTACGTATGTAAGAACGGAAGATGGGAAATCGCGCTCGAAGGAGCTTTAACCCCTTCGCTGAGCCCTATGAGAAAGTAAACTTTAAAATTATCTTTGGAAATCTCAATTTACCCCCAAGACAAACGACATATCATACGTATATGTATACTGCAGCGCGCCAGAAACAAGACAATGCTTTGTGCTATGAACAGCGTATTATATATTGTTGACTGTATATTTGTAGATATGTCTAAAGATGCTATTTGTCAAAGGCAATATAGTATTATGAAAAAGTCAGAATAATCCGCTTTTGTGACTGCTTAAATAATACAAAAAATGTCTTAAGATACTATATACTTCAGGCCTACAATTTTTAATACTAATTAATTTGTATAGAAGCAGAAATAGTTTTTTAATAATACATACAAATATATGTATATTTAATTTTAAGTTAATTATAAATCAAAAACTATTAAGTAAGCAACGGCAAACCAGAAAAAAGAATGACATATATTAAAAAATTATAAATTGTTGTCACTATGCAAGACCCTGTCAAATTTTATTTAAAATATTAATCACGATATTAATCCGTGAGATATGATAATTTAGAAAAACCTAATCTGTAAGCAATGCTTATATTTATAATAATATTCACTAATTCCGATCTCCCAGCCACGATAAAAATTGAAAAACAATATTTTCTATATTGGACTCGATCTTAATTTTTTAAGATATAAGTCAATGAACTTTACTACATGTCTATCATGTATGATGCTATATTTAACTGTAGATCTAAAAACATTTAAATATGTGCTTTTGCCTATAAAGCGATGTGTTCTCAGACATTTTGTTCTAATGTAAGTTTTCCAAGTAGATATTTTTAATGTTAAAATAACAATATTTTAATTTAGATGATTTTTTTATTTAACATTTTTTTCAGACAAACCGTGATTATTAACTATTGGTTTAAACGCCACGATAAAAGCTAATTTTTTAAAGCAAATATGATATTTAAATTAAATGAAATTAAAGTCCAGGTGTACAAATATGAATTTGCAGCTCAATTTAAATTATACACTACTACCCTGTTTATTCCAGAGAGGCGTTAGCATTGTATATTTACTTTTTTAACATATAAATTATAATTATATGGTAATCATAAATTCTAATCTTCCAAACACGATAAAAATTTAAAAACATGTTTTTCAGGTAACATTCATGAACTTTAACCAATAGTTAAAAATGCTATCTAATTTTTAATTAGCAATTAGATTTCTTGCATTTAAATTTATTTTTATAATCACTAACTTCAATCTTTTAGACATGATAAAATTAAAATATAAACAATAGGTTCTATATGATATTCAAATTCAGTCACTGAAATATACCACTGGGGTTTCATGGTAACTAAAATAAAAATAAAAATTGCCTGTGTTGTATAACATACTATTTTTAATGTATTTTAAACTTAATAAAATTAATGGTAAGAGAAGTTATTCTTAACATATGATAAATTATTAAAGTTATATATGTCGAAAATAATATTTTCAAGAATTAAACCACAACACTATCGTTAAAAATATTTATGTCTGTAGCTTTTTTCATCACTGTAAATTATTAAAATAAAACTTATAATTTACGTCATTTAGGAGTATCACAATACCATTAGTATTATACATATATTATAGTTTAGTTTCAGTTAAAACCTAGATTTTTAAACTAAAGCATTAGATTATTGTAAAAATTTGCATTTTTAAATTATTTAATATCAGACTATAAATATTATTTAAAAAATATAACAGACGTAGCCCCAATGCGTTACAACGTGCAAATCTGTACAAACTGTGTAAGTCAATCAAACATATTGAATACCTATAAGTAAGTATTAACCATCAGACTGAAAGTCTGTGAATCGGTGACATCTATATTAATAAATATAAATTATTATGTGCTATACAATATCTTATCAAAAGATGTCACTGCAACTGAAGCTAATAATAGCGCTTTTTTATAAAGAAAAATTCGCAAATTTGGCTCGAACCCGCAACCTCCGAGTTACTAGTCTAAGACGTTATGAACTACGCTATTCCGTCCTTTATTTTATCTTTTAAATAAAAAAATATTATTTATTTCTTTTGAATTAAAATTGTAAAAGAAATGTTTTTATAAATAAAAACTTAACAAATTCCTAATTTAATTATTTATTATTATTCATTGGTGCTATTATAATATTATTTAATTTAAATATCTAGTATAAATTATTTTCCTTATTTTGTGTTAATACAATTTGTTATAGGTATGTTTTTAAATATGCGCTCTGTGTTTAAGTACACCAAAAGTTGTCAAAAACCTTAATTTGACAGTTCCTTATATATACCGGAAGATTTTGAAAACATATGTTTTTTATCAGTTCATAGAAAAATGTGTCATAAAAATTTTTGTATCAGTTTAAAATACATCAAAATTAATTAAGTTTTATTAACTTATTACGCATTTATTCATTAAATCTATTTTTTAATCTTTTTTTTTAAAAACTGGATTTAAAACTATGCAATATTATAAATAAATACTGCACAAATAATTATAAGTAAAAGTAATTCAATATATAGTTGAGTTGAAATTTAAGAACTTAAATGCTATTTTTAAATGCGCCATATGTCCTTAAATATATAGTTAAGTCACTTTTAATTACATATTTTTTAAATAGTTTTTTGATGTACCGTATGTGCTAAATTAATTCAGTACAACAAGATTCTTGCTAAGGAATTAATTTTAATTGACACTAAACAAAAACTTTTTTAAGATTGGTAATTCATATTATTGATATACACTTTGATTCAAATTTTGAATCAAATAAGTATTTTACTTTAATAATATTACGGTTACTTGTGAAATTTAGCTAAATATATTATTTAATTGTTGTACATTTTTCCTATTATTATTAATAGAATTTCTAGTAAGTTTATTAATTTTGTGTAAATACTTATTTGTTTTCATATGATTAGTCTCTTAAGTTTAAAATTACTTATTACGAATTTTTAATATAATAAATTTCTTACATATACGTAAGTTAGTTTATCCGATGTATATATATATATTATATAAATATATATACATATATAGTTATATATTTTCTTAATGTGTTTTTCGTATTTCTAATATAAGTTTAAGGCTCACAATACTCGAACTAATTTCGCAAAACTAATTAATAACGCTACACAATTTGAAATATAACAACGACGACAGGGATTTTCTTACGAGCTCAAGAAATAATATTTGAGGGTTTGCGAATATTTTATGGGAGGCGTTGTATGTGTGTGTATATAGTACACACAATATAATATAGTATAAGTGTACAAAGTTGCCCTGATATAACGTAGGAGAGAGAGCCCGCCTAGGGCGAGAGCTCGCGAGAAGTTTTCAAATTCACAATTTATATGTTCAGCCATTTTGAATTTTACAAGGTTTCTGCGAGCGCGATAATGAAGAATGGTGCGGCGAAGGCAAGGGGACGGGACGGGGCACCCGCTGGGGGGGCATTGGATGGAATGGGCGAATGAATGGGGGCAAGATGGGGCAAAAACAGGGCAAAAGTGAAGTGGTTGGAGGCGGTGGGATGGATGGCGAGATAAAGCAAAAACGGGGGGGAGGGAGCGGAGAACGGGGGGCGCGGGGTGGCGTGGCAAGGAGATGGAAACGTGGAAAGTTTTCCCAGATAACAGACTACATCGTCATAGCGGCGAAAGTTTAGATTAATCCCATATATGTATTTTTTAGAGCGGCGAAACTCTCTAGGTCCCCGACTGGCTGCCGCTTGAAGCACGCCCATGAATGCATATAGTCTCTTGATGACTATGCCACACCTCGTGACGTCAGATTCGGACACACCATTGAAGAAAAATAAACGAACTTAAAGCTCTTACGTCAATCGATATGAATGAACGCTTTTAAATTCTTTAAAAAGCCATGGTGTATGTATAGAGGAATTGCACCTTTTTGATTAATCAATGCGATGACCAGATGTCACGGTCTTTTGTATGTATAAAAATGATTTATTATAAAAATACTCTCGTTGTTGAGAGCTGTGATAAATAATTCACTTTGTCGCACGTTACAATACCATAAAAAAATTAAATGAGTCGGGAGATACGGCACACGCGCGGCACAATTTCTGCGAATATTGCCCGCGGATCTAGCAGCCATCGAAAAGTAGATCTGCATTCCTACGATCCCTTGCAACAGCGTGATGGGGATAAGGCGCACTCGCAAAAACGCAGCGCAAAACCGACTCCACACGGCTACGAATTTACTCCGATGACTTACACCTTGCATCCCGTTGAACATCGCCTCCAGAACAACAAGTACCAACAACTTCAAGAAAAACATACCAATGCAACCTAAGATCAACTATCAGAGCGGCACACATATGACATGTACACTTCAGCTCGTTTCTATTATGTAAGAGAAGTAAAGAACGAGATTCCTAATGGCGATTTTTTTCTAGCTATTTCTAGTGATTTTAAATGGTCCAAAACTTGTGGTATAATATCGCCTAACTTTTGTGCTTACTCTCAAATGTTTGTGCGTTGTCCAACTAAATTCAACTAAACCTACAACCATTTTTATCTTCAAGCTTTCGTCCACAACATGAATTATTTAGATCGAATATTGTATTGTGCAATTTTTATTTGTACCCACACTTTTCTTTACAATATGCACTTGTTAAAAAAATGCAATTACTAAATTCAAGAAATTTGCTAAAAAATAATATTGATTTTAATACAAATTTAAATACATTGTAGATCTATGTATGTTTACATAATAACACATATTAGATTTTTTATAAAATATAACATTACTATTCTAATAAATAATAAAACAGATTTGTACACTCTATTTTTATAAAATACAACAAACAAAGACTAAATAATTTTAAATTTAAATAAATAATTACCATTTTATTTTATTCGATAAGTTCATTTAAACTATTATATGAATATTTTCAATTAAATAATGTAATAATCAATAAATAGACGTAATTTATATTTATTTATTAAAATAATAAAATAGCAGTTCATTTATATTAAGTATACCGTTAATTATTTTTTTTATTTTTAATGATATATTACTTGATATATTATATTAAACTATTTTATACTAATTGCTTTTCCAAGAAAATTTAAAATGGCAATATAGTATTTCATTTAACGTTTATATTAAAATTTAATATTCCTACTTCTTTCATAATAAAATGAAACTCCTAATCGACTCTTAAGTACGCCATATTTTATACCTAAAATATAAATAAACCTCACAAATTAATTGCCATTTTAAAATTCAGTTTTTATATCAAACATTATAAATAAATATAAATAATATTTATTATTTATTAAAAACCATAATTATTACTCAGTAATATTTAAAAAAATGTAATATAATGATTGCTCAAGTACAATCCAGTTTATTTGCTACTGTTAAATTATAGCACATGCGCGATTATTCCGTAGCACATTAACGACCATTTCCGCATTACTGTGTAAATTTTAACACTACACATTGGACCTTTCTGATGTACAACTATTTTTTTAGGTGTGTAAATTAATAAAAATAACGATTATTACTTTAAGAAGATAATATTTTAATCGCCTTAAAGTTATTTTGGTACTTTGCGCGTTAAATACTATTCTATTTTTAAAATCTATTTTGTAGCCTAATATTAGTAAGTCAACAAAATAAATCAGTACCAACTGGGTATTGGAATCAGTTACATTTAAATAAAAATATATTGGATATTATGTATGTTATCGTACAGCTGAAGCTGAATTTTTTTAAGTAAAAATTTGATTCTGATGCAGAGACCCGAACCCGTGGCTTATGGGCTTTAGTTCTAGGCCATACAGACTAAGCTATTTCAACTTTAAATATGTTATATTTTAAGCAGTAAATAATTTTATATTATTTATAAGCTATCAAGTTAGTGATGTTTTCCTTTTTATTTGACCAGGACAGTAGACTAATGGTGTAATTTTCCGACTAATACTTGAAATATCTGATTTCGAATCCGATATGGATCCAAATATTTTCCAATTTTTATCGTATATGGGAGATCAAAATCAGTGACACGTCAACATCAAGACAACAATCTCCTCAATGTGAACAAATTGAAAATACGACTAAAGAAGACTAAGCCCTTCAAACTAGTCTAGTTATCATTACTGAAACTCATTAACTATTAAAGATTGTTTAGTGAAACACAGAAAACTTTTGAGCGCCGATGGGAAAACATAGTGTTTAAAACATAAATTTAAAACTATAGAGTAAAATTAATTGTTTGACATAAACAATGTATGTTTTTATATAAATACAATTCCGATCGTTTATCACAGATTAGGTTTTTCTAATCTCGCGGATATCTTGATAAATCGAAAAAATAATATCTTTGATTTCATACGGTGTTAGTAATAATCAAGTAGTTGTTGACTGTGTTAACATTGTTAACGCTGGTTATGTATCAATAGAAAATTTAAAATTTATGTATAAATTTTAATTTATTACATATAAAATAGTTTGTTTTGTATATTTTCTTGCATTTTAATTTTCGATATTATTAGTATTATCTATTAAATTACACCATGATTTAATGCCAATTCATGCCTAGAATCAGAGTCCTGCCATCACCTCATATAGCTCAACATTCAGAGGCCATTTAATTTTTCATCTCAATTAAAGCACATTTTAAACGTATTTGTAATACTTTATATAATCATACTAAAATATATGCTACTTACTAGCTTCTATATAAATTCGTTCTTAAATACTATAGATAGAATTGAGATTATCAAAAGCAAAACTTTAATTAAACCCGATACCTAAGCAATTGAACTTAAGATTTGTATTGAATCGAGTGTTCTTGATAAAATTATTTATTTGTAATAAATAATTTTATCTAGAACAAGATATTAGTTTACTAAAATAATGTTTTTTTAGTATATTTAAAATTTATAATTTAATTATTTCCCGTCTGCTTTTCTAAAAGTTTTCTTACGCAATAATAAACTATGAAGTAATCTTGCGATGTGTTTCGCATAAGATTATGCGTAAAGATAAACAACCACGCATACAGCGTATATTAAATAATATTTTACGATGTATGCTAAATAGTATACATATATATAAATATACCTAGGTAGGTATGATACATACTCGGCATTAAATTTGTATTCGAACGCGGCTGTGTTTGTTGCGCGAATATCAATGCCCGCCCGAATAAATATAATTCGCAATACAGTTAGTTTGAGATAGTGGGGCAATAAACCGAAATATAAGTGTGAGATAAGGCTATTCTAAGTTGGCACGTACGAGTTAAAGAAGTACCAAGGGACGCAGCGTTCGCTGTTAACAATAAATAGGAATTTAATATTCAAGACGCGAAACCCGTTTTGTACCAAATTATAACTGTTCGTGTCTTGTTATACGGCCCAAGAAGTATACACACATACACATGGATGCGTGTGCTATGCTTATTACGTATGTATGTATGCCTAGGGTTTCTGTTTTATAAAGTCGTGCAAGATTACGAATGGCAGATAAGGGATGAAATTTTTTTTAATAAATTATTTGACTGACTTCATCATTATTGAATACTAATTTTGATATCTGACTACCTGAGGTAGATTTAAGCTTATGCTTTATATTAATAAATATTTTATTCATTCTAATATTTAAGCTTAACAGCTTAACGGTTAGTTTATTGTACAATAATTTAAAAAATTATATTATTGCACTTAAAAGAATCTCTGAGGAATAAAATCATGAACGAATAAATATATATTTTTCATTCCTATGATTTTATCTAACGAACCATTAATTTAAAATTTAATAATATGCATGTTTAAATGCTTCTATATCAACGATTTATTAAAAAATATCTGTTTATAATATAATATAATTTGCACTCACCAAATTTTTCGGCGTCTTTTTTCTGCTTACAACTGTCACTGACACATTTATTTGTATCACTACATTTATGAACCACACTATATCACTATTTATATTTTTTTTATTATTTACACTTTTTTATCATTTTCACTATTTTTTGATTCGTATAAAAACACTCGTCACTATGAAGAGGAATTTCACAACTTCTGCACATGTATGCTGTATCTTTCCTTATTCCACGTGCAGAACAAGCACGACATTTTCTTCTCACATATATCTCTACACTTAATATGTTTATTGTCCGAAAGGCTTTCTGGTGGATCGACAGCACGGGCACGGCAAGATGTGATAGAAACAGGTGAAATGTCTACAGAATCAATAGATTACACTGAATTCTGCATCCATCCTTTAGCCTTACTCAAAATAAAAACTTTGAATTTAATTTTGCTGTTACGATTAAAATTTCGATAGACACTGAACGAGTAAAACAATGCGCATTAAAATGAAAAAACAAAACCTTTTTAGTTTATTCCATTGTTTTTTTTAAATATTATGTAACTAAGCATTGATCGGCATTATTAATATTTTATATATTTATTACAATACATACATCGAGGCTTATATATATATATGGCCGGTCGTTCTGTTTTTTTTTCCCGTGACTATCATTTGCCTGTTATGAAAGGTAGACATCATCCTGAAATCTCTTTTCTTGTTTGATTTCCAAATTTGGATAAGCGTTTCATGTTGCATCTATTTTAATTTTTTGATTTTCTGGCAGACCTCCTATTTTTCCGGATTGCTTCACAAAGTTCTGTTTTCCGTTATAAATAAATATTTTGCAGGTAAAACGGTATTTAATAAATTGTCAGCATAAACACGGTGCCACTTGCTCAGATATTTAGTAATATATATTTTTTTTTTAAATTGCATTAAAAGGTGCTGTATTTTTTTATAGCACCGGAATGTTCCATGTGCATTTTTTTTACTGTTATAAACTCATAGAAAATAATCTTTATTATATATTTTTATTATTAGCCAGAATTTAGTAAGTAATGTCAGTTGCACTGAAACTGAAATTTAGATGTATGTATTTACCTAAGTATTTATGTTCCTCTGCATGTACATATACACATATAGGGCTATTCGAACACTCGTTGGGTGGCATTCCTTTGCTGATATTTCCGCCACACACCCACCCTTACAATACCAATCCCCCCAAGCTGTAACGCCGCTATCAAAGCTCAGTGTTCAAAGCCCGCTCTTCTTATCTGATATCTCTTAAATATCGGATATTTTACCAAGCCTTGGGGCGGAATTGGCACTCAGAGCGCGCATAGGAACGAAAGGTCTTATATGCGAATCGCGACTGTTGCTGCTAGATGTATTTAAGATTTTCTGGATATTGATGATAGGAACCTGTCGATACAAATAAGAAACGATTGAAATATACAATTTTTTTAGAATATACGAAGCATTTTTTTATCTTATATATTTATGTAAGACAATCAGGATTTTTTAAGCTTGTTTTACATGCAAATTAAAACATGTTTCAATAAAATATTTGATTAAATGATTACATTCTCAATAAGCAATTTTATACAATGTTAGGCTAAGTCTTCCTTCTAAATCTATGCAACATAGGCTTTAGGAATTTGTTTCATTGTTTATCTATTAGAAAGTTATATATAGTATTTGTATTATTTTATTAACATATTTTAAGAAAAAGTATTAAATAATGCATTATTTGGTAACCATATAAAAAACTATGCATTCCGTGGTTCTACAGTGCAAATGGAAGATTGTTCTTAAGATATTTTATTATGTATAATAGCTAGGAGTAAATCTTCGTATTTTTATGGCTAATATTTTGCCTGTTATATGCAATTTAAAATAGTATACATAAATTTGTTATAAAAAGAGGTTTTCAATTTTTTATAAAATACTTGAAGTAAATATTGAGTCTTGATTTTTTTTAATGAGCTTTTCTGAAAGAGTTTCCCGAATTAAATGTATTTTTTAACAATACAAAATATATTTTTTTTTTATGATCCAAAATATATTTTTTTTCTAAAGATATAACATTATTTTACCACCTTATCAATTTGTATGCCATAAGTATAAAATGTTCGAAACTTTGATTCAAAATACTACGATAGTCCCCTTTTCACAAAATCTGCACTTTTTTGTATCGGAAGTGTTGCATCGATTGAGATAAATAGCAGTCGGAGTGATCAATGTCTTCAGAATAAAAGGGATGAGTTAAAACATTCCAGACAATTTCGTTGATTTAAACGAGAATCAATTTTGCCGATTAGGGACATGTATTGTTGTGTTGTAGAACTATTCAACTTCTATTAATATGTGCTGAGCTTTGCTGTTATTATTTGGTCAGATTTAAAAGTTTCGTAATGCACAAATACTTTGCAATCACACTTAATAAAAATAATGCAATCCTAAATTTTAGAGCCCATTTTTTTAAATATGTAATATGAAGACCAGATATAACAAATTGGAATTCTTTAATATTTACATAAAAATAAAATATTTTTTTATTTATTTTTTGCACAAAACTTTTAAGCATTACTTTAATTATTTTGTTCTTAATAAAAAACAGCAAAAAAATGACGAGATGCAATCCAAAAAAATTCGGTTGAGCTCCTATTTTTTCTTATGTTAATACCGCAGAAGATGCGCATGTTCATTGATAGCCATATTTGACGCATAGTTTGTGTTAAAATAGTATATTATTGATAACGCATTTTGTCACAATCAAAAATTTACAAAAATTATGAAACATTTATTTTTACGTTAATAATAAAATTGTGCAAAAAAAATTAAAACAATATTTAGATATCGCTGAATCGTTATTAAAAAAAATTCTAAAAGAATTGGGGTCTTATATTTTATTTTAATTAAATTAATAACATCGTAACCTAACATGTTACCCCAATGCGTCACGATGATCAAATAAAAACAATAATTGCATTATTTCAATACATATTTTAAATATATGTTTTAATTAGTTACTATATTTACGTTTTGATAAAATGAATCTTAGATTTGTTTTATGTAGCTAAAAATAAATTTGGCTCTTGGAGGGTAACTGAGGTTTGAATTTAATTTGTATCAAATTTATCGCAAAATATATTACTTAAGAATTTTTTGTATAAAAAATATAATTTATTTTTCAGCCGCTCACAATTAGTTTTTCTTCTTAAAAATTATTTCTATGAATCTAGAATTCTGATTTCTTGATCATTTTTCTTAATAAACATTAAATTTGTGCGAATATTTTTAAATGCGACCGTTGCAATTTTATATCGCTGAATAAAATAGCAGATTGCGAAAATTTATGGGGGCTTTGTCGGCAAACTAGGAACTTAATAGGTTTTGTTCAAAATATAAAAAAATTGAAGTAGCAACAGCTGTTATTTTCAGCTCTCTTAACGATTCGTAAGTAAATATAAGAGCTTTAAAATCAATCATTATATTATTACATATTTTTTTTAAACTCTTTGAGAATAAGAATTTTTATTTCTCGAGAAATGAAAAACAAGAAGAAAATAAAATGTCTACTTACAATGACGCGATGAGCTTTAAATTACTAATAAAAATAACTATGCTTATTTTTACCATTACCAGTTAATAAAATATGTTTTTTGCCTTATATTATATAACAAACAATATAATTGGATCTTAGCTAAATATTTAATTTAATAATATAGTAATTCTACGTACAACTCTTACTTGACAGGTAGATACATGATATGGTTATCAAGTTATATTTTGTACACAAACATAATAGAAACTTTAAATTAGACATGTTCTTGAAAACGTGTTATATTTATGCATATATATATATTTTTAAATTTATATTAATTATATCTTAATTTATTAAAAATAACCAAATTAACAAATTCGTCTACCAAACTTTTTTTAAAGCTTTAATAACGAATCTAATGAATTATTTTAAATGAATGTTGAGTAAAATTACTTTATAGTAGAACAATCTATTCAAAATTCTATATGCATAGTTTACAGTAAAAAATCGCATAAGTGCCCTTATATATAGTCTTTGTCTATAAACGGGCATAAGAGGGAAGCCACGAGAGCGGGACCGCAACACGGGCAAAAGTACACTTTTTGTCCTTTTCCCACCGTTCTTTCCCCTTTTGCTTAGTGCTGTAAAACCGCCCCGATCCACCCTAACCACCCCTTTTTCTCCCTAAGCCGCGCCGCCCCTATTTAAATAATATTACTTGTCCCCCTACCCCGCAGCTCCTTCGCAGTATCCAGGATTTAAGATGGAGAAGCCGGCATCTTCTGTCCCGTTTTTACCGCGAGGACAGTTAAAACCGCGAATAATGTTTAATTACTCCAATTAGACCTTTTCGTATATATTAAATCTCTAAAATCTAATAGGAATTTATATACTATTTTATATTAATTATTTTAATTAATTAACTCAATGTGAAACATTAAAAAATCTGTGATAATATACAAGCAATGATTTATCAATTAAAAAAAAGTTTATATTGCTTTAAATTGATTCTCGTACCTGCTCTCTTTTTCGGAACCAAACCCATGAATAAATTTCTTTGGGCTTATATTTGAGTAACTTTATTATAAAAAGCAGTTCTAGACACTTCTGAACATTTAAATTATTAAATGTCCATGAAAACATTTTTTTATTATATTTTCTGACTACGCTACTCACTAAAAACGAATGGCGTTTAATCTTCATGATATCATATTTAAATTAAATTAATACCATCGTAATCTAACAGGTTGCTCCAATGCGTCACGATGGTGAAAAACAATAATTGTCATATTTCAATACCCAAAATATAAAATTAAAATAATACATATAAAGAAGCAAACAAAAAAAATATTAAATATCGAAATTAAATGATACGAACCAGACCAGCTTTTCATAGCTGACAATGGCAGAATATTAAGGAGTCGGGTGGCGACAGCCATAGGCGAGTCGCCAAAGTATAGTTAAATCAAAGCAATTTCTGTAAAAACTAAGATATTTTTAGACTATAGTGGCATGAAAGGTGACAAATTAAGATTATAACAATAAAACTAAGATGCAATAGTCTCAAATAAAATGTCATGAGTAAAAAAAAAGCACGTCAAGTTCGATCGACTGTTAAGATTGTCCTACAGTTTTCTTTAAATACTAATAAATAGTATAATCTTGAAGTTTTACCCTGTTTGTATAAAACAATCTAAGAAAAATGAGCAAAATTGTGAGAAATTTACTCTTGGAGTTGCATCACGATAATGCAAAAGATCACACATCAGTACATGTTTGTGATTTTTTGACAAAAAATGACACTGTCGTAATGTTGCATTGTATTTATTAGATATCATATTTTATTGTATTTTTTAAAACAGAATTGACCATCATGACCTTACAGGTTTTCCCAATGCGTCATAATAGCCATTATATAAAAAATATTAAATCGCCGAAACACGCTTGTGCTTGGCAGGTATGTTAATAAGCTGGATTGCTCGTGCGAGAGGAGCGTTCTCAAGCGTTTACGTCCTGGTCGCGACGGGTAAGAATAAGGGACGTGATCGCGACTCTTTAGAGCATTCTGAGGCTCGCAGCTGAAATTTATCATGCAATGAATTAAATCGCAACGCTCATATCAAAATAGTACAAGGATACAGAAACGGATATGACTCGTACTCTTTCTTGTACATATGTATATCTTTAAATTCTCTTAAATAATAAAAAGTTCTTGGCTTCATTTGAATTTAGACAATAGCTATATGATTCCTGTGACTATTTTCCGTTGTCATTGGAAGGAGAGCGTTCGTTTTGCGACAATGAATGAGTTTTGAGGTAGTTGAAGACTGTCAAATAATGAATTCCATAAATGTTTTGTGAAATAAGAGAAACGTTAGTATTATATAAATGTATTATATTTAATGGTGACTACTTTAAGGGGATAATATTAGATTTAATTAATTAATTAAAATTATTATAATTATTTTTCAATGCAACTTGTGTATGTTTGCTCTAAAATATATATTTTGCTTCCATAGTAAAGCCCAGTTCACATGTTATTTTTTTGTGTATTTTCTGTTCTTCAAATATACAACACTGCTTATAATTTAATTTAAATTATTTATTTTATTACTATATGTGTGTTTTTGTATAAACGGAAGTTAGTGTGTGTGTGGTGAAGGAGGGGGGTTGTTAACAATCGCACAAAGCCATTGTTAGTTTTCATCTATATAGTTTTATATGCCCCGCGTTAAGATGGCGCTCTCCTCTCGCTCATTTTGCAAAACTTTACCGGAGAGAAAAGCGTTTTATATTCGGTTATGCATGAGAGTGTATTAGTGCGCGAGCTTTTGTGTTTGTGTACATTTGTGAATGTGTATGTTCCTCTGAATGTGTTGGAAGAAGTATGCCTATGACGTTAAAGAATACCATCATAACTCCATTATTTATATATTGTAAAAAATCATATTCAGCTAATAGTTAAAAATAATACAGTGCCTAAATTTTTCTTATATTTAAAAAAATATGTTTTATTTACTTAATAATGTTCATCATCAATAAGACGTTTTTTAATTGCAATAAATGTTTATTTAAACATTGTTATTAGCTCTCTTTTATACTAGGTTATTTTATTAAAAGTTAATCTAAATTTTTTGCTTAATCACTATGTTTTTTTCTATATATTTTTTTTTCAGATTTTCAGAGTTTCCATCGTACGCCTATTGTTCCGTGTATCTATATAGAAATGCTTAATGTATGGCGATAGTAGATATTGTTTTGTATAGACGGCGTTTTCTCTCTCTTCGTCGGATGCAAAAGCAAACTCAATTTTCTCGAAAGCGGAGACGCTTGCTAAGCAAGGGATGCTGGTATGGGGCGCGGGTCAGGGGATGGGATGGGAGTAAGGGTGGTCCGAAAGAACGGAGCTCTAGTGGGGCAATACTCGCATAATTACAATGTGAATATAACTAAAAAATCAATGACCGACACAAAGAATAGATATTTTACAAAAAATAGCAATTAAAATAGTTTTAAGTTAAAAATAATTTCATATTAAATAAACAATAAATTCTTCAACTAATTATTTTACACATATATAAAAATGGGTCCACGTCGCGTCCCTTATTCTTGTACGTCGCCGCCAAGACGTCAGCGCTCGTCACCCAGTCACCCAGGTTTTCCAAACATGACAGCGTTTTCGGTGCTTTGAGAAACCGCAAAAGTTTATGTGAGATGATGTTCATCTGTCTTTTATTTTTTCAATTTTTAATAGATTTCTATTACATTTTTGCGAGAAGATTTACGACATAGCGTGTATTAAATTAAGTTTTTGAGAGCTGGTGTCGATAATCTGCTGATTTACTGCAATTTTCAGTTACGGGTTATAGAGTGCCCTAGATTGCGTCCCTTTTTCTTACCACTGAAACTAGAATGTCAACGCTTCTTTGTCCAGTTTCTTAAAATTAAACTTTATTGGTGATAACTGCAAATACTGAAACAGTTTAAGTGGGATGGTGGAAATTTCTAAGAAAAATAAAATCATTTTTTGCTTAGTATAAAAAGACATTTCTTGTGCATTTTTAATAATAATAGACGTGTACAAATATTTTTTATTGTTGGTGTCTATATAATCTGACGTATAGTATATCTATATATGTATGTTTAATTGTAAAAATACATATTAATATTTGGTAAAATAAATAATAAAAATAAAAGTAAAAGTAATAGGAGTAAAAATTAATGACAAACACCAAAATAAAATTTAAATCATATAAAAAAAATATCTACATAAATAACGCAGGACTCTTTATGTATCATCTAAAAAACTGTAATGAAAATCAAGAATAATAAGATCAATGGCAGTTCTTAAAAAAAAAATCGCGTGGATCCATTACTGGGTTGGAAGCCACTGTCCAATTATCGCCACTTCACCTATGCATTTAAATCATAGTCAAAATTTTCGATAGCTCAGTGGCTATTGAGTGGTAATTTCTGGTTTTCCAAGCCCCCATTTCAAAGGTAAGCAAGCAGGTGACCAGTGGTCAAACTGGTCGCGGGGCGCGCGTCACACAATAAGAAACGTCCGAAAACGGGAATTGCATATTGAAAATAATGTAAATCGCCGGCGACAAAAATCGGTCCTGCTATTTACATTTGAAACGAAAGCTGCAAAATATGCTAAACGGGACACGAATATGTAACAGCTGCCAAGATTTATATTTGTTGCCGCGTTTTATTACGAACGTACATACACAAACACACACTCAGCAAACTTTGATAGTTTAACACGAATGTACAGAGTATTAAAATTTGCCCGTATAAACGTGAGTTTATTTCGGTAGAGCTTTTGTATCATAAGAATATGTATGCTTTGTTTTACTGTATTGCAAACTACTGATTAAAATATATGACTAATGATCTATATTCATAAGATGTTCCATAGATATACTAGTGCTGCATAGTTTCACAATTAATCAAATATATTGATTCTCATACTAAAGTATTAGAATAGTTTTGATATAATACCTACATGTAGATGTTGCTTTTTATAAAATGTTTCAAACATGTAGATTTACAGTGTATTTTTAAATATTAGTACAAAATTCTAAGGGACATATTGCTTTAGAGACAAGATCAAATTTCAATGGTTCCATATCTTCAGGTAAATATTCTTAAAATAGCACTTAATTCAAAAAAATAATTATTTTTTACTTGAACTGTAACTACAAATATTTTATTTCATACTCATATTTTTATTATATGTATATGTAGCTAATAAAAAATTGTTTTAAATTAGTAACATGTAATATATTTAATGCTATGTTTTTAAAATTGATTATCACATTGACATAAATTTTAGTCTTTAATGAAAGATCTACATAAAATATATATAACTAGTAATGTACTAATTGAACAATTAACATTTTGAGCTGTCATTATATTTTATTTACAAGTTTTTCGTTTCTTTTTTTTTTTTAAAAATGTGCATTTTTATTTTCACTTTTTAGTTTTTTCAGAAATTATTGATAAATCTTGATAAATAAAAAAAATTAAATGTGTATATAGTATTTAATTATAATAACGCAGTAAATTATTTTATTGTAGCTAATAAGAAAATTGTGAACTAGAAATTGTTTTAAACCAACATGATAGACTAGTGGTATTATTCTCTTGACTATTGACTATTGACTGAAGAGATGGGTTTGGGATGGGAACTTAATCTTTTTAAATATCTTTCGTATCTGGGAGATTTAAATTAGTGATTATTATATAATTATAATTCCGATTGAACATCACAGATTTTCCTAATCTCACGCATGAATAATTAAAATCTAGCCGGGTCGTACATATAGTAATGAAAATTCTATAATAATGAGCTATTTTAGCTCAAATAAATAATATTAAAAAATAAATTATAGTATTGAATAGTTATAAATAGTACTTTAAATTATTTAAAATTTTGTTGTATTATTATAATTTTTTTATTGTTTATTAAACCGATTATTATACATGAGAATAATATTGTTGTACTATATCAATATATGTATGTTAATATTGTGTTACTTAAATATTTACACAGATCTAGTAGTAGTTTAGTTTTAAATATTACAGTGAAATCTCAGTATAGCGAAGCTCACGGTACCGAAGAAAAAACTTCGTTATACTGAATGTAAGAAAGATGATATATTTTGATTTTATTTTTAATAACCATATTATATCAGCATCAAAATAGCCCCTTACAAGATTGACAGATCGTTTTTAGATATATAAAATGCCATTTTTGAGGCCCGGAATTATTCTTTTCCCAGGGCCCTGGTTCGCTCTCGGTGGTCCTGATTATATATAGCCCTCACTTGTTTTACGTTATTTGTACTATTCATATGTATATGTAATTTATATTTAATACCCAAAATGTATGTAATATTGTGTAATTTAATAAATATATATTTTTAATTGTAGACATCGACGAACGCGTGCCTTCTAAACTTTTTCCTCAGTTAAACCAAATTAAGCTACAACACATACGATACGGTTAACACAACACAGCAGTCGTTTCGAATCGAAAGTTTAAATAATTAAACCTCGCAAATTAAATCCGGCGGTTACATTGTGCGCTTTAAACGACGTTTTACGGTGGCACCGTAGAAACGTCTACGCCGTAGACCGTGGGTCTCTTTCATCTCTCTCCTAGACTTTATATTACTTTGCAATGAAGCTGCCTGCGAGCTATGTCGTAACTCTTTCGCGATGGAGCGGATGTTGCGAGATAAGGTACGGGTGGGAAGGGACGGGAATTGTGGGTGGGTAGCAGATACATACATAGAGGCGGGGTGTGTAACGACTTCAAATTAAGAAAATCGTACACTTTAATGGGCTACGTAATAATTCCTTCCCAAGCGTAGTTCACGTGATGCTCGTATAAAAGCTCGGCTCGTATACGTTATCCTGGATGAAAATTAATTGAAAATCGATGCGGGAGGTTTTTGATTAGATTTTGCCAAATTATTTTATACGCTGCATTGTTTAAATTAAATATTTTCGATTACATTGCTCTTAAAAGATCTATGGTATTTATTAATAAATAACTAAAACCACAAACTATAACTATCTTATGAATAAAAAAATATCAAAAGTGATCATCTTGTGTTATCTTTTTTGATAAATTTATTGTCCTAAGACTTTACTACATACTCAACCTAAAAATTAAATATATAATCATTATTGATTTTAAGAGTCGCAAATAATATTATTCGACTACTTCAAATATTTTTTTTAATTAAGAAGAATTGATTTTTAGTACAAAATACAATAATTAAAAAAAATGTTTTATTTAGTATTTAATTTGTAAGTTTTTAACCATATTTTTTTTTAATTTATAAATATATATTTAAATCTGACTATGTCTTCACAGATGGTCATTGAAAAATTAAACTTGCAAATAAATATGCTGCACACCTAAAATATATGAGCATCATCCCAAATAAATTTATCTAGTTCTTCATAACTATCGCTAAAAACATCATTGTCTTTGTCAAGCTCATTGAGAAGCTGGATAGATTTTTTAAGAGAAGCGTTCTCAAGCACTGACAACCTAACCGCGATGTACAAGAATAAGGGTCGCGATCGCGACTCTCTGGGGCAGCATTTGGCCACCTTTTATACCACACAAACCATTAAACACTCTTGTAAAAAACGTTTTATTTTAAAAAATGCAAAAACAAAGCATTTTAAATTTTATATTGTGTCAAAAACATATTTTTTTTCTACAATTTATAATTGTGCAATGATTGTAATCAATATTTCAATTTTTTGTTGTTGACACAATAAGTTATTTTTGTGTTTAATTTATATTTGTGCTTAAAAATGTAGTCACGTTTACGTAACGTTTTATAGTTATGTAAACGTATACGTTAAATAATCATATCTGTGTCTACGTACAAAGTATTTAGTCGTCTGCAAAGCAGGTTGTATTCTGGGTACTGAACTAGAGGTGACGTGAAGAGAGATGCGGCTGCTTTTTTGATTTCGTCTGTTGATGATCGCCAGCTTATTTTGGTTTGAGTTCGTACGCACCCTCGTTTTTAAAAATTGTAGAATTTAAGTAAAAGTTACTTGTGTGTTGTCGGAAGAAGTCTCATACTATAGTAACTGATTTAGGCACTATTTATCCGGTTTTATACACGTGGCTAGCAAGAGGGAGGTGTAGTGCTCACATACTTTTTTTACCCTAACCAGATACGACGAGCTAAAAATGTAATTAGATTAGCTTGAATTTAATTGCCGTTAAATAGGTTTGAAACGGCCGTTAAATTTTTTGAGCAAGTATGAGATATAGAAAATTTAAAACCTGTTTTTTTATTTTTAATGCATATAATATGTACTCTATGAGCTGTATTAGCTCATTATTAGACACTTTTAAATACTAGATATGTACGATCTAGCTCGATTTTAATTAATCATCACGATATTCATCCGTGAGATTAGGAAAATCTAGGTAAACCTAATCTGTGATAATCGATCGGAATTATGATTATATATTAAACACTAATTTTTATCTCCCAGACACGATATTATAATAGTTCTTACAGAAAAAATGAAATGACTTGTGATACTTTATTGCATCTGTCACGTACGGTCTGCATTGACCGTAATTTTAATAAAATTATAAATAGATTTCTCGAATGCCCATATAATTTGCATCACAAACTTTATCAAAAAGCTTTTTAATATATCTATAGATGACCTATATCATGGTTTATCGTCAAAAAAGTTGAAAAATAAATAATATTTGTTGCATTTAATACACAAAGTTTTCATAATTATTATTTTTATCATTTTTTTATACAAATTAATGTATTATTTAAGCATCAACAACTAAAACCCTTTGTGTCCTAAAATCACAGAGGTCTCGTGGAGTTTTATTGAAAAATTAATTATTTACGGTTGCGACTTTCGTCCGTCCGTATCACTCCGTCTGGAAGTTTAAACTGTGTTAAATAATATATTCGGCGAGGAAGTCTTGCTGGAGTTTGCATGCGACAGACGAGCCGTAATTATGATCAAAGAAACTCCACTCGGCTTGTCTTTCGGGCTCGCTGTATACCGAATATCTTCTTTATATGGCCCGTACGTGCGTTTCAGAAACGCGACACGTTCACACGGGACAGTGGTTATAAATATAAACAGTAGTACACGTATATACCATATAATTTACAGCAGGTACAAATTAAAGTTTTCTATGCTGATGATTAAAGAATGTAATACTGGTATTATTGCCATCTCTAGACAGAACGTCCGCATTAACCGACTCGTTTATGGCTGTCACCACCCAGTTCCTTAATAGCACATTGATCAATTTAACATCAGCTACTAGAAGCTATCCGTTTTGTATTATTTTATATATCATATTTTTTATAATTTTTCTTTTTATATAATATATTATGTATCAATTTTTTATAAAACCTGTCTTTGAGGAGTATCGCC
The DNA here is from genome assembly GCF_051122295.1 of Plectrocnemia conspersa. Lineage (NCBI taxonomy): Eukaryota > Metazoa > Arthropoda > Insecta > Trichoptera > Polycentropodidae > Plectrocnemia > Plectrocnemia conspersa. The sequence goes on along the minus strand of NW_028277172.1, from coordinate 2,504,890 downwards.
GTACATGTACGGTGGTCGATATTTTACTGTTTTGAGATACTCCAGATAGTTATATATTAACATAATATATATAAAACCGAAAAAATATTAATTTAAAAGCGTTGTAATTATATATAAAATAATACTAATAAATTAAAGAGTGCGAATTAAATTAACATAACCATAAATATTTTATATTAATTTTATAAGAAAAATATTGAAAATATTGATATAAAAAAATCGCAAAAGCCGAATAATATTAAATAAATACGTATGTGAAATAAATCAAAGCAATAAAACGTTGAGAATTAACTATAAATGCAATATAAAATAATACTAAATAATTAACAATAGAAATATTTATAGAAAAACACATAAAATTAACGCACTTCTAGATGTATACTAACAAATTAAAAAAATGTGTTAAAATTAGCTTACAGTTCAAAGGGTTAATGTTTAAATCTTGGAAGCAAAGCAGCAGTTCAACTTCAATCGTCATATTAAATCAAAAATGAGTAGTCATCTCATAGTATTCAGGAGTTTACTTATAACTTGAAGTACCTGTACTCTGGCACAGAAGTAAGAAATAAATAATACAGTATTTATAAAATATCATTTATGATTAAAATTTCACAAAGCTTGTTCTAGAAACGTCATTTTATAGGGTTAGGAGGAGATATTTTCCCCCCTCCCATTTGAATTTGGCGAGAAAAATACTTGTCATTAATGAAATACATACTATAAATTTTAATGAAATTATATGCTGCTCTAAAATATCTATGAAGCTCAATTTGACAGTTGCGAAACGTCCATTTGCTGTTCAAACCCAAACCTAACCTAATTAAAGTGCTAAAACTAATTATAGTTTAGTCTAAAATACAAACTCTCAGGGAAAAATAAGCGGAAGAATAATTACAGACAGACATCGAATCTCACATATTGCTCCATTTTGTCTGCATTACATATTACACTATGTTTAATAAATATGATAGCTATTCTTACCAATATTACTACCGACTTTTGATATAAGAAGACTAATCTAAGTATATTCAAACCGAATTTTGTTCAATAGGAGGGAGCAAAAACAATTATCACTTCTCAGAAGTCAAAAATTCACGTCAAAGGCAATAAAATCGTGTGCTCGTTACCGAGCGTTCCCACTGCGACGGCGTCGGCACGATTTTATTGCTTTTGACGTGGATTTTTGACTTCTGAGAAGGGATAATTGTTTTTTGCGCCCTTCTATTGCACAAAATTCGGTTTTATATATGCTTCATTCGATTCTCACTTATTGTTAGTCATAATATTGTTATTAAAAAGTCTTAATATGCATGGCAAAGGCACGATTTAATTGCTTTCGACGTGAATTCTACCCATTATTAAACCATTAAAAATTTAATAATAATTTTAGGCGTCACCATTAAACAATTATTTTCTCGGCTCAAATAAATATGTTAAATCGTCCATTTTAGTAATAAATCATAAAATTAAATTTAGAATAAAAACCTTACAATTCTAAAGCCTGAAAACTATCCATCCCGTTTGCTCCGTCCAACTTTCCAAATTCGAAGGGTTACATAACGAAATCAGGCCCATGGAGGCCGTTGCTGGCGCTCTGTATACGAAAGTACACCCCTTTTCTTCTGAGGGTCGTAAAAGGGGCGATGCTTGTTTTGTTTCGAGAATATAAATTAAATTTTGATCGTGCCGCGCCTTGGAAAGCCTTTAGCTACTGCTACCTCCCCACAGCACCACCGTCTTACAGCACCACTACTCCACATTCTTTAATCGAAAATTTAATACAAAGCAAACAACTTCATTCGTATTTTATAGAATAATACTACAAATTTAAATTGAGCTCAAAAATGGTGTTATGGATGCAAAATTATTAATTATAAATAATAAATAATACAGGTTATTATTATTTTTATTTATTACACAACCAAATATTTTACAACAATAAGACTGTCATTATTTGAATAAAGAGCATTTTCTAATTACAATACAGTGGCAAACCTTTACATTGATTTTGAAGAAATCTTCAAAAATCTCTATATACATCAATGCTCCTTTTTGATTATAATAATCAACAGGAAGATTGTTTATTTCAGTGTCCTTAAATTATTAAGAACCAAAAGGTGCATTTTATGAGTTTCAGTTGCATTTTCGCAACACTTGATTGTAATACATATTTTAGATAATTAATAAAAAAAATTGTATCAAGCACGGATAATCCGCATCTGGAAAATCGAAACTACACTGAATATAATAATTAAGATAACTCTTAAAATCTATCGACTTTGGAATATTTCCGATTTTTTTCAGTATTAACAATGAAACTGTGATCGCTTTTTAAATAGATATACATTTTAATTTCATTACTTATTGCTATAAAATAATTTAAAAAGTGACACGGCTTTGTTGCCTTTGAAAGCAAAAAAACTGTATGAATTTAAAATCTTCATGAAATATAAATTAAAAATATTATTACGAAATGTATTTAATTCAACTATATTTTATTTATAAAACAAATAGGCGTAGATAAACAGTACAAAAAAATCGTTCTTGTCTCCCGCTTTTAACTTCGAACAAGTCCTTACGATCTTTAAAAATATAGGTTTTTCAGGTAAATCGGAAAAAAATTATTTCATTTATAAATTATTAATGATAAATATATTCAATAATAAATTACAAAAATAGAATTCATATACTTGATTATTTATTGGAATATTGCTACCATAGTGAAAAACTTTAGCATAAATCCCCAAAAAAATATATGGATGTCAATATATAATAAATTATAAATAGAATATGACAATAAAGTTAGGCACACACGCGTTTATTGCCGTCCCATAAGCAAACACATTATTAGCACACAATTTATGTGTTAATATGTAAAACTGAGGTCTTATCGTATCGGCGCAAACTATACGGCACGGCAGCACCATAAAATGCCTCCTTATATTTTGAGTCTTTCATACCTCACACCCCTAGCAGTGTTACCCCTGCAGGCTCTCTCCAGTCCTTTTATCGGCGTCTTTATAGCTACACAGCAAACAATGGCGCTTCCTAACTAAATATTTTGTTTCTTGATTTCGGCTCCTGACGCTGAAAGCATTTCCTATTGCCTGGCTTTTGCCTAGACAAAGATATTTTAAGGGCAGCAATTTATTATTATACGTACGTGGGTGGATATTTACTAAGAGTTTATGCCAGCTAGTTAGTGCGGAATGCTTAGTAGGCTTATTCTCGAATGGCACAGCGTATACATGCTCAAATAAACGTGCTTTAATATTTATTTTTATACATTTTTTATACAAGTGTTTTTGCAAATATATTTAAATAATGCTTAATAATTGTCGCTATAAACATAATCTGGAATGTTGATTCAATATCTTTATATTCCATTTAATTTTGGGGTTCTCTTGCTTTCTAAAGTCACAGAAATGAGCAGGCCTACCAACAAGTCGATCGCGACACAATATATCGACATATTTACAATCGGTTTTGAGGCTGAAGAAGTATGACTTTGCAGCTAAATAGACGCCAAAAAATCTGGTCACAATTACTACCATATATTAATTATCACATATATAGAGAATTGTAGGTGCCTCTATTAGGGAGTGGAGCCTATAATAATTGAAATCGCAAATTTGTAAACTCGGAGTCTTTTTTGGCGCGTCGGATTGTATTATTGTTGGCTGTGATTTCGTTGGAGCAGCTGTGAATGGTCGAGCTGTCTCTCTGGATAATCCACTGATGATTTTAGTGTCAATGCAGTCGCCTAGTTCGTGTCTATTCGTCTCTGCTTATGTGGCTACGTGTGGTCTCTCCAGAGTATCCCTTTTGCGTCTCCAAATATGACATTTTTTATAATGCTGAATCAAAGTAGCACTTGAGAATCGCAGATGAGGATGTTTGTTAGTCAATTGCATCGCTTCTTGGACACACACAAAATATATTTATGCTTTAAAAAAATTGTCCAAATGATCACTCTAGCGATCGATAACCAAACGAAAGCTTAACAATATTTTAAAGCGCAAGATAGCTCTTGATAATCGCAGATAAGAATGTTTGTTAGTTAATTGCATCGCTTCTTGGGACACACAAAATTTATTTATGCTTTAAAAAAATTGTCCAAATGATCACTTTAGCGATCGGTAACCAAACGAAAGTTCAACAATATTTTAAAGCGCAAGGTAGCTTTTGAGAATCGCAGATGAAGATGTTAGTTAGTCAATTGCATCGCTTCTTGGATACACACACAAAATATATTTATGCTTTAAAAAATGGTCCAAATGGTCACTCTAGCGATCGGTAACCAAACGAAAGTTCAACAATATTTTTAAGCGCAAGGTAGATCTAATGTACGAAGGTAATATAATTTTTAAACGGTATTTATGGGTGATTTCCATATCAGAATGGTGTTGAAATATTTTCAATTATTAACGCAATTGTTTGGTAACGAGATCTCTCTTCCATTGTTGCTAAAATATTGTATGTAGCCTTACTTTAGAAATAGAATTTTTCTTTTAGTTTGTTCAAAATCGTCATTAGAATGACCTCTAAATTATAAAATAATGTATAGTTGGTTAAAACCCTCACAACCTAATAATTTTCATAAGGAATAGTTTAATTGACCTATTTTTTCGCCATTGTTTAAGAGAAATGTTGCTGTTTGATTTGCGGCATTTCTGTCGCAATTATTTTATGCCATTTTAATGTTATATGTTGAATTTTGAACTTGTAAGAACTCAAATCTGAATTAATTAGACAACAAAAATGTTTTCAGATGCAATAAAGCAATCTAAAGCTTCAATAAAATTTTCCTTACGGGTAAGTTACCATTTTTTTCTAAGAGCCAATTTGTTGAAAAACCTTAATTGAATTCGCAGAATTACACCAGAAAACATAAAAAAATAAAAGCAAAATAAAAGAGACAGTGACACCAAAATTCTAAACATATACTATGATTGTCTAATTTATTTTATTTTTAAAAACAACTGCTTTATATTATTTTTTTATTTTTAAGTAAAAAATTGCGTAAAATTAGAAAATGTAAGTGTTTCATACTGATGTAAATTACTGATTTAAATGTAATATATTTTTAAAAATATAATATTTTATTAAAATCATATTGACATCTGTGATATAAACAGACATTATTATTTATTTATAATGATATAGTTAATGATGTAAAAAAGTGTAAAATACATCTGTTTGTGAACGACACATTAATGTATTGCATAGGTGATAATAATAAAGAAGTTGTAGACAATTTTAATATTGATGACAGTAATGAACCTAATAAATTTTGTACTAAAAATATTTAAATAGTTCATAATTTGTCTATTCCACAAAAAAATATCCTAAAATTAAAATAAGTCGATCACTGAGTAGTTGGCTACCTCTGCTTTAAGGTCACTCCGATTCATAAAAAAGGTGACAGGTGTCATGTATTCATAATTACAGGTCAGTAGCACTGCTTTTAGCACCTCAAAAAATTATTAAAAATATATTGCATAAAAATATTTTTATCATTGCAGGTTTATGCTTCTTGAACAGCAACGCGATTTTTGTCAATCTCGATCTATTATCACTAACCTAATGGGTTTTTTTATTTATGTTTTAAGATCTTTGCACTCTAGTGTATGATACAATCATATAAAAAAATTCAAAAAGCGTTTGATAAAGTCAAAGAAAAAAATATTTTTCATCATACCTTGTAACAACTCGCCTATTATTTCCTCACACCGCGTCACCTATCCACACGTATACACATCTGATATTTTTTAGCCATCCTCTCCACCCTTCATATTTCAGCCGTGATAACGTATATCTCATTTAACTAATTAAATCTTCTTTGGTGTCAATTTTGTGCGCGTTTGTGTATTTGGAAGGCGGCAGCGCCATCTGCGCGCGCGAGCGCGAAACTCCATTGTTAAATAACAATTCTGCGTAACAATTTGCCGAGAGACAAGAAACTGACAAATGAAGGCAGCCGTTCGCTTCGTCAGGTAATCAAATAATATATGCAGATTATGTCTCTTACTTCTTACTGGCGAGCTGGAAGAGGACGCGTAGCTGAATGGGCGAATTGCACAACTTTGATCTAAACTCACGAAAACTGATCAAACGCAGAAAATTCATAAATTTTACAGGAAATGTTTATTATTGAAATTATGAATTAATTTTATTTATATATTTTATTATCAATATATTAAAAGTGATATTTAAATACTAATATTTTATTTTAAATATAAAACAAAGAAAATCTGGAGTTCAAGCTAAAATGTAATATACACATTGTAAAACTTCGCTTTAAAGGACTTGCTACAATTGCGGCTCTTAGACCTATTTTAAATAATAATAGCGTGCTCAAACAATTAATCAGGACCATTTTAACATATGCCTCTTCAGTGTAAAAATGCACTAATACTATTTTTATAAATTGCAAGTCATTAAAATAAATAATACAAACAAATAATATATAATACTATACACATTTTTAACTTAAAAAAAATGAATAATTGTCTACAGATAATCAAAGAATATTGCCATTTTCATACCATAAATTATTAAATAAATATTGATACATTAAATTTAAATATAAGCACATATTGCTTAAGAGGTTAAGAAGCACATATCAAGGGCCCCAAATTTTTTGCTAAATATACTCAAATTACAATCGAATCCACAGCTTTTCTTTTCATTTTCTTTGCTAAAATTAAAAGAGGTGTATTTAGTATTTACCCTCAAATTATATATAATCAATTATGTTTTATTATATTGTGGTTATTAAGATTGTAAGCATAAAACATATTGTATATAATTATATATTTGTAAAATTAAATAAAATATTAAATAATTTTATAAAAAATATTTGTTAATCAAAATACAAATTAATTCTTAAATTGTAATTTTTTTTTGCTTTATTTTGCTTTACACTGTAAATAAAAACGTTTAATTTTATATTAATATTTTTATTATATTGTAGCTAATAAGAAATTGTATACATACAAATAGTTATAAAATAGTATTGTATTTATATTTCTAAAATTATTTATGTTATCGCAATAAATATTGTGTTGGAACCAAGAAATTAACTGCATATTATTTTTATTAAAAATAAATTCGCATAGCACCAACGAATTTATTTTTATATACACATTAATTAAATTGTATGCAATTTAGTATAACCGTGTGTTTCTCATTAATAAGTAATTATAATTAAATATTTAATATAAATATGAAGCGAATAAAATAAATAAAGGTCATTGACCACTCGTCACAACGACACTCCATCGTATAATTGCTGGAGTATCTACGATTCACTTATTCCTGGTTTTCACTACCAGAATAATTAAAAATATAAATCATCTGGTAGATGCTAGTAGAAAAGTCCAAATATATTTTCACTAGTAGATATATATTTTTACTAGCGAAAATATAATTTAGCTTATAAGCGCTAATGTACTGCGCTAAAATATCTATGAAACACAATTTGACAGTTACGAAACATTCATTTGCTGTTCAAATACAAACCTAACCTAATGAAAGATCTATAATTAAATATAGTTTTAGAACTTACGTTAGGTCAAGTCCAAAATACAAAGCCAACTCTTCTCTCAGAGGAAAATAAGCTGAGGAATAATTAAAGACATTGCATCTTACATATTGCTCCACAGTTTGACTGCATTTCGATTTTACACTATGTTTTAAAAATATGATAGCTATCCTTAATGATATTACTATGGATTTATATTATAAGAGAGCTGATCAAAGAATATTCAAACCAAATTTTGATCAATAGGAGAGCGAAAAAACAATTATCACTTCTCAGAAGGCAAAAATTCACGTCAAAAGCAATAAAATCGTGTCGGCGCCGTAGCAGTGGGAACGCTCGGTAACGAGCGTTCCCACTGCGACGGCGTCGGCACGATTTTATTGCTTTTGACGTGGATTTTTGACTTCTGAGAAGAGATAATTGTTTTTTGCGCCCTTCTATTGGTCAAAATTCGGTTTAGATATGCTTCATTCGATTCTCACTTATTGTAAATCGTAATATTGTTATTAAAAAGTCTTAATTATCTATTATTAAACCATTAAAAATGTATTAATAATTTTAGGCGCCTCTAAACAATTATTTTCTCGACTCAAATAAATATTTTAAATCATCCATTTTATTAATAAATCATAAAATTAAATTTAGAATAAAAACCTTACAATTCTGAAGCCTAAAAACTATCCATCCCGTTTGTTCCGTCCAACTTTCCAAATTCTAAAGGTTACATAATGAGCGTTCCCACTGCGACGGCACGATTTTATTGCTTTTGGCGTGGATTTTTGACTTTTGAGAAGGGATGATTGTTTGAGAAGGATTGACTTTTGAGAAGGGCTAAATTCGATTTAGATGTGCTTTATTCGATTCTCACTCGTAATATTGTTTTGAAAACTCCTAATATAAACCCTTGATAATCGAACGTTTTCAAATTACTTTTGGCCTAAACTGAAAATTCACCATATGGCAACACTGAGCAGTAAAGAAATCAAGAAAATTATTAGATAAATATTATAAGTAGATTTTTTAATAATTTTCAATGCCTAATTAAAAAACTTTGCATAAAGTATGATTTCAGAAAATTTGTCGCAACGGTGGCTAATTTTTAGAAATATTAGTATATTTTCTTTATATTTATTGTAATACTTTAACCCTTAAATGTATGATTTTTCCAAATTAAAAAATAAAAATATTTTTATACTAAAATTAGGCTGAAAATGACGGCAAAAATAATAAAAAAAAACATTTAGGGCTATTTATGGTTTATATTAATAAAAAAATCTTGTCGTAAATATGCAACATCATGCAGAACGCGACTAAATATATTAAATTAAAAACGTACAAAAAATATTTACAAGTGGAAATTCTCAAGGCAATCTTTCTTCTTATTAAAAAATAAGACCAGACCACATTTTTCACACATTGTTCCTGAAATTCTATTGCATTTCGGCATTTTGCTTTTGTTTCCCTTGATCAATATGGGTCAGTGTCTACAACTGCATGTTTTATTTATTTTATACAACTATTTCAAAAAATAGAAATCAAAAATAAATAGAAAATGGTAGACTAACTTATTTGGAGTATATAAACTAATTTTATTTTGTTTTATATCCACTAGCACCAATGAAAACAAATGTGACATTTTTAAAAAAAAATGGCATTATCATATGTACAGAGACATCTATCGTTATAATTTGAAAACACAATGGCTCGGCGTTTGTTACACATATGTAACCCTATGCAATAGAGTTCCTTTATTGAACGTAGACTGAGTGATAATCGCTTAAATAAACTGTTGCAGATTTGCAACAGCATGATTAAGGTCGTCAGCAAAACGTAATAATTTGTAATTAAAAATAACTTTATTAATATCAATAATAAACAGAAGAAACATTATTGGTTCAAGAATAAAACCTTGAGGAATTCCTGATGTGGCAATGTATATTTAACACATTGACGTCGATTTGAAAGGTATGATTCTAAAATCATACCTTATCAAAAGCTATTCAAAATTGGTGTAGATGACGAGATTTTTTATTAGAAGACTAGATTTCTTGCTTCTGATTTCATTACACAAATGAGATAAATCTGATTATTTAGTAGTATTATATTTATTGAACAAATTAAATTTTGTAATGGTAGTATATATAAAAAACCTTTATTTAATTTTCTGATAAATTAATAATATTTACTAAAGTTCTTTTAATCAATATAATTATTTCACTGTAAACGAGTTATAGTGGAGATAATCTAATTTTAAACTATGCGTATTCCAACCAAGTGTATCAGCGTATCATCACAATAATATATCTTTGCAATTTCACGCGCGTTGATTAGTCAACGACTCAGCGATTCAGAGCGCCTTTTATAAGATTCAACCAATCGGAGCATAATAATTTGATTTGAATTTGTGCTTCTCTAGTTCGAGTTTACATCCAATAACTACAAAGCTAATTACCGACCAAAAAGCTAAACACGACAAGCGTGTGCTTACTTCGTTAAGATGCCTACGTTAGAATTAATTATATAAAAACAAACGTGAGCTACTGTAGCAAGATGCAAACGTTGTACTTATTAGTTATTAAATCATTGTTACATTAAAAAAATTTAACAATTATTTTTTTGTCATATCAAATAAAAATTTATTATAATATTACTTAGTGTGTATGTGTAATGGTTATAAAAGTTAGCAGCGTTTAGGGGCGTATAACGAAGTAGTTGGAAAGGTGGGCGTCGCGACGCCTTTTCTAACTGTGCCTATACTTTGAGTTAACGACAACTATCGCCGAACCGAAACGACGCTAAGAACTGGCGTCAGCACTTTTGAAGTTAAATTACAGCCCTTAGGTGGTGCTTCTATAATAATTGCCTGATATCTGGGAATGTTAGCGTTTAGGCGATTCTCAAAACTAAATTTATTATTTTAATACTAATATAAAAGTATTATGAACCCTATAAAATTAATTCATTAAATGAGTACAAATTAATGATCATTAACCAATTTATATAAAGTACCATTATAATATTTTTTTTAAATAAAAAAAAATAATATTTTTGATAAATGTAATATATTTGTATAATTTGTGAAATACGATATAAAGTATTCTACAAGCTAATGTAAAATCATTTTAAAATAAAAGGTATAATATAATATATAAGATTATGTTTAAATAACATATTATTTATTAAAAATATTTTGAAAAATATTCAATTTAGGCATTGAAATTTTGAGAATCGCCCGAAATTTGCGGGAAAACTCCAAAGTTACGATCTTACACGAGTATACTCGTTCTTGATGACTAAGGTGGGTACCGCTAACGAGCCATCTTTAAGCCGACTCAAAGGACGATATCGATAATACTTACGTACGTTTCTATACCACTGTATCGTATACCTATGTATTGTATAACGAGCCTATTCCGTATACCTGTATTATTTTTTGTAATGAAATTATAAGCATTAGAAAATGTTATACTAATATTAATAAATTAAAAACATTAAAATAACATATGTGTCATATTAGATTATGCCTAAAAAATAATTTTAATAAAAATAATATTTATTAAATATTAAAAAAATATATTAAAAAAATGATTATATATATAAAAATAATAATAATCATTTCAGTATACTTGTTTAATTTTTTTGGTTATGCAATATTATTTTCTGATGAATCAAACTAAGATCATTAAAACATATATTATTATTATTATTAAATCAAAAATATTAAAACGACAGACATGTTAAAAACGATAATGCCTAAAATATATTACAACATGAACAATATTTGTATTATGAAAGTTTAAAATAAATAATAATATATTTTTAAAAAATCATTTTTTAATGAATTTCAGCTGTGAAATTATTAAAATACGTAAAAATAGAATAAAAACTTATCATATGATATCTTATACAATATGCATAAAATATCTTATACATATAAAATTTATATAAATTGTTTTTGTAATATATAATATAAATAAGAATAAAAATGTTAAAAACATTTTTTTTAAAAGGTTTTTCAAAACAAAAAAATTGTAGAAGTAATTTAAAAATAACTTTGGCGAACTATGAAAAATTTCAAGGTTGAAATAATATTAGATAATACTCTTATATCTTATATTTTTAATATATATTATAGTTCATAGATACTCATAAACATATTTAACTGTTAACAATCTAGGCATGAATTTGCATTTCACAAATATATATCAGTATTTGTGAAATGCAATATATATCAATTTTTATATTCCGTGTGATTCCATGATTTCTATAACTATTTTCTCTTTAACCATAGAAGCTGTGGTATAAAAAGAGTAAGTAGTATTTTGTCTTTTTTATTTGCCAATTGTCGATTCTAATAGAATGTTTCATGACATTTTAAAAATGGAATATTACAATAAATTACATATTATATTTAATAACACTAAATAATTAAAAAGTATTTTTTTCTAGTAAAAGTATTACTCACATATTTTACTTTACTTCTTACGTCCATCGAAAATATTGCTTTACGGTTTAACAAATGATTTTTAAGGATTTTTTTGAGATTTAAATAAAATAAATTTTTCTCTAAAAGTTTATTTTATATTCTATTAAAAGATGTAATTACAAAAAATAATAAAAAAATATGTGAAAGATATGTTGTTTAATGTTTTTGAAAACGATTCTAAGAAATTTAAACAAATACAAATTTTTTTGGTACATCAATTTTTAGAGTTCTAAAAAATACTGCAGAAAAGATTGTCAAATAGCTTACAATAAAATATTCAAATATTATATTATAATAATAAAATAATAAAGAACTAAATATTTTGTACTTTAAATAAAAATAACAAGTTTCAAATAATTTGGCCGGTAAGTTTCTGTTCTGTAAGACTTATTGTTAACAATGGTTTGCAGCAACAACAACTCTGTATGCTTCAGTTTATTAATGTAATAAATATCATAAATATTACTGTAATGGATAATTTAAAAATATACATACATTTGTATTAATTAAAAAGAAAGTTTGATACATCATTGAAAAAGTCCACAGCAGCATAATATTATTTCGGAAATATGAGTATTTTCTAAAATTTCTGCAATTAAAAAGGGTTTTTTTATTATTACTGCTTGATTATTAGCTTTTAGTTTGGCGATAATTGTCACATGAGAATATAATTTTTTTTGAGTTACATCAGATTTTTTTTAAAAAGTATACATCAAGAATAGTTGGACTAATAATAAAATAGTGAATAGTTGTAAAACGGGCGGATAAATTCGGTATTAGAATATTAAAACATTTAATTGAAATATCCAGTTATAACATTGCGTTAAAATGAGGTTACAATCAAGATCTACAAGTAGACATTGTAATACACCACAATAAAATGAATTACTAGAAATCTATAAAATATTTTATTTTTATTATTTTTTAAAGATTGTAAATTTATGGTTTTTATTAATTACAATTAATTTAAAAAGATAATGTTTTACATATTATATCTAGACATGGCTATGTGCTGTTTTAAATATATGGTATAATATATGTATTATATTTACATCTAAAAAATATGTAAAAAACAATATAAATCATACCTAAATTTTCAAGAACACATTCACATAATTTGAAACACAAATCGCACGCAATGAATTATAATAATAAGGGGTTAATGTATGTGAGGCACGTACGAGAGAGCCTCAGACTCAACGGATGTAGAGAGGGAGAGCGAGAGAGATTAGTGGATCTCCAGGACAGGGCCGGTTACAATTAGTGTAATTGGGCAAATCAGTGCACCCCACTCTGGTGGACCCACGACATTCTCTCGAGGATCTTACAATTACAGCATTCCACCCACCCGCCGAGGATGCCACCCCCAGAGGCGTTGTTACCACCCCCGGGGACACCGGCGACCACCCCCTGCATACATACACACACCGCGGATGGGGGTAATTTGCATTTCTTGAATTGCTGCCGAAGACGAGCTGGAAGAATGGTGCCAACTTGGCAACGAGAACGAGTCGACACATTTAGAATTAAACAATTGAATATGTACACTTACAAAGAGCTGTGCAAAGTATTTTTAATACATATTTTTATTTGCATTTAAACTTCTTTAATGTCACATGCTCTTAATGAATCTATGGTTATTATCAGGCGCGTACGGTGAGATAGAAATGTTTTCTTCGTATTCCAAACAGAAAGTCGGACTGCTTACTTTTATTGTAACTATCATGTCAATGCATTTTATTTTATTTATGATTGTGATTTAATGTAACAACAAAAAAATATAATAGATACAGGAACGTTTTTTTTTTAATTAATTAGTTCCAACGATGTTTTAAAAACATCTTAAAAAATAATAAATTAATTAATTAAATAAATAAAGAAAGTCTTTTCTCTATGACGATATAAATTTGATAAACCATATTTACTTAATTTATAAAAATTCTACCTAATTTAATTAAATACTGTAGAAAAAAAAGCCTTAGAATAAATATACATGACTGAAACGATGTGTCTAATAATAAGTAAACCTAATCACTTATATAAATCTTATTTATATTTTTAATATTCCAGAAAACTCATCGGCAAATTATTATCTTTAAAAGCTTACTTTTTACTTATTAAAGCAGCTAAAAAATATTTTTTACCTTAATTACCAAATATGTATAAATTTAATCTGTCGCATAGTAGTAATTAGTAAAATAAAATTATCGCACACAAATTGTGCGTGTTCTACCGAAAACTCGTTAATAAGATCTCGACCCTTTAACATATTAATCATACCATCTCATAAACACTTTATTCTCGAATAATTCAAACTAACAGCTTTCCAAGGGTAGACTACTTTTAATGTTTTCTTAGATATACGACTGTCAAAATGTAGTAAATAATAAATAATATATTAAAACAGTCGCACTTTCTATTTTATTCATTGCGAACTGCTATGTGTCGATAAATATATGATAATATATTTATATTTGATTTTTAATATTTATAAGAATACACTTATAAAATAATAATTTTAATTACGGCTTAAAAATATTATATTGCAATAATTTATTAAATTTCCCAGGACATTGAAAAGCTCGCACGCTCCATCGCAAGAAAGCTTTCCTAAATGTTTTAACAAATTACCACCGCCCTTCCGCTAGACGTTTCAAAGACAATGACAAAGTTCACCTTCTTAAGGGTAACACCCTTTACCCTCTCTACAATTTTCCCTTAAGAAAACACGTATTCTCCCTTCATTGGAGAGACGAACAGAGCGCAGCGGGAGAATTCTTCGCGAGGCGAAAATTTATGTACAAACGTACGTGCAATTGATTATAATTAATTATCCGAGCCAAAGTAATTCGTCAATATAGTTTAGAACAGAATAATATTTTTAATTAATTATAAACATGTGGTTATAGTCTTATATTGAGCTATGCATTTAAAAAGATAGATATGTAATTACCAATTATTTATAAATTAAAGAATCTCTTATCATTGACATAAAATTGTAACATAAGATATTTTAAATGATATTGGATTTGTTAGTAAGACAGAATATAAATATTTTTAATAATAATATAAAAGATAAATTTATGATGCTCGTGTTTTATTAAAAAAGCAATTACAGTATTAATTAATGGTGTGTACATAAATTATAAATCTTAATTACAGTAAGGAAATTTATCCTTTATTTGGTTTTAAGTTTCACGGCGCCAAATTTCGTATTACCTCTCGCGAAGTTATTTGCCGAGAGCGTTCTGAAACACATGGGCATAGTTGTTCGTGTATGAATTATTATTAATAATAATTATTGAATAAAATAGAGTATTTATTAAAATCTATAATTAAATGTTTTTATTGGTACTAAAAGAACTGCACTGTATTAATATTTCATTTAATAAAATCTAATGAAATAAATCAATTTTTAAAATATTTTTTTTACAATAAATATTTTAATTCAAGACATCAGACACACTTTAAATTATCTTATTTAATATAAATGTAAAACTCATTTACTACTTTTTACAGAAATCGAAAAACGTGAGTAAATCTAAGAAATATATATTAATTCTCAAATGGAATTTAATAAATATGTAAACCTTAAAAATATTATGAAGAGCTTTCAAACAATTTGTTTGATTTGACTTTAATTTTTTTTATGTATGACTTATTTGTTAATTAAAATGATTTTATTTTTTTTTAATATATGTACATAATATGCGGTATATAATAATCTATGGCAATTTAAACAATGTTTTAACATTTTAAATTAGGTATTTAAGTATTTTTCATAAGTAAATTTTATAATACTGAAATCATTGAAAACGCGACATCAAAAAGATACCGTTGAAGAAAATATAAAAATATCAATAAATTTAGAATAGTACTATATTTTTCTATAAAAATGTTGATATTTGTTAGATTCAATTAAATTATTAACTGTATACAATTTCATTCTTAAATAAAATGGTAATTGGTATAGATTTTGATTGAATTTTATTAAATTAAAAATGATTTATTTGCAAATATTCTAATATAAATTTAGTATATAATATTTGAATTTATATCTTAAAATTTTAATATCATGTCAGAGATTATTTTTTATTTATTTTGTATTATGTATTTTATTTTATTTAATTTTTAAGAAAATTCAAAATTTATTGATAGCTTTTTTAAGTAGGTACTATAAAAATACATTTTTATTAAAATCTTACATATTTTATTTTAATTCGATATTTTTTATAAGGAATCTTCAAATATAAAAGGACTGATCAAAATATATTCAAAATGAATTTCGCTCAATAGGAGAGCGCAAAAACAGTTTCTTCTCAGAAGTCAAAAATCCTCGTCAAAAGTAATAAATAGTATCCAAACGCAATTTTTTTCGTTGCGAAAAATTTCAATTGCTCCTCTGATTTTAACGAATCTCAGTAAATTAATGTATCAAACTTGTGAATGGTAGAGCAAGTCCGGATATTTAGCTTCCATTCCTAATAAAAAAAATCACTGAACAGACTATAAAAACAATTTAAGTTCAATGCTGATACTGGTTCAATAACATGTGATAGTTTGAGATATTTCCCACAAATAACCCGCTAGTGAATAATACAATAAATACCAAAAAAAATATTCAATCGCTCATATGAGTTCAAAAATTTTCAACACAACTTTATCTTGACTTGAACACCAAACTGCAGTATGGTAGATCAAGTCAGGTGTTTCGAAAGAATTTTACCGAATAAAGTGACACAACTGGGCTTAATTTCTTACAAAAACCTACTGGTGAATAATACAATAAATATTCAGAGACTTGCACTTTTACAAGACCTCTGAATATGATTTGTCTTGTTATGTAATTGTCTATTGATGTTACTCACAGTGTGCTCAATTTTTCTATCATCTATTCTCACCGACAAACTGAAAGAATTAAATATATATATTTTTCTAAAACACATTACTTAATTATTTACCAATGGTATATTGCTATTAAATTAGTTAATAAATTACTTATTTATAAACAGACTTAAATTGCAGTCTCATTATTTTTACCAAAAGAATAGGTTGCTTATTATTTATTTAATTTAAAATAAGACCAGCATACTCTTATTATAACACAAGAAAAAATATATAGAAAATTACATAGTGAGTAGGAGACAAAATCATAGAAAATTTTCTTGTACTAGCTCCTAATAGCTGATTTTTAATTGATCAATATCCAATGCCAGTGTATTAAGGAGCTGAATGGTGACAGACATAGGTGAGACGCTTGATGCGAACAATCTGGCTCTAACGGGCATCAGAAGAGGACGCGATCCTGATTCTCAAAGACGTTTTGGAACCCAAAACTGGAATTCCTTGAAAATTATAAGCTGATAGAAAAAATGCTAAACGACATAAAACTCTCAGCGAATCGTATCCCAACGCTCCTAAAATAGATTCGCTAAGATACAAAAATGGATAATAGCCAAATAACATATTATAAAAATATGTTAAGCACATCTAAACCGAATTTTGCCCAATAGAAGAAATCAAAAAACAATATCCCTTCTCAGAAGTCAAAAATTTACGTCAAAAGCAATAAAATCGTGCCGTCGCCATCACAGTGAGAGCGCTCGTTACCGAGCGTTCTCACTGCGACAGCGCCGACACGATTTTATTGCTTTTGACGTGAATTTTTGTCTTCTGAGAAGTGATAATTGTTTTTGCACTCTCCTATTGAGCGAAATTCGGTTTGAATATTTTTTGATTAGTGATTATATATTAGAAGTCTATAGTAATATCGGTAAGGATAGCTATAATATTTTTAAAACATAGTGTAATATCGAAATTCAGACTATGGAGCAATATGTGAGATGCGATGTCTGTCTATACTTATTTTCCCCTGAGAGATGAGTTGTCTTAGTTTATATTTTTGGACTTAATCTAATAACACCCTATCTGTAATGATCGACTGGTAATATACTAATATAATAATCACTAATTCTAATCTCTCATATAGGATAGAAAAGGAAAAATACAAGGGGTTTGAATCCATGTCTTTCAGGTATTATTCACTGAATTGTACCACTGCTCCATCGTGCTATTATGTTTAATATTAATCACAATTAACACTTGCGATTAAAAATTAATTTTCTTAATTTTACACCCTTAACGAGCCGCCCTTGAGAAAATATGATCATAAAGCGAGAAGTACGCGGACGCTCGCGCGCAGCATTATATTTCTATACTCGTTAAAACATAATCTTGATTGTTCCATCTCTCTCCATCGCAACCAGTAGTACATACACGCCATCCTTTTCCCTCCTTAAGCCCGCCTCACACTCGCGACGCTTCCGTTCCACATAAACTACTCGTTTCCAGGCGGCGTCAAGTTTTCGCATCGCGTTGCAAGAAAATTAGTTATTAAAATTTTCCTCGCAACTCACTCTTTGATATATGCGAGTTGTGAGCACATAACACCACCCCCTCGACACTCACCCGCTAAACACCCCACCTGTATGTGGAAGATGGAGTTTTCTAATTATAAAGCCGGAATACGCCGAGATGTACGTAAAACTTTAAAGGCTCGGCCTCGGTACATCCATTTAGATGTGTATCGCGCATAATTAACGGAGATAAAGCGAGAATCGACGGGGACAGTCTTCAAACTATATTACCATACCGAGCGATGTAGTGTGTGACTTAATCTTGACGCTTCGGCGGTAACGAGACGGGAAATTTTGATAGTTTAAAATATGTGCGTACATTAGGGCATGTTTTGTTGTGTCGGTGGAGGAGGAGAGTGGGAGTGCTTGAAAAGCTTAAAATATGATATGATAATTATAATTGGGTGGTTTTCCAGGTGGAAAGTTTATTTATGTCGAGAGCCACGTGTAGTGGATTGTGATAATATTTCCTTAGATAAGGCTCATAGCTAATAAGAAAAGGAATATCGTAAACAATGTAATATGATATAATTTAATTATAAACTAAAATAATAATAATATTAAAATTATTAAATACATAAATTACTACATTAACAATTAAAAAAGTCATCCAAATCCCCAAAAGTCGCTGTACTTTCAACACTTGCTAGTTAGTTTATTTGATTTTTTACAAATAAAAGCAGTATCAATGTCAGCAGACTTTGGCAAACCAACAACACTGTTTTCATTCATGTCATTTCACGGTCACTAACCTTTTATGCTGTTCAAAAGCGTGACAAACTCCCTTGATACTAAAATCCAGGTCAATGTACTCTATACCAAATTTTGTCATTATATACTACTTCGGAAATTAAGCAACTTTTCTCAAACAGTCTTATTAACTTTCTTGAAAATTACGAAATGACATCCATCAGTATGTAAGCTATAGTACTTGTCGCTCTAATGAGTATTTCGCTCGCTCTGGAGTACAGCAGGGAAACGATTTGCGTCCTTTTCTCCTTCTTCTCTTTATCGATGACATTAATGCTGCAAATACTTAAAATATATATAAATATATATTAAGCTAATGACCTAAAATGTTTTTACAGTATTTGCACAAATCCAGATTTCAAAAATTTTTGGCAAAAAATTGAAGTAAAAGATTCTCGGCATCGTTATGCGGAGCGCGTGTCACTTTAACAATTTATTTCCAATTTGCGTCCTAAAATATTGCTTCACTATCTGAAATCGTACGAGAAAAAAATACTCATTGTTGTTATAGAGGAATTAAAGTAAATTTTTAAAATATTTCTATTAATAAGATTTAGGAACAAATCCTTTTTGTTGGTATAAAATTTATGGCGACCCAAATTAATTTTTATCTTTTTTCCGAATAATTTTATAACTACTTTCCGAATAACATATGAAAGAATGAAGAAACCTGTTCTAAAAAATATATAAATGGTTGGCTTTTTACGTCTCTGAGTGCTTACAAAAACCCTCTCCCTTCGCCAGGTGCCGGGAATATCAAAAGTTTTGAGCCACGCCAGATAGTTGCTCTTGGGTCATTAACTAGATCAGAGGTGATAGCTTACTACTTTTATATCGGCCTGACGCCGGGATTTATTAAATCTTACTCTATTAAAGGCGTCATAGCAGGACAACAAGTCATTCGCAAAGCTAACGTTCTTGGACAGCCGTTAATGGAGATGATCGGGCCGTCCTCATTAAAGACCAAGAGAGAGATTTCGCCTTTGTCTGGTCGAAACCTTCAGAGACTATAGCTTCCTTGCTACATTCTCAAACTGAAGCTTTTCTTACATATTACAAGATTAGCTACGCATTGATTTGATTATCCACAAAAAACGCCTTTTTGTGGACGACGATCGCATTTGCGTGCCTTACCGATCAACATCCTATGAGAGCCCCTGAATAATTTGCTCCGTAACCTGTGTCTTCAGTAGGTTTAACTAGTATTTATTAGTAAATTTTATTTGAAAAGCAATTATTTTTTATAGATTAAATTTATAATTGTGTAAATTGCGTCTTCACCGAAAACCCAAGATTATCAAAATTCATTTAATTTTTAACATAGCGTTTCTTAATCAAAGCACTTTAATTATTGAATGGTTGTAACGACAATCCATTGATGCCTAGCGATTTTTAGGTAAAGGTTGTAGAAAGCGCAAACTATTTTAATTTCCAACCCCCACATTTCGTTTAAAATTATGTCGCGACCCAATCATCAACAAAGTTGAAGTAAAATTATTTGTGGGACTTGCGCTTATAGTTTTGATTTGTCTGAATAAAACCCATACTTTTATGAAACAAAAGTTAAATTTATACATATTGTATAAATATTTTTTTAATAAAATTTAATTTTTATATAAATACTAATTTAATTATACGAAAATATGCGCTTTCAAAAAGTCATAATTTTTATGTTTAAATCTGTTTTGGAAATTACATAAAATCATTATTAATCATTAATCGCTAAGATACTGAGGTAGTTCGCGATCTGCGTCGCGTCGCTTGGCACTCATCCGACAGTTATTGGGGCTGTTTCTTGTGTTGATATAATTTTAAATTGTGATGATTTAATTTTATGTCGCTATTTTTTTGGTACTTGAACTGTTAAATAAATAAATAATAATCTTATATTTTTGTCAAAAAAAACTACCACCAAAAAAATTATCATTGCTTCGCATCACTGCCATAGATAGTCGTGATTGCGTCCTTTATTCTTACTTCGTTGGAGGAAAAAGTCAGCGCTGATATTATTTTCACCGAATATATAATTATTCCTATCAAAACTATATTATATAAGTAATTCATTAGAGCAAAATAAAAGTAGTTCAAATTATCACAATGATTTAAAAATATTGTATGTTGTTTAAAAATCAATGAAATATATTTATTTAAATTAAATACTACTTAACAAAGCAACTCTCTTAAAACATGTCATTTGATATAAAAAAAAAATCCTAAAATAAAATAAAATTTACTGCTGATTAATATCTCGCAAATATAGTGAAAAATAGAAAGTATTGATCTCGAATATTGATTCTAGATCTTATTTAAGTATTACTTAATATGTAAGTTCTGAATAATATTAAATCCAGCTATTAATCTTAAAATAATAAACTTTAATTACACAACTAATTGAATATGTGTATGCCACTTTACTTCAGCGGTTGATGTTTCAGACTGCTAATTAAAATATTCATTACTGAATCAATTTATTTAAAAATATGTTTCGCGTATAAAATATACGTAAAATCACATAGGCATAGCACTTTTCAAAGAGTTAAATTTAGTTAATATAATTATGGAATTTGCTTTAAACGTAGAAATTCTTAAGCTCCAAGAACACGTCTACGCATTATTATGTATTATGTTTTAGACGGGTAGCGGGTATAAGAAGAAGGTATTCAAAAACCTTTGATTCGACTTCAAAAGTGTGCCTAACAAAAGGCCGCCTCTTTCATCTCCACCGTCTTATACACCCGAGAGGAGCTTTCACAAAAAGCTTTGCGAAAGGGGCGGCGGAGGAGCCTTCTTAGCGCAGGGGTCGACAAACGCGGGTGTGGGGGCCCCGAACACGACCGAGGCTTTATAAAACGCCTTCCAACGAAGGCGGGGCCTTTCCAAAGATTTATCTTCAGAAAATACCTACTTCGGAGGCTGGGTAAAGTGGCCTTTCTTTCTCGGGCCGGCCCCTCTCTCCGCTCTGCCAGCTATGGAACAATGGTTTGAGGGTTTTCGATTCGCGATCAACCAACTAGGGGTGTAGTGTTAATTATACTATAAAAATACTAAAGAGGAGTTATGTATAGCATATATCTATGTGTAAGCTAAGATTGTCATTAAGTCATAAAGTGTTTTTTTTAATAAGAACAATGAAGATGGCCTATCATAAATATGTTTACATAAATATTTCATATATACAGACTATATCAAAAAAATAAAATACTCACCTTTGAATTTCAACCACTAAATGATCAATTAAGAAACTATCTTTAATAATGTTTATTATTATACAAATGAATTAAAATTACAAAATATTAAATTAACGTGGATAAAAATGTCAAACTTTGTGCTTTGATATATTGCATGAAATTATTATGAAATATGAAACTTTTTCAAAAAATTCTCTTTCAGAAGAAAAATTTTGGAGAGCCCCTAAGAACATAAAATGCTTAATGTGTCATCATTTATGTTGGATCTAATTTCAGTGGAGGTTAATTCTTTTAAAGAGAAAGCTCTCTCTAAATGTTGCATTGAATGCATCATGTTTTTCCTGATCAAAGTGTTTATACAGCATCTCTCTTTTTACTGCTTTTGCCAAATTGTTATGTTTGAACTAATGGCTAGACTTTCAATTATTGTTTTGGTTTATAAATTTGTTTTACATTGCCACTTGAGTAACTGTCGATTTCTCTAGACAATAACTTATTAATTTTAATTTTGCCTTAAATCAACTATCTCTCTATCTTTATTTTTTAATCGTTTAATAAATTTTTATTGTTGACTCATAACACTGATCTATCGTTCTGATTTTTGCTTCCTCTATTTGACACTTGAAATTGAATTGATTTTAATTAGAACATGTGTTGGAGATGCACATTAAGAAAACTCGTACTATAAAATTCAATAGTTTTTAATATCTGTCTGAAATGTCCGTTAGTGCACAACTTTACATTTTATGAAATGCACTTTTAAATAATGTAAAATAATATGATTTTTGTATATATTTTAATGTTATTTATATTTATATGTAATATTTGTCAGCCTTAAATAAAATATAAAATATTTTTAATTTATTTCTATTTATCTGATAGTTAATTGTTTAATATGACATATCAATAAAACATATATATAAAATATAACATTAATGAAATAAAGACAAAGGTAATAATATTATAATTTAGGACATTTATTATAGAAACCCACTATTTTTTTATTTCACCATAACCAATATATTTATGCTTATCGATGTCTACAAATATGTAAAAAGCAAATGTATTGTACTTATTATATTATTAGCAAGTATGGTAATCAATTGTAAATTCTAAAATATATTTAAAAATATATAAAAAAATAATAATAATAAATTGGTAGCAAATATCGTGTTTATTTTTAACAAAGTTACTGGTTATATTTATATTAGCTTAATAAATAATATTTATTTAATTCTAGATCTAATTTTTTTTTTTAAATATTAAATTATACAATAGAAAAATGTCATATTTTACAATATTTATAATACAAATAAAATCATAAAAAATGTCTATGAGAATAATGATAATGAAAATAATATACATACTAAAATAAAAAACATTGTTTATAGTTTAGGTCATATTATAATATAATTTTATGATAAATACACAATTTTTTTACAATTATTTTTAATAAAATAATTTTCCAACTTACACTTAAATTAATTCAATAAATAAATTACTATCTTATATACGATTTTATTTATTAAAAACACATTTTAGAAATTTAATACATTTTTAGACAAATTTAATTGTATATTTATATAATAATTTATATTATTGAAAATCATAAGTTTAATATAATTGAAGCTACTGGTTCGAAATATATATTTTTTAATTTTTTATGGTTGCTAATACATAAGTAAATTATTTTTTGATGAGCTTACTAAAATATTCTATTCATTGAAAAGTAAATTTTTAATCAATAATTTTTAGACTGATATTTAGTTATACACGTTTTATTTTTAATTGTTTTTTTAATTGTAAAATTATCAAGAACAGTTTTTTAATAAAATCAATAATAAAATTTTAACGCTACGCTACGCTAATTAATATCAAATTTTTATATATGTCATATTTTAATTTATGTTTTTAATAAAAAATTCGTTAACGCCCACCAACACCGCAGTAACTCAATTTAGTGTAAAATTATTTTAAGTAGAAAGGGAAGGTGTGTAAAAAATAGTTATTGCAATTTTTATATTTCTATATACATATAGTTAAACATACAAAGTGGTTATATATTTATTTTAAAGTTTTTTCCTTTATTTATTTTTAAGAATAAGAATATATCACAAAGTTTCTGAATTATAACCCGTATTTTCACATTTGCACGCTTAAACATAGACATACAGTAATTTATCTATATATTAAATGGTTAGGGTACCCTCTTTTCACACTTGTCGTTTATGAAGACAAATAGAACGTCGTGATTCAGAAAAGGGGAACGTCGTAGAAAATATATGTATGTATGTCCACTTGTACTTATACTATATCCAAATTGAAATATTACACGAATATGTATATACTTACATCACACACGTTATTATTACAGTATATTTGTTTAAAATTAATAATGTATTTTTACCTTAGAAATATTTGAGAGCGTGCCAAATTAAGTCTGAGCTCAGAAAGCTCTCCTTACCCAAACTAGTATTAGTTTGTTATTTTAGCAAAATTACTTTGATTAAACACTTCGTTTGATCTAGCCTCAGATATTTAATAGCACGTGGGAACAGTGGTGTTACAAAGTAGAGCGACCTCAAGTTGAATGATTGAGGTTTAAAGGTTCCTTCGCAGCCGGGAGTTTCTTGCGTGGAGATTTTCGCAAAAAGAGCCCAGAAGATTGATAGCTCGGTGTGATTTTGGCGCGTGTATTCGAAACGCGCTTATGATGTTTGCTATTGACATTTCCAAAAACGACAGTATATTATAAAGGGGTAGAGGCAGTGGTGTAGTGTCTACAATATAGCATAAAATGAACAACTAAACATTTTTTTCTGTAAAGTATGAAAGAAAAATATACAAAATTATTTGATTTTAAAATTATTGCATATAATAATGTTTATATATATTTATATGTATTAATAAATAATCCTAAATGTTATTTTAATTATAATAAGAGTTGTAATATGCACTACAAAAAAATTAAATCTCTTTGTAGAAAACAGCTAGAAAATATGTAACCATCAAGGGAATGAGATATGAACTACATTTTTTTATGATAGCTAAATAAATGTCTTACTAAGTTTGTGTATTTATTTTATTCAAAAATACATAATAGAAATCTGCTTCGTTCACTTTTAATATAAAAGTCAAGAATATATTATTCTACTTAATTAACACTTTAAACGCGAAGCCCATCATATTGTAATAAAAATAAAATCATTTAAAATACTCATTATGCAAAAATTTCGCAATTTAAAAATGCTTATTTTTTTCTGATATCTGCTATATCTTAAAAACCGTTATTACATATTTATTTTAATATAAAAATCTAGATAGTAGTGAATAAATAAACGATTAAATTGATATTTAAGTTTAGTATATATTTTGGCAAAAAAAGTCCTCTTTTTGTATATATTATATAACTCTGACTGTAATTAATATAAATTTTAGCATAGCATTCTAAATTAAAATTCACAAACATTCGTACATAGAGTTGAACAATTGCATATTTGCGGCTTTTGAACGGCCGCCCCGGGCGACTTATATTTAGCGGGGCGCGCTCAGAGAAAACTGAAGAAAATTATTTATCTTGGGAGCGAACTGAAAGGCGTGATTAATGTTGGGGCACATTAAAGGGACTCGGGGTGACGGGGCCCCCGTAGCGAGAAGAGCGGTGGGGGTGGGTATGTGGGGGGTCGAATCGGGGCAGAGCACCGTAAGAGGGTGGGTTTTTACATCCATATCTTAGCAACAAAAAACAAAAGGGGTAAGATAAGACGCCATCAAAATGAAAATTACGCCACGCAGGGGCCGTGTAACTTATACGCGGCCCAAAGGAGGACGGAATAATTAATAACTCATTCAAACGTGTACATACACACACATACATACGTGCGTAATTATGCTATAATATTTATTATTAATAATTATTTAAATATAAAATATAATTTATAATAACTATTTAAATAATTAAATAAGTATATATCGTTATACTTAAAAAAATGCATATTAACAGTGACGTCTTTTTTTTGCGTTTTTTTGTTTTTTTTTTTTTTTAATTTTACAATCGCTGCATAAAAGAGTGCGTCTGTGCCAGATGTTTGAAAATGTTAAAACATCTGGCACGGCTTTCAGTCAAAGTCAAAATTATTTGAATAGCAAAAAATTTTCATGATTTTCTATTCTTTTCGGCCATATTCTTGCTTTGTTAATTTAATAATTACATTTATATACAATATTTTTTGTAGTAACTATGAAATTAATTTAATAATAAATAATTATAATTAAAAAAAAATATTATATAGAAAGTGACGCATTTAAAAATATTTTTTTGCTAGTACCTTTAAATATATGATAATATACATTATTTATTTATATTAAAAAAATTCTAAGAATAAAAATTCTTTACAAATCAGTCAGTTTATTGAGAATTTTATTAAAGCGTTTCTTTGTTCAAAATATTTTTTATGTTTTACAATCGCTGCATAAAAAAGAGTAGGTCTATGCCAGATGTTTTAAAATGCATATTTTAGAAAGTGGAAAGTATTTGAATAGCAAAAAATGTTCACGATTTTCTATTCTTTCTGGCCTTATCCTTGCTTTGGTAATCTCATAGTTACATTTATATATAACAAACGATATAGTATGTAATAAAAAGTACCATATATGGAGACAGTAACATATTTAAAAATATTTTCTATGGCTAGTACCATCAAATAAATGATATTAAACAGTATTTTTTCCCAAGAAATTCACAATAAAAATGCTAAATCGAGTTCTTAAAAAGTGTTATAGAGCTATTTTTGTTAAAGATAAATTTGTAATAATATTTTTAAACGTTATACAACAACTGTATTTTTTATACCGCTGCATAAAAAAGGGTGAGTCTGTGCCAGATGATTAACTATATGTATACTAAATATGTATGTATAGTAATTATAATATTTTAAGGTACTCTTCTTTCATTTTTAACACTATTACTAGTTAGAAATAGATAGTAAATAATTAGCAAATATTATGAAAATATAAATATTTTGCAAAAGTTGAGAAATATGAAAATGCTCAGTGATAAGATAAAATTCTCAGAATGATAAATAAATTGCTATACCCCAAATATTTCAATCAAGTCTATTTTATTATTAAGAACGATTTTTTTTTAAATTAAGACTTACCTATCAATCAAAAAAATATCAAACACAATTTTCAATTCGAAAACAACATCAACATTTAATAACAACTGCTCCAATTTATACCACGAGCCGAAATTGGACAGGTAACAAACGGCAAACGTTATTATACGTATGTGTGTATATGTGTGTGGATATTAATTAACACAAAACATACACACACACATCCGATATTGTGTCTTGGGAGTCTCCTTACACGTGTAAAGCATTCTTTATTCGCCCGTTAATGACTCGCCTCCGGCTCGTGCTCTCCTCCTCTTTTCTTCCCGGAGAGGGGTCCAACCGACCTCCTACGTGTACCCCTTCTTGTATTTATTATTCCACAACCGGAGACCCCCTCCACCGTCGTATGTTTACTTTGAATTATGTATTAGAAATTTAATTAAACCCGTCTTCTTTGGCTGGGACTCGCTCGGCTGGATATTGCCTGGCAAGAGAAAACCGGTTGCCGGAATAAGAAAGACGTATGAGTGTGGGCAGAGAAAGGGGAATAATGGATGGGGATGGAACGGGGGCAAGGTGGTCCATTGACTGATGTATGTATGTGGATCTAAGTATAGATATGTATGCATATACAAATAATTAAAAATAAAAATATATTGTTAAAGTAAAGTAATAAATTGTTATTCGATATACAGTTGTGCTTAAAAAATACTATTTTAAGACAAATTGTATTTACATATATTTTTGCAAAATATGTGGTAATTTTAATAATAAGAAATATAGCGTTTATAAATCAACCACTTTAATGTTGATAAATATTGGAAAACGCATATTACGTGAAATATTTTTTGATGTTCCGAGTCATGTTTTTTAGATGACCCTATTTTAAAATAAATTCATAAACATATCTAATAATGGTAAATCTAGACTTATTTAATTTTTTAAGTAAAATATATAAAAATTTAAAAAATACGATTTAAAAATGAAATTTAACAATGTGATGGAGCTTTAGTTCTAATCTAGTTGATACTAAAAAAATAGCATTTTTTCAATGCTAGGAATATTATAAAACAACACATTTTTTATTTATTTGAGTACAAAATATGTGTAGCTTTCATAAAAAATATATCACGGTTTACTTTTGTTGAAATGAGAAAAAAAATCCTTATGTTTTTTTTCAATGAAAATAAATCAAATTGCTTGAAAACTGTTTTAAGATTTACATACTTCACATTTTTTAGAATAATAATGTAAACCGTTAATAAATATATATAATAAATCTTATTTAATTTTAACCAAAAACCGTGTTTTTTTTAAATTAAAAAATATAATAAACAGAAGGCAATACTAAATTTTATAGACGTGGTTTAGAAATAACTATAGACTTATTGTCAAAAATAAGAAAACATATTCATAGTTTAATTGTTTTCATCAATAATAATGAAATATATACATACCTATTTTATATACAAATAAATAGCGTTATAATAATAATTATATTTATAATTATTATTATATATGTTTTTTTTTTATTAAAATGATCAAGTGATTTGCAATAAAAATATAATACTACAGCGAGATTTATTAAAACCATAAGGAAGTATTATAGTAATAATATAAAATAATATATTTCTTATAAAAAATATTAAATATTAAATTAATGTAATTAAAACAATATAGAAATATTTTTAAATAAGTATGTATTATACTTCGTTGTAATATACATATTTTCTTAAAACATAAATAAGTCTGTGAAAGGGCTTAAAATTTAGAACCATAAAGTTTCTATCCAGTGTTTTTTAATATCTACACACATTACATATCAATTTTTAACTACCCTTAATATATATTGTATTTACTACTTAAATACACAATTTGATCTTAAAATTCATGATGTTTTAAAACATCAAATTTATTTAATTAGAAAGTACAAATTATATTTTAACCTAAGCTCGTGATAATACATTTACTGCCACATTATTGGTAAATTATATAAATATGCTGAATTAAATATTAAAAAATCGTTTATTATAAATTCATAATATATGCATCATTACAATAAAATCATGCAATGTATTATAAACTTTTAAAATTAAATACTAATTAAAATCATAAAGTGCGTCATCTTTATTTTAAATTGTAATTAAAAATGCAAATATTTCATTATAAAAAAAATATATTGCAAATATGTCAGATAAATAGATATTATTTTATTAATAAACAGTTTATTAAAGACATCGCTTGTATATTAAAATAATAACATTCTTACTATTAACGACATCTATATGTCAATTTTCATTTTAAATAATATTTTTTTTACATACAAAATCAAGTTCTATTCCTAAAAATATTGTTAGCTGACTATATGAAAATATTTAAATATCATTTAGACAGTATTCCTAATCCATAAACTTAGTTGTCATACACGTATCGTGCGTCTAGTGACATCTAGTATCGAATAGGGGAATTTGCCACTAACAATACTTTAACAATTACATATCTATGAATAAGTAGCAAAACATACACATGTATTTAATATATTACAAATTGTTTATATAGTTCATCATCCATTGCCTAAAATATTTTATTTTTAATTATAGTAAACTAATGTCGGAAGCCTGAACCAATAAAGTTAATTCAACTTTATTTCCCGAACGTAATAATTGATGTCGTTAATCAATCAACTGTACGTAATTGGTTAACTTTTTGGTCAACTATTAATTTATTATAAACTTCTGATGATAATTATTAATTTAGATTGGGAAATATATTAATATTCAAAATGCGTACTACATTGCTATAATATATTATTATTGTTTTTAGTTTGTTTCTCAGCCAACAAAAATAAAGGTACACGTTTCCATACTTTGCAATCTAATAAAGTCATCCGTGTTAATTTAAAAAATCATCCATGCTTATAATTACTTCAATCCCTCGCAATCCTAACAACCCGTTATTTTACTGCCCTAGGCAAAAATTCTAAAATTGTCGCTCGGCTGAAAAAAATAAATGCAGGGAAGTATATTAATATTAGATCAGTATTTATTATAATAAGTGCTTAAAAATATTTTAATGAATATAGTAATTGTTAATTACTACTATCTTATATCCACTTTATGTGTATTTAATCAAATTTACTTTAATAAAATTAAATCTATTAAACTTGATGACATTATGATGTACGAAACCCCATACCGCCCTAGGCTTTAATCTCATACTAATATATGTATATCAATATTCTGAAAGCTTTAATATTATAAATATTATTTATATATTTTCAGTATTTTTTTATTATTGCCGTTAAAATCATGCATTATTTATTATTGTTGTTAAAAATATTATAGTGAAACAAAAATATATTGCTTGTAAAATATTATACAGATCCGTAGATTGCAACTATTTTAGATAGGCA
Source organism: Plectrocnemia conspersa (assembly GCF_051122295.1). Taxonomy (NCBI): domain Eukaryota; kingdom Metazoa; phylum Arthropoda; class Insecta; order Trichoptera; family Polycentropodidae; genus Plectrocnemia; species Plectrocnemia conspersa. The sequence goes on along the minus strand of NW_028277172.1, from coordinate 2,473,975 downwards.
CCCAAACTATATATACAACCAGAAATATGCGTTCACGTGCACATTTACAACATAACGCTACGGAAGAGAATTTTGTAAATCTGACCAACTTCCGGTCCGCTCCGGAGAGCCGGAAATGAAGCGTCGTATCAGAAAACCTACGCCGCATTGTCAAGACCCGGTATAAAAGACGTCCAATTTTACACAACTCTTTACTTTTAATTACATACCATCATATGGCATTCAATGAGCTTGTATGTGTCTTATGAGTGTATAAATTCAAGCAACAATAGTGTCACATTTTTGAATAGATTTTTTTGATTTGTTTAAAATTGTATACTCTTCAAACTGTCAAAATCTAGTTATACGATACAAATAGATATCCATTATCAGTACAAAATTATATATAGTATATATTTAAAAATTAAATTAAAAACAATTTTTCACACTACATGGTTATAAGTACGTTCAGTATAATATTTTTTTATTTTAGATTAAATAATAAATATAAAAAATATATATACAGTAAAAAGTCTCGTTTTTTAAGTACATAATAATAACTCTATTGTAAGCACCACATTACATATTTTTATTGAATAAAAATACATAAACAATATATCATTTGCTATGTTTACTTTAGTTAAAGTTAAGTTTAAGGTACTTCATTATAATAAGCTATAAACAAATAAAATCGCTATTAAGTATTTTATCATAAAATTGTATTAAAATATTGAAGGCAAACTTAAAAGAATGTAATTTTAATTTTATAAAATAAAATAATAATCGTTATACCTCGGAAAAAAACACGAAAAAATATTTATTTTATAATAAACATTGATTTAAAGATTCCTATATAGTTTTGGAAAATAAACAAAAAAATTACAAACTCAACAAAAAACACTTAATTTTACAGACTAAGAAAATATTTTATACAGTCTAAATATTTCTATATTTGCCATTTGAATTATTTTTATTTTTTTTATATATAAGTACATAACTTTTAATACACGAAAATACGTAAAAAAAATTGGTGTCGTACACCGAAAAATATGAAAATCTTTTCCAATTAATAAAATAATCTCTTCGTTGCTATCGATGAAAACATCTTTGCATATTTTGCTCTAAATCCTATAAATTATTATTTTGAAAAAAATTGTCTTAATTTAAATATATTACAAACTATAGAAAACTATGTTTACAACAACAAAAAATACATATTCATAAAAAAAATAACCGCTGCGCATAGCTATCGTTAAAAATATTTTTGTACATTAGCCGGTGATGCAAATATGTAATTATTCTTAAAATATCATAATCTGATTTGAAATCTGTTATTATTTCTAAAAATAAATACAAATATGTTTTTAACAGTAAATATACGCTCATTTCTTAAATAATTGTACCACCTTCTCGTAGCTATCGCTGAAAACATCTTTGTACATCAAGTGCAGATTTAAATTTTTTAATTATTTTAAAAACATTATCTTTTTTTGTTTTTTATTTATTTATTTACAATCTTTCGAAACATAAGCAATTACTATTTGATTGCTTAAGAAAAACGACATTGTATTGTAATATTATATTGGTGCAAAAAAACTGATTTGAAAATATGTTTTTACCAAAAAAATATTTCCCTATTTCTACAATGATTATACCAGCTCCTCGAAGCTATTGCTCAAAACATTTTTGAAAATTAGCTGCTGATTTAAATTTGTTATTATTAAAAAATCATAATCTGATTTTAAATATGTTATTAGTTCTAAAAAACTAATTTTAAACTATGTATGTATTTAACATTTAAATTATAAGCCTTTTCCCATTATGATTGTACCAGCTCATCGTAGCTATCAATGAAAACATTTTCGTACATAAGCCACTGATTTAAATATATGACTATTAGAAAAAAGATTTAATATTTAAATATATTAAAAAAAAAAACAAAAAAAATGTCCTAATTCCGACGTTAAATGAATTATCTCTTCGTAATTATAGCTGAAAACATTATTGTATATAAAGTGATAGTTATATTATTGTTCTTTAAACATAATTTTTAACATAAAAAACTATTTTAAATAAACAAAAAAATACGCGCTCGTTCCTATCATGATTTTACCAGCTCCTCGTAGCTATAGCTGAAAACATCATTGTATTTTAGGTGTTGATTCAATTATAATAACGTGATTTAAATTCAAATTTAAGCTTAGTTCTAAAAAAGTAGTGCACCTATTTCTACATTGCATCTACATCTTTGTACAATATATTATTAGGCTGCTATTGAAATATGTTGCTAGTTTAAGAAATATGCTTTAAAAACTAATTAGTAAATATGTTTTTTTATTCCGACATTTTTGTGCCAGCTCTTCGTGCTATTTCTGAAAACATCTTTGTAAATAATGACCTGATTCTAATATATTATGAATTATAACAAAAAACATGATTCGATATAAAATCTATTTTTATTTTTAAAAAACTTATATGCGACTATTTTTACAATTATTGTATCAGCTAGCTATCGCTGAAAACATCATTGTAAATTTGCTGCTGATTTTATTATTATTATTAAAAAAAAACATAATTTTATTTGAAACTTATTTTTATTGCAAAAACGGATTTTTAAATATGTTTTTACAATAAAATATGCGCTCATTTCTACAATGATTGTACCAGCTCCTCAGAGACATCAATGAAAATATCTTTATTAATTAAATGATAATTTAAATCGTTATTATATTAATTTAAATATATTTTTATTTTTAAATATGTTTTTAGTGATAACTGCAAAAAGCTAGTGGTGCTATTAACGTAAGAAAACAATTTATAATGACGTGAAAAAAATATTAAATGATAAAATTTATTTGATAAAAACGGTAATAAAAAATAATATCGAAATACATGACACGTCAAAAATTATAAAAGCGACTATAACAAAAATGAATAAGCTAGCAAAAAATACAAAACATTAACTAATGTATAGTTTAAACATTAGTACAAACACAAAAAATAATATTTTATAAAATTATATTAAGGTTCTTAGATATTTCGTAAAAAAAATATTGTCTACTCTGAAAATTCATAATTTGAATATAAAATGCTAAATTTTATGAAAAATGTACTACGAACATATCCTCTTAATATGTCTATAAAATATTTTTGTGTTTTTGCTTATTTTAAAAAACGAGATATTATTGCAAAAAATAAATTTTATAATTTGATTAGACCTGTAACAAAAACTAACATTTTATAAAAAAAATCTATAGTGTAAGCATCCTAATCATAACTTTGAATCTAAAACATTACTTGAAACTACACTACGAATCTCAATCTTATATCTAAGAAATAAAAAAATAATAATAAAAATAAGCAAAGCTGTTAAAAAATCTATAATCATTTGATTTAAAAAAAATATTTATTCTATTTTGTGGCAAAATCTTGTTTTACATTGTTATTTATATACAGGCGTCCCGGAAACGGCGTCTCGATATTAATATCCGATATAATAAAAGCGCCGTATCGCCGTCTCCCTCGCACAGGTGTTCACGTTCCATGTGATGGAAAAGGACGAAGATGCAATGCTCTCGCGCACGCCGCCAAATAAAACAGAAATAAGGGTGTGTTTCTTAGGCGAGCGCGTCTACGACGCGGAACACACTTGCGCCACCGGTTGTCAAACCGTGAGGCGGCTCTGTATGGAGTCGTTTGGTTTGTGGAGGCGAGATGGAAATTAATTAACGCCGCGATCAAAGCGCTTTGATAAATATCGCGCCCGGGGCGCTCTCGATTCGGCGGGCCTCGATCGATCGTTTTCTCTTCTCGAGAATTGGCGGTTTCGCATGGCGGATTTTATTGCGGTGAGGAAGCGTGGAGATGTCGCGGAATCGATAGGGTTATGTGTAAAGAGGAAGCTTCTCAAAGGTTTCATAATTTTCACTACTTTCTAAGTAGAGTCATTCCAAGAAATATTCTTGATTCAAATTTGTTTATACCGGTTCTTTAATATAATACGTAATAACTTCCGGGAAGATCACTTAACAAAGTTATGCTTAGCAACATTCTTGGAACCTTTAATAGTGTGAGACACATAGCACTCAAATTATAAATACGAAAACTTTCACGTTTGTGAACAGAAACTAAGAAGATAACAAGATCAGTATATCAAACGCAATTACTAATTTAAAGAACTTTATACAAATCAACTAAAATTCGTTCGGCCCTCCAAACTTTTCAATGACTTTCTTAAGGCTAGTAATTCCTTTGTTATAATTACTGAGAATTGAATGTTTGTTATCGTATAGAATTCTTAAGCACCTCTGTAATATTCTGTATGAAAAAAATACATAAAATTTATTTTCAAAATGGCGGCAAATTTAAAAACTTAAAGTATCATAACTTCGTGGGATAAATTTCAACTAAAAAATATTTCTTACAAAAAGTGTTGAGAAGCTAAATTTACATCAAAATAAAATATAAAAAAATAGTATTTTGCTTTAAAACAAGTTTTACGTTAAAGTGATTGGACCCCCATACGAGCTTTTATGCGACTTGCCATTTGATTAACAATGTTATTTCGTTCGTTTCAAATATTAAGACTTGAATTTTTTATACTGATTAGAGCTCTCGATAACCTTTATGATATTTGCTAAAAAAAATGATCCCATAAAAATAGTATTTTGCTTCGAAACAAGCTTAGTATTATGCATCAAAATAGAATATCTGCATCGAAATAAAATATTAAAAAAATAGTTTTTTGCTTTAAAACAAGTTCTAAATTAAATTAATCGGACCCCCATACAAGTTTTTCATTATCGCTATTAATTCCTTTGTCTTAATGACTAAGAATTAAATTTTTGATACAATATAGAATTCTTAAGCACATTTATGATATTTGCTAAAAAAAATAAAATACTTAATTTGCTAAAAACTAAACATAAATAATTTACCAATCTTTTAAATTATTATTTTAAATGAAAAATTAGTATTTTAAATTAAATAATATATTAATCATTAAATACTACAAGTTTATTTAATAGAATAATGAAATAAATTATTTAAAATTTCAAAGTTACAATATATAAGATTGTGTTATTATTATAAAATAATTAATTTTAAAAAATATTTTTTAGATATAATTTAATTTAATTTATTTAAGTTAAATTAAATAAATGTCTTTAAAAAATAATTTAATAATTATTTCAAAAAGATGGCAAATTAAATTATTAACATATATTTATTTTTATGTAATTATTTAATTTAGCTATTATTTAATTAGTATTTTAAATTGAATAGTCGTTAAATACTGCAAGTTGCAATACGGTACAAAAACCGATTTTTAACAGAAAAAGCGCAATTACAAAAAACTGTATATTTCACTAAATGAATAGTTGATAAAAATGGTAATAACAAACGCTTGCTCGGTGTGGAGTAACGCTAGTAATAAAATCAAAGCCATATAAATAATACATAACATATCTTTTAATACTAACCTTAAGATTTTTTATTAATATTTATAATATTAATAATTAAAAAATGTTGCCTTAATCATTGCAAAAAATATAGTTAAAATATTACGCAAGATCATAATAACCAATTACGAATCGGTGAGTATGACAAGACCAAATTTAAATTAGACAGGTATTTAATACCACAAAAATTATTTATAGTCTTAAGCTTAATATTTATTTATGTATATTTTATTCCACTTTCTTTACGGTTTTTGGTATTTTTACCTTTTTATCTTATGCTTTATTAATGTAAGTCTTATTTTATCTAACTCTTCTAGAAAATGGTTAATAATGTACCTACATATGTATTTTTATTCTTATAATAAACGTTTATACATAAAAACGACTATTTATGTGTTTTATATTAACGACCAAGTTCATTCAAAGTCAGATTATTTCGTTATTGGTTTATAAAAAAATTGCGATTTTTTTAGTGAACTTACATATTTTTAACTTTAATTTTTTTCTTATATAAATAACCTTAATAATATACTTTTTGCATTTTACCAAAAATAATATGTGAATTTTGAATACAATATTTATTTATGCAAATGTTAGCACGAAATGTATGAAAGCTAATAGCAAGTCCTGAATTCAGTGACTCTCTTTTTTTATTACACATTTTTTATTTCTAACATTCACGCGCACCAACGTTTGACATCCGCCTAATTTGCACAGCAAGTAAGTAGATCTGTCAAAGTTATTTTACAAGCGAGAGCGCGCGGCATCTGCGGGGTGGCAAATGGGGGTGTTTTTCACCGCGGGGGTGGTTCGTTCGTTCGAGGCGGTAGGTACACCCTTACACACCCTTAGGCTAGGCGGGGTGGAAGAAGGTGTCTTCGTTAGGTGACTTATAGCGAAGGAAGAGACGTGTGTCTCAGCCATAGCGCGAAGCGAAGTAATAGGGGATGGGGGTGGTCGGGGAGCGGTGCCTCTTTGCATAAGAACCTTCAATATATAATACGCTTTATATACAGGGGTGTATGTGTGTATATGTGTATTATGTAACAATAATCAATTAAAGACAAATTTATACTGATCTATTGCAATTTTGCTTTTATATATAATATATATCAATAATTATAATTATAATATAAATCATAATAAATGTCAATAAAGTTAATTTTAATAGTGAAAATGATTTTTATACAACACAAATAAGTATTTTTAAAATATAAAAAAATAGTGTGAAATTGTTGTAGTGCTATCAATATCATATGCTATTAAAATATTTTATTAATCTGTATTTAAGAGCAGTTAAGAAATATGTCATATTTGATACAAAACCACGCAAATCTAATAATTTTAATAATAATCTTACCTATTATAATTTTATATAATATTACATAAGCAAAGATACAAAGGTATGTATTCTTGTTAAAATATACGTTAAGCTTTATCTCAGCTTACGGTTTTAGCTCTGCACAAATTATAAAATATTTCGTTACAAAGAACTCGCGTTCAGAAACAACTTTCATTATTACTATTACTACTATATTAAAATGTAATACTTTTCTCAGCAATAGACACGAATACAGAACCACCCCGTTTGCCCACTATGAGAAATTTTAATTAGGCGCCTTTCAGTAGACCCACCCTTGCAACATCCGCTCGGATGAAAGCTTTGAAGAAGGAAATTAAAAATGGCCGCTAATGAAGCAAAATATGTAATTATAGTTATGATAAATGCGACGACTTCAAACAATATAAGTTGTTTGTTAGTTAGCATTTTACATACATAGCCATTTGCCACATTATGCGAGAGATAAATTATAGATTTTTATTGAAACAGTTCTTTTACACATTGCAGTTTTTAATTTAGTATATGTTTATGAATTACTTGAATGTCAATAATATTTGTATTAAGTAAATTTCTATGTACGTATTTAGACATACATATTTTTCATTGTATCCCCAGTGCTTTAGGCATTAAGTTAAGTTTGTAAATCACAAGTTCTAAACACGCATTGATAAATTATTCATCATCTATCTATCGCGCAGATAAATTAAATATATTACATTACAAGCATCTCAGCTACATTGTATTATATACATTAGCGAAATTAATTATCTACAGTAAGCTATAGTCTTATGTAATACCTGGAAACCGTCACACGATACGACACTTCTGTGCCCGTAAAATGGAACGGGGTAAGATGATGGATCCGCAGGGGTGGCAGAAACTAAATATGAAAGACGGTTAGCGAGCTGCGTGGGTGGCGGGGACTGGCGATGTTTAGGGAAGGGTTAGGGGTGTTTCTCATCTTTAAAGGTTCTTGTCAAGATGATGTTGGATGGTGGCTGTCTTACGTTCGCCGAAGCATTAACGCTGCTTAGACCTTTTCTATTAAGCGGGCTACTCACACCACCACCTGCATGTATAATAGGAGTACATCCTATATATTTATGCAGTGCTTCATAAACTATTTATAAATTCAACTCGAGTTTATATTAATAAAAAAAAAATAAGAAATTTATGTAAAATTAATTAGGAGTTCTTTTAGATTACAAAAATATATTTTTTTTAAATATTAGATGAAAATAAATAAAACATAAAAATGCAAAAAAACATATATAGCTATTGTATACAGTCGATCTCCCTATAGCGTAGAGATTGGGATATCGTTATAGGAATACTACGTTATAGGGGGGATTAGGCATCCATACAAAATTTGATGTTAGATTTAACGAAATCAGCAAACCAAACTTTTTTCTCATTTGTGTGTATTAAATGACCTCGTATTTAATTTGTAAACAACCATGCTCTTATTGCGACACATGCGCGAAGAATGTCCTTAAATTTTCGAATGCCAGGGGAGTCAAATGCAACAGTTTTTTAAGTTATTGTTTTAAAATGCGTAAACCTACAATGTATAAATAATTAAAAGTAAATTTAAATTATAAAACTTTTTCTGCAGTATGTTTTATTTTAGGATATTAATAAAAAGCAGTTTTTATTTAAAATGGAATTAAGTTAATAAAATACTTATTTAAATAAATTATTTATAATATATGTATTATAATTACTTTTCATAACACACTTAAAAATAATAAATACAGAACACATTAAATTACACATAAAAATATTTACTCTATTTATACAATATAACCATTTTTTATTATTAAAAGTTGCTTGATTTTTTTGACGTCGTCATTTTCAGAACGACTAGGTGATGCAAACTCCTGGCTGACCTTGCTAAATGGAAGCAGCTTAAGGATGCTCTCTGTGGGATGCCATGCAGATGGGCGTGGACTCATTAATGGGGCGGCCGGCAAAGGACAAAAGCTTTGCTTGACAAGCAAAGAAAGAAAAAGTGCGCTGACTAAAATCTACTCATCTGAGCTTCACTGTTTGGTGTGGTCCAAAACTTTTGCTATTTCTTACGCCAGGTGAAAAAGCACGGTATCTGGAAAGCACTTGAAAAAGTGTGACTAATCGAATTATTTTAAGATAAACCAATGCCTTTTATATTTCATAAAAATCTTTTGCTTATCCAAATCAATTTAAAAATGGTTTTTAGAAACGCTGCAGTTGAAAATGTTGTTCTAAAAAAGTTAATAAATGTAGCTTAGTGACTTTAAGTTTATTATTCTATATTATAGTGTACTAAAATAAATTTTTGAACGACTCAAAAATGCTTTAAAATATTTATGTTTTTATCTTGCCACAAATTAACATCAAGTTAAACCACAAAAATACACCATAAAATTATGATTATTAAATATTGAAATTATAGAATAAGCAAATATCATGCTGTATATCACCACGTGCATATGCACAGCAACAATCTTCTTTGCATAAATCTTAAAGATAATGGCCACGACGGTATAGTCTTCTTCATTCTCGATTCACGCTCGAGGTAAAGCAAACTGTGAGATGGTTCAGGTAAATAGTTAATGGAAAGCATACATGATCACTTATACTTTGACACACAAAGACGTCCTGTACGATAAATGTACACATATACAGACGCAAAATTATAAATATAAATTTATTCACGAAAATCCAATAAGCCACCAAATAAAATGTCCCGTTTGCGGATAGAGAAAATGGTCTGTAAAAAGTGCACCCTTTCCAAGCTGGGGAGGTTAAAAAAGCGCGGTTCGAGGGAAAAAGGAATAAAAAGTCACCCCTGTCGGGATTAAACACCCCTTGGAGCCGGATAAACCGGCTCTAAGTAATTTAAACTCTCTCCCGAAAAAAAGAGATTTTTTTTAGAGAGAGAGCTCAAAATAACACCGTGGAAAAAGAGTTAAAAGAGGGACTATTAGGCCTGTTTAAGTGATATAGTCAAGTTGGTGCCATCGCAAATTTGTACCTGTTTGTAATGCAAATTAGGTGCTCGTGCGAGGCCAAGTCAAAAAGTGTCTCATGAATATATTTTTAACCTATTGTGCCGTGATGACACAAAGGGTTTGAAAGTACTGACAATAAATATTTAGATTCTGAAGTACATAGTTTAAACCCGTGTATTTTTATTGTTATATAAGGGTCTTAAACATACAACTTAAATTGACTATAGCTTAAGCGAAAATACATATATAATATAAGTATCGTAAAAAATGGATATATTTATCAGAAAAATAAAATTAAATGCGGCAATTTAGAAAAATATAAATTTTATAATTTTTATTTAATAATGATGATTATTTGATAAAAAACTATTTCTTGCATTAAAGTAACGTTAAGGAAAATTTGCTTTAAATATTAATTGATCTTTATATATAAATAAGATTTACCGCATTGAGAAAATTTAATAAGAAAATATTTTAAATTACGTTTAAGATTTTTTTATATATTTTCACTGTAAAAAATATGTTTTATACTTTCGTTTTTATTATGTCGAAATATTAAAAAAAACTTTTGCTCACATTTTTGTAATTAATCAAATCAATAGCTAGATTTCATATTTTTAATACAAAAAATATAATTTAGTTTATAAATTAAATTACGTAGTTATTTGTAGAAAAGCTCAATGCATATTAAAGTTAATTACTTTATTTTTTATAATAAAATTATTTGTTATTGGTTTATTTTATTATCAATTATTTAGAACTGTACATATGAACTTGCCCTGCGTTTTTTCCCCATGTTTGCAGGATTAGGTTTTTTCAGGTTTTATTTCAATTTTTTTTCGAGCTACCACGTTGAAAGTGTAGCTCGCAGGGGATGTCTTTTTTTCGCCGTTTAAAACCAACAAGTGCTAATGAAAATAAATTAAAAATCCTACCGGGCTCGCCTGCGATGGTGGGAAATTTACTTGAATTTTTTCCGACCCTAATTGAAGCAGCTAATTAAAACACCCCTGCGATTTTTCTACACCGGCAGGTTTTATGAGCTAGAATATGTGCATGGATAATTAAGGTCATAATTAAGTGAAAAATAAATATTAAATTTTTCAACTTTGTACCTTATCGAAAATAATAACATGTAGCAGATCATATATTACAGATATTTCTATATCGGTAGTAGAAAATAGTTGCATATGTTGCGGTAAAACGGTCATAATGAACCCAAACGAACCACTGGTGTGGCAATATTTCTCTCTTATCTAAAATTAGTTAGTTACAACGCAACAAAACTGCTCCTCCTCCTCCTCCTCCCCCAGCGCACAACGGCACAACAACACAATATTAATATTGAGATTACGCTAAGAAACTAAACAGCTCCCCAAATGCTTGCAAAACTTCGACGAACTACCAAATGGGAAAATATGAACCTTAGTACTTATAATTTATAAGCTTCCAGCAACTGTGTTAATACAATGTAAATGAAGCAAACACAAATAAGTTCCGTGATTTCATTCAAATGTGAAGTTCTATACATAAATATGAATGCAGGTTTATAATGATAAAATAATTATAATTATGGACCGAATCTTATAAGTTAAATTAAAACAGTGCTTTTTAACATATTTATTTTCACAGAACCCTACAAGCAAATTATACAATTATTAAATACAAATAAATCAATTTAAAGAGTACATAAGCATTTTTTTTATAATAAATTTAACAACTATATATAGTAATAATAATAAATGCATATATTTACCTTTATTTTAAAGTCTTACATATAATATTAAGACAACATATAATTGTTAATATTAATATCATATCTGCACCCTAAGTGTACATATATGATACTATTATTATTATAATTAAGATAAATAAATCTCAAGGACTTAAGGTTTGGAAAATTGGGGTGCCGTATTTTTAATTTTAAAAGATATTAGCTCATTGAATGCTTGCTAAAAATATAATTTAATTATAAATATATCATAAAAACCATTTTTATTTTTTTATATATTTGTTTGAAAATGTTTTGTGTATGTTATTGTATTATAAATATAATAATATTAAAATACAAACATCTAAATTTAACAGTTTTTATGATTTATAATTTAAATGTTAATATGGTATAGAAAAAAAGGGTTTCTTATTTGCTTTTAAAAAGGTAAAAATTTATTTAAAACTGTTTTAATCGTAATAATAATTTATTGAAGTATATTACTTATTAAATTATGTTTTTTCGTAATAAAATCTGTATAAAAAGTTCCAGTAGCCAATGAATTGAATATATGGTCATTAGCTTTTAAGTGAATCGTTTAATAAAATTTTTAATATATGTTTATTCAATAATTTTAATTAATCCGTATTTTTTTAAAGAAGGTCTGTAACTTATTGATAAACCCATATTAAAAATACGTAAATATAATTTTACACGCTTCAAATATCACATTATTGTGACAAAATTTAACAGCAAAAGTTACACAAGAAAGATACCAAACTATAGTTCTTAAAAACATTAAATTAAAAAACTTGTAACAGACAAGCATACTGATCATTAAATAAAAAAACTGATTGTTTAATAACTAAACAATTCACTAACTATTTAGTTAGGTTACAAATCACTTATTACTAATCTATTTTTTTACCTATTTGACAAAAAATACCGTTTAAGTTTTGTTATTTTAGAGATGAATTCTTTATAGTTTTTACTATACATTTTTATTGTAATTCTATTTATTAGTTTTACAGCTAATTCTAAAATTAAGAACTTTTAATTTTGTCAATGATGAAATGTCCAGGATGAAATTAGATAGTAAAAATTACATTCAATAAAATTAAACATCAAAAATTACGTAAGAAAAAATTTACGCGTAATAAAATATCACAAGAAAAAAATTCAACATGTAATAAAATTACACAATGAAAAATTTACGCATTCTTTAGTGACAAAAATAAACAGAAAAAAATACATATGATAAAAATACGCAAGAAAAGAATTTTTATAAGCGGTCATAGATAATAAAAAATATCGTTTCAATAAATCTTTAGTTTTTTTATTTTAGACATGTATTCTTTGCAGTTTTTTTAAATCCATTTTTTAGTATCTATACATTTTTATTTGAGTCCCATTTATTAATTTTACAGCTAGTAACGTAGTTTTGGTGGGGTGGAAGGGGCGGGCCGCCCCGGGCATACTTGCTTGGGGGCGGCATATTTGCGATGGGATCGTCTAGTGTGGTTCTTAACCCTGAATTCACTAAAAACATATATAAATCCACGAATAACAAGAGCTTTTTAATAACCAATTTAAAATTTTAAGAAATGCTAATTTTATGACCCTGCAAAATATGTTTGGGGGGGCGGCAACTTTCAAGATCGCTCTGGGCGGCACATATCCTAGCCACGCCACTGTTTACAGCTAATTATTAAATTTGGAACTTTATATTTTATTTATGAGATTAGTGTCAGGATGAAATTACACAGTAAAAATTACGTGCACAATAAAATATGACAAGAACAAAACGAAACATGTTATAAAATAACACAATCAAAAAAAATTTATGCGATTAATTTACACATTTTTTAGTGAAAAAAAAAAACAGAAAAAATTACACAACGGAAAAAATACATATGATAAAATTACGCAAAAAAAGATTTTTTATAAACGGTCAGTAAATTGTTGACAAATCCACTATAATAATACTAAAACAATAGTTATTTCTTTACATACATACCTACAATACTTTTCGATATAACTATTATTTTTGTAGTAAAATATTTTATATTCGATTTTTATATAACAATTTCATTTATTGTCTATCAGTTAAACTAATAACATCCTGGCATAGTATATGTATTTAAATTTAATTACTGATATTTCAAAACTAAACATTTAACTACTGCTTATTTACTTGTTATTTATTACTGAACTGCTTTTTTTGTTTTTTAACTAAATAAAAATCTAAAAACATACATGACAAAAAATACTGATTTTAGCGATTGCAGTTTTTTACTAACATATACATTTTTTATTTAGGTCCTATTTATTATTTTACAGCTAGTAATAAAATTTGGTACTTTTCATTGTTGTCAGGATAAAAATACACGAGAAAAAATTATACGTAAAACAATTAAACAGAAAAAATACTCGAGAAAAAAAATATAAGTGATAAAATTAAACATTACAAATTTAAGTTTTTAAAAAAAAAAGTAAGTTTTTTACATTTTTTTGTTGAATAATTATAAAATATTATCTATGTGCTGAAGTAGGTTAATAATAATAATTATCAGGATATTCATACGTGAGAATAAAAAAATATATAATAATTATGTAATAATCATTAATTTTAATATCCTAGAGATAGAAATTGAAAAATACTAAGGTCTATATAGAAAAGAAATAATAAACACTTGATATAATTTTACAGCAAAAATAACACAAGGAAAAATATAAATGTAATAAAATTACACAGCAGTAATTTCATACAACGAAAATAGTGATTGATTTTGTTAATGGAAAACGTGAAATTCTTGCAATATAAAATTTATAATATAAGTATTTTTTTTAATATTTTATACCTTTTTTGTGTAATTTTATCACGAGTATTTAAGATAATAAAAACAGAAGGAAAAATGCATATTTTATAAGTTAAAGTATAATCTAAAAACGAAAACTTAAAAAAAAAGCAGCAACTTAAATTTTTATAATTTTTGTATTGCCTTAATATAATTATATTGCCACTTAATTAAATATTTTTCTACCCAATCTACTATTAGTGTTTTCGCAGTTTTTCTGCGGCACAAAAAATACGGATTTTCTAGTATTTACTTGACATATCAAAACTCTTATCTATTTTCATGTGATTCGAGTAAAATAAAATAAAATAATAAAGTTAAGTTAAGTCTTAGAATATAATAGTTAAAATGTCGCGTGCTTTTTATGTAAGATATATTGAATGTCGATCTCACGGTAGCAAATAGTTAATATATCTTACCTCAATCTTCGTTATACATCTCTAGCATATAAACACTCTCGTCTCATTTATACCATATCCATATGTATGTACCTTCACCACACACTCCGTGTAAGGTTTCCGTTGTGAAGGTATCTGATTAAATTGGTTGCTTTCTTGAGCAACATTTGTACCTGGCACTGTATGAATCTTCCATAGTGAAATTGTTCCGAGCAGATGTACCCCGCCGTATCCTTTATCCCGACCGCCGCCCCCACATGTGCGGATGGGGTGGAGCCTGTTTTAGAGGGGGTGGCGAATGGTGGCAGCAGCAGCAGCAGCACCGTTAGGAATTGAACTTAGATAATTATAATAGTTTGCAAAACTTCTCGCAGCGGGGCTCCCAGTAAACACCCCTCGGAGCCCCCACGAAGCCACCCCCGGTCGCGCCATCCCCGCGCCCGCATATAACAAAACATTATCGTCATGTCGGTAATCTTACGGCGGTGGTATATAAGATGTAGGTACAAGTAAGACGGCACCGAACTCAATTTAAGTTTGGGGCGTTTGTTTTGATTATGGTAAAGTCGCTTACCTACCCTCGCTTCGCTCGCGCGCTTAGCTATATAACAAACGCTTCTAAATCTGCACGATCTGTGTGGATGTGAATATAAGGCACTATAAGTTTATATGTACTAATACTAATACAATCATAAGATTTTGATTCCGTTTCCGCAAATACAAGGTGGGACGGAAATTTATTTTTCATATTAAAAAAAAGAACAATAAAGTTTGTAGTGTCAGCTACATATGCTTATTTATATTTAAGTAAATATAATAATAAAAATATAACCAGGTCAAAAAAATTTTTAAACTCAGTTTAGTTGCTAAAAAAATGTTAGATTTATCAACTACATTAAATTAATTATAAAAAAAATTAAAAATATTTTATAAAGATACTTATTTTACTTTTCGAATTATCTGTATCATTACTCTCCAAATATATATTATTTATAGATAGTAATAATAATTAATTTGCGATCTAGAAACATTACAATATTTTCTCTTAGACTTCGTGATTAACTAAAGCATGAATTTATTTTATAACAATAAATTAAAATTATATATTCTTTATACAAGGGTTCAAATAACGTGTGCTTTTTCAAATCATGTTTATTCGAAAGTAAATAACGTGTCATCTGCATTATAAGGACCTAATACATAAGATTTGCCGTTAAAAATATAAATGGATTCCAGTACAAAATAAACTATATTTTTTTATAAAAAATATAAATATAAGAGAAATTAACTAAATATATAAATGAAAGCTTTTTTAAAATAAAAACTACTACTACTTTTTATGTTTTTAAAAAAATTTATAAAATTACTTTAATTGAGATGATCTGATAATCAGTCACCGTTGAACATATCATTCCATTAATATTATAATTAAAGTTATTAAAGCATATGAAAATTATGCTATAATTAATCAAATGCTTAATCGCAAGGACTTTGTACATAATTTAAAATAAAATAGGACATTGTACCTAATTAAAATTTAAAATAAAAATTCAACAGTAAAAATTTGATCTGATCTGTATGAGCAAAATCAATACAGATCTAAGAACAAAAAGAAGCTGAATATTTTAACTTTCAGATTCATCATCAGAGGAAGAAACTGCTGGATATGACAGGGGAAAGCTAAACGAAATAGTGGTAAAAAAATATTATACCCAAACAGGAAAAATTTTTATTGAAAAAAAAATTAAAAATAAATCTGTCACTGCAAGCAAAACTGCATAAATCGAATTAATTCCGAAGAAAGAAAATATAATTTTAAAAGACTACAATAAACAAAATATACTTCTACATGGTTTTACAGAAGTGTGGAAGGTGTGCAAAAATTTTTAAGCATTAAAAAGATACCAAAGAAGGAAAACCTTTCCTCCAGGAAAACCTTCACTTACAATTTTTATTTCACATAATAATTTTATTGTTACAGTACTATTTAAAGAAGCAAATATAATATAAATTTTATTTTTATTAATTAATACAAATGATTAAATTTAAGCAGTACTAAAGTTTGGTAAGGTGTTTCGCGTTCATGGGCTGCTAATATTAGAAGGTGGCGGAAGGGTGTATGTAGGAGAAAAGGGGCCCTTTTAAAGGAATAACCAAGGTAGACAGGAGGGATGGGGCAAAGAGCGGGATTTTAAGATGGCTTCCGTTCCCGGCAGATCATATTGACGTGACTGCCGTGTGAGAGGAGTGGGTATAGAAATATAAGGGCATATAGGTACAGTCTTACATAGCTATAAGACTCTGACAAGTCTATTTATTTTTCTTTTCTTATATTTAGCGTTAAATTATATAAAACGTCACATTTCCATTGCCTCTTTTTATAATGATTATTTAATTATAATTTAATTGCTTTTGAATAATGGAATGGTTGTTCTATGGTGGTATTTATATTGTTGTATTTTATAGTCAAGATCGATAGCTTACGAATTTGTAAATACTTTACAAAAGGGACGATAACAAAACTAAATGCTATTCAGCTTTAGAAACTAAAGCTCAATTAATTCATTTACTTACAAACTTCAGGTATGTACCGTCGTGGTTTTGTGGAGTTATAACTTAAACCTCATACTAACGCAATCAAAGCCTAGTTTTAACTTTTAATCAAATATATATTATATGCACAGTAAATTAATATTAGACTCTTATATTCTTTGCAAATATGTACGGATTTTTCTAGCCATAGTTTTAGTGCCGTTTTTCTAGCCATAGTCATAGTTTTAAAAAACGTGCTATACAAAAGCCTTTAGATATGATTGAAATGTTTTTAATTAACATTGAAATGACCGTAAAAAATAAAATAAATATTTAAGCAAGCATTTCGTGCCCATTCTAATAAAATCTTGGTAAAATATAAATATAAGTCTCATCGAATGGATTTTCTAAATAAAAAAGTACCTAAGAAATAAAATAAATCAAGATATCACGCTATAGTTTTAATTAAACTACAGGGAATAATACAAATAAAGTAGTTTTAAATAACCAATGAATATATAAGTCAAGTTATTTTTAAATATTATTTTTTATTTTGCTACTAAAGTTTGTAAGATTTTTTATTAATTATACTAAAATTATTACTCTTGAAAATCAAGCTAATTTGTATAATTAAATTATAAGCAGCAATATTCCGTGTATTAATTATGGATTAAAAAAGTGTACGCACTGTATAATACAATTTATAGTATCAAAGACAACATGAGAAATAGAGTACGAGTCTTTTAATGTTAGATATAGAAAAAGCTTTCGACACAAAATAACATGACGGTTTGATTCATAAACTATACAAATACAAAACCCCTGACCATCTGTTACGCTTAATACGACAATACCCATGTTGTTACACTAATAATAAATACTCGATATTTTTTGATATCCAAAAAATAAAAAAGGGGTTTATCTATGAACACTGACAATACAGATATTTTTACGAGTAGTTACGTGAATTGCGAATAAATTAGCAAAATCTTTTTAAATCTTTAATAAATATTTTTAAAAGTATAAAATTAAAACCACATTTATTTTCACAAAATGTAGACAAACTCTACCACCACCTCTTGTTTATGAAAAGGGTGTTAACGTAAAATGGAAAACAAGCGTTAAATACCTAGGCTTACACCTGGAATCCAAACTTAAATTTAATAAACATAAACATCTAAATGGCTTGCCGTCATGGCGGCTATTAGACCGATATTTAATAGAAAAATCAAATCATTCAAGATAAATTTATAAAAATAATATTTTATAAGATTGAATTAATATTATTAAAGTTAATAAAATAATAAAGCACAGTATTGTTTTGATATTCAAATTATTCGTGTAAAAAAAGCATTATAATATGTAATTTTATAAAATTCTTAAAACTATAACACAACAGAACAGATCAGTATAAATATGAATTTCAATTCAATTGAACCTAACTTAACTTTTCAATTTTATTTTACTTTATTTTATGCTTTGATTGTATTTACAATAAATTAAACTATAAGAGCAGTTATTATTTCTTGAAAAAGATTAAATATAAATAAATAAGGATTTTATTTACATTATTATAAAACAAAAAATACATTTTTGTTTTATTAAAATGTACATTAGTCTGTCTCAATAACTTCTCTCAACCGATGAACAGAAGCGACGTGACATTTTCACGTATTATTTTAACTGCCTGATTATTTCATGGCTTTTTTAAGTTTATCCCCAGCAACAAATATAGATTGCTGTAATAACGTATTGGTATAGTGGCTGGTTTACATATTAACAATTTCACAATAAATAAATACTTGGAAAAAGTTTACTTTTAATACAAACAAATTTTATTTAAAATATTATATATTTTATCTATATAAACTTTCATATTATTAAATAATTTATCCGAATAAAATAGTTTTTTATATAACTGATGATATTTTATTAAGGATACCAAATAGAAATGACCTAATAGCAACAAAAAAAACTACATATTAGATAAGTTTTGATTTACCCTATTCTAAAACTCTGATGGTTTTTATTATTTTAAAATGATTTAAAGTGATTTTAGACATATTTAATTAATGTTTAAAATAAATACATATTATAAAATATTTATAATACCTAAAAATCAATTTTTGCTTTTTACAAATTGATTAAAAAAAACTGGTTTTTAAAAACTAACAAACCCAATTTAAATTTTATTTTAATTATTTTAAGAGATTTTTTATTTTTTAAATATTTATTTAGCACATATTTAAAAGACTAGATATCTTGTATATTCATCAATTTATTCAGGTATTACATAATAGTCTAACAATAAAGTGTCCCGATATAAAGTATTCACAGCTACAAGTGAGGGTATGTACCTAAGTGTGCATGTATGTGTGTGGTCATCCCAAGTTGTGACTTTGATTCCCAACACAATTTGGGTAGCCATCAAACTGGAATCTTACCTCAAACAAGTTGCCAACCTGCTTAATGTCCTTTCACAAGTACTTTTATTATATCCTTATCCTTTGATAGTATCCCAGGCAAAATCTTGACCGCCACATTTCACCCCATAATCTCACCCTTCCATACGAAAGTGCCTTAACATCTGTTTATCTGTCCCGATATGTATGTATGTACACCGGCGACCCTCAAACTTTTGCGTGTTTGAACACTAATGATTTATTGGCGTATGTTTAAATTGTCGTTACACTTAAACCATATCGATGGACGCCATTAAAATTTATTATCGAATCTTAAGATTACACACACGCGATAACAAGTTTTGGTCATGAATATATTATACCTAAGAAGTTATAATATAATAGTTTTACATCGCATTTACATACAAAAAAAAAAATTAAACTATCAGTATTATCAATGTAATAAATAAAAAATTCTAAGATGTTTACACTTAATATATTATAATATTTAGTGTAAACATATAATAATAAAATATAAATATTTATTAAAATTAAAACAATAATACAGTTTTAAACAAGAATATTTTTTAAAGTAGTTTGAGAACCATTGGGTCAGGCACATGTCCGGTCACATCAAACACGTTCCGATTTGTTTGATATCTCACCGTGAGGAATGTGACTGACGGTCAAGTTTTCGGACGATTAGATCTAGTTTCTAGATTTGGTCTAAAATAAAACCTGAAATTACTCACACGACCTTCGATACGATGCACAATATTCAAAACTAGTTTTATTTTCAATTCTCCAATAATACCCCCAAAATTTCTAAAAACTTGTTCATTCTAACAATAATATTTTTGTATAATAGTGACCCTTTTGATTTCGATATTCCCATGTCATAGATTATAAGTTCATATATAAATTTTTAAGTTAAAGAGTCTCCCTATAATTTTAGATCTTTTTTCCCTTAACTGGTATAACTCACTACATCGGGAATTAAATTGATGAACTTAAACTTTATATTTAAATTTAGTAATACATATTTTGCACAGTATTTAAATAAAAAATCGTTACAAACATTATGAGTTTTAATGGAATTCACTATTTATATAATATACGATTTTATAATTCTCTAATCTTTTCTCATTAATATTAAAAAATTGAAAAAATTTAATGTGTTTTGTAAAGTTATTTTTAAAAACAAGTTTATTAAAAATAAAAAAATAAACACAAGTAATGTTTTATATAATAAATACTAAAAATATAAAAAGCCGCCTTCAAAAAATATTTTTTTAATTAATATATAAATACTTTTAGCATTACGTTTCGATAGTCTATTTATTTATTTATTTCTGCTGAATATTGCAGTGTTCGTTTATATTAATTTAAATGATATGATTGTAAATACTTTTATTTGTGATTATTTACATATTTACAGCATGCTCCAAAATCTGTGTCACATGAATTTTTATGGCTTTGAAAAAAAAGTTTAATCGTAGTAACTAATATCTAGGTGTAAGAGTGGAGCTTAAAGTAACTATATAGATCATTAAAAAAATAATATTAGATAAAAATTAGTTTTATGAACCATTGATGCTAAAAAAAAACAAGGTTTATTATAAAAATTCTGCAAATTAAAAGTAAGACTTTATTTTTATAAATAATTTCAATAGGTGTTTTAGCTTTATATTTACTGAAAAAATCGGCTCATAAACCGTCGATGCTAAAAAAAAAATAAGCTTAACATAAAATATTCTGTCAATATGAGTTATACATTAAACCAATTTTTATAAAAAAAATTATTAACTGAGATTCATATGAAAAAGAATTTATATTTTTTTATGCTCTTTATAACTATATATTTACAAAATAAATTAACCATTGCTGCTTATCATAAAAAAATGTAAATATGTATTAGGAGTTTGTGATATTTTTAACTTTATATTTACCAAAAACAAGGCTCATAAACCGCTGATGCTAAATAAAGAATTATTTATTATAAAAATATATTGGTTTATTATAAATAAATATCTAAGTAAGAATTAAAAGTAAAACCACTTTTTCTAAATATTTTTAATAAATATCGTAAAACGTAAAACTTTTAATTATAAAAAAATAAAATAGCGTTATTTATGGTATTTATAATTTTATACTTACCAAAAACTTAGGATCATAAATTGATGCTCAAGAAAGAATTAAGCTTATTATAAGAAAATCTGTAATTAGAAATGGAATGTAAAATCTTTTTTATAATCAATTTTATTAGGAAACATTTATATATTTTCAAGGTATTTGGATCTTAAAATTTATTGAAAAATGATACTCAAAAACGACTCAATAAACTTTATAATAAATTATTAAATACAAATTATACATTGAATTTTTTATAAATAATGATATATTAATATCTGTGATTCATATAAGAAAGGTAATGATTAATATTCTTCGTGGTCTTTATAACTTTATATTTACTAAAAAATCTAACTTATAAACCCATTAAGCCACATAAAAAATTACGTTTATCTTAAAAAATTTTGTAAGTAGAAATTTTAAATAAAACATTATTTTATAAATATGATACACATAAATAAAAAATATTTATAATTATTCAACTATAATTCAAAGTTTTCTGAAAATTTTTACTAATTAAATACAAAGTATATCCTAAATTATTCTGTAAGTAGGAAATAAAAGTAAAACGCTCTTCTTATATATAATAATAATAATTGTCATTTATATCGAAAATATATGAACTTTTATTTTTTATGATGGACTTTTATTTTTAATAGCATAAATATTTTAAGGGGTATCTAAATAGCACAATAAGTCATTTAATAAAAATAATAATTTCAGTTTTTTGTTATAAATAAGTGACACGCGTAGATAATAACTACATACATTTTAAAAAATATTACAAAAATAAGCTCTTAAGTGTTTTACCGCACCCGACTGAAACAGCTCCTTCAAATTTTCTCACACTTTTTTCTTAATTATATTTGAATATGAGAGATACTCATTAAGTTAAAATATAAAGCTAACTACAAAACATAAGTGATATTTTTAATTTTCTTAAAATTAAGCAGACCTCAGTGGCTGTTGTCCTAACTTTGTTTAATTTTTTTTCTGTAAAACGAGAAGCTGCTGTTGAAATTATAATATGATATTGTTTATGCTTTGGTAATTATGTAAGTAACTTGCAAATTGTAAGTCTTTGAACTCCTTAATACTTTAGAAGTTTTAAGGTTCTTTCTACTTCAAAGACCTGCATATTATCTAATGCCAGAAACAGTTTTATTATTGTATTCTTAAGGCATGACATGGATGCCTAGCCATTTTTAATGAATTGCTGATAATTTTAGTATTTTATTTTAGATAAAGAAGTGACGTTCATGATGGAGAAATAAGTTAAGCTCCATCCTTCGTTACTAATGAACTCATTTAAAAAAGAAAGAATCGTTTTGTTATAAATTTGACGATCGATGACTTTTATAAACAAACCAATCTATTAATTCAAGAGAAGATATCGGTTGAAGCGTGCTTTTTTTACTAGACGGAACATTATGCAATGAGCAATTAAAATTAATTTATAAATACATTATGAAAAAGATCGTGAAAGATAATATATATTTAATAATATAATGATTTAATAATGGTGTAACGATCAATGATTTTTATGAACAATGCAAGCCGATGAAAGTAATTTTCCGATTTACTATGATTTTGAATAAATAATGCTTTTATCATGATCAATCTTATGTTGCAATGTCATGAACAGAGCATGTAAAATAACTTATAATAGACCAAAAAATATTTTCTATATTTAATATTTATGTGTTTTAAGTGGTAAATATTTCGGCGCGCGTTGGGTTCTGAAAAAGATAGCAGATTTGAGATTTATACGATGTGGTAATAAATAAATGTAATCATTAACTTAAAATCAGTATAGTTTGTTATTTAAAAAAATTACCTCCAACTTTTTATATTTTTAGCGTACTTTTTCTTATTTTCTCACATATGGTCATTTTTTATTACGGGCATTTGGACAGCAAAAACTTGAGCTCATTGCCTCTACCTTCAATTCTTAGAAAAGCGTCTGACGAAACGAAAGCTGACCCCTATTCTGTCGCGTCTCAGCCACCATCTTAGCCCTCGCGCAGTAGAGGGTGGGGGTGGCGTTTAAGAAGCGGCGTCGGCCATTTTGAATTCGCAAACAGCGCCCGCGAGAACTCTTAGAAAGCCGTGGCGGCTCTGCCATCTCTCTTCCTCCTACCGTGGCTCGATAGCGCCCTCTCCCTCGCTCCCGCGAAGAATAGCGTCTTTAAAATGGCGGACGCGGCGGAAGCACCTATCGATTTCTTAGAAGCTTTACTGCCGCGCGCCACGCCATTGGCTGTGCGCGCCGCCGCACCGATTTTCTTCGAATATACACAGCCTTATTGCTGTGGGGGGTGCACGTCTGCAAACAACACCCTCAAGCTCTACACCCCCCACCCGCGAGACTCAACACCCCTCTCACCCGCCTCTCTTCTCAACCCCATCCGCGCAAAAACATAATTTATCCAACGACCTGGCCATGACACCTCAATAAATGTTTCGAGAAAACTTATAAATCGTATGAGTTCAGATCAACCCCTGTACCTTATTTTTCTCATTTTAAAAATACTGCAATAGTATACAAATAAAACTTATCCTG
The DNA here is from genome assembly GCF_051122295.1 of Plectrocnemia conspersa. Classification (NCBI taxonomy): domain Eukaryota; kingdom Metazoa; phylum Arthropoda; class Insecta; order Trichoptera; family Polycentropodidae; genus Plectrocnemia; species Plectrocnemia conspersa. The sequence continues at coordinate 2,449,608 of NW_028277172.1, read as the reverse complement.
ACACTTGGACCACCATGAGTAATTAAATATCAAAATGCACTCTAGGAAGCAGCAATAAATTCTTGAAATATGTTGGCGAAATGTCTGGCTAATATGTAAAAATCTGAACTCATTCCTTTTGTGAAAAAATTAAAATCTCTCACCCGTATCGGTTACACTCGTTTAACCAAGCATGTTAATTAGATTACCGTTCTGATTGATAAGATGTCGTACGAACAACGTTCCTGTTTGAGCCTTTATTAGATTCGACGCGTGTGTGTGTCGTCATTTAGTTTAAGTGGTTTCTGTGTATAATATTAATTTGGTTAATTCGAGTAGGTTTCGTAATAATGCGAGCATCGACACGCAGCTAAGATTATCAACGATCGCATGATCGGTTTGTTGTTTTGTACACTTGATTGGTTTAGAAAAATCCTTTGGTATGCTGTGAATGATTTTCTAAATCTATAGCTCAATGCATGCACAATAGCTGAACCTAAAATTTAACATTAATTATTATTTTTTATTTGCAATAGAAGTTTTACTTATTTCCAAATTTTTAAAATCATGTGAAAGACATAATTTTTAATGCAATCAGAGCCATTTATCACTTTTTCGTTGCTAAAAATTTCAATTGCTCATCTAAGTTCAACGAATCTCAATAAATGAATGTATGGTAGAGCAAGTCCGGATATTCAGCTTCCATTCCCAATAAAAAAATCACTGGACAGACTACAAAATCAAAGTTAAATGCTGATAATGGTTCAATAACATATGATAATTTGAGATATTTCCTACAAATAATCCGCTAGTGAATAATACAATAAATAACTAAAAAAAAATATTCAATCGCTCCTATGAGTTCAAATATTCCTAACAAAACTTGACTTGAACACCAAACTGCAGTATGGTAGAGAAAGTCAGGATTTTCAAAAGAATTTCACCGAATAAAGTGACAGTTTAATTTCTCACAAAGTACCTATTGGTTAATAATACAATAAATAATACATTTTCACAAGCCTTAAAAAAAGTTGACCTCTGAATATTAATTGTCTTGTTATTTAATTGCCTATTGATGTTACTCACAGTGTGCTCAATCATTCTATCATCTCTTCTTACCGACAAACTGCAAAAAAAAATATATATATTTTTTTTTCTAAAACACATTACTTAATTATTTACCAATGGTATATTTCTATTTCATTATTTAATAAATTACTTATTTATAAACAGACTTAAGTTTCAGTCTCATTATTTTTGGCAAAAGAATACGTTGTTTATTATTTATTTAATTTAAAATAAGACCAGCATAGTCTTATTGTAACACAAGAAAAAATATATAGAAAAATACATAGTGAGTTGGACACAAAATCATAGAAAATTTCCCTGTACTTACAACGAATTGATCAATATACAATGCCAGTGTATTAAGGATCTGAATGGTGACAGGCACAGACGAGTCGCTTAATGTGTTCATTCTGGCTCTAGTGGCCATCAGAAGAGGACGCGATCCTTATTCACAAAAACGTTTTGGAACCTAAAACTGAAATAAATGCGCTAAGATACAAAAATGGATAATAGCCAAATAACATATTTTAAGCACATCTAAACCAAATTTCGCTCAATAGAAGAGAGCAAAAAACAATTATCGCTTCTCAGAAGACGAAAATTCACGTCAAAATCAATAAAATCGTGTCGCAGTGAGAACGCTCGGTAACGAGCGTTCTCGCTGTGACGGCGACGGCACGATTTTATTGCCTTTGACGTGGATTTTTGACTTCTGAGAAGTGATAATTGTTTTTGCGCTCTTCTATTGAGCAAAATTTGATTTGAATATACTTTGATCAGTCCTTTTATATTAGAAGTAAATAGTAATATCGGTAAGAATAGCTATCATGTTTTTAAAACATGGTGTAATATCGAAATGCAGACAAATTATGGAGCAATATGTGAGATGCGATATCTGTATGTACTAATTCTTCCGCATATTTTTTCCTGAGAAATGAGTTATATTAGTTTGTATTTTGAAGTTGACCTAACGAAAGTTCTAAAACTATAATTAGTTTTAAAACTTTTATTAGGTTAGTTTTGAGTTTTAACAGCAAATGAACGTTTCGCAACTGTCAAATTGAGTTTCATTGACATTTTAGAGCAGTATATTAACGCTTATCCGTTAAATTATATTTTCGCTATTAGAAATATATATCTACTGGTGAAAATTTTTTCCGATACGATTTCACTGAACATACAATTTTACCAAAAAATACACATTCTTTGTAACATTAATACATCGGATGTAAATAAATAATTATAAGTATGTAAATATTTATATACTTGCCAGATAGTTTATATTTTTACTAGTAAAAATATATTTGACTGGTGAAAATATATTCCGATATGGTTTTATTGAAATTGCATATTTAAAAAAATATTTTTTGGATAGATCCGAGACTGTTTTTTTTATTTTCTTTGAGGAATTACCACATGAAACAGAATGTATATTATTTATTTATTATGCATTAAATATATTTTTTAAATTACTGATAAAACAATCTATAAAATATCAAATTTGTATAATTCAGCGGATGCTGTTGTTGATTTTTCGATATTTCCTTGCTTTTTTTAAGTATTCGATCTGGAGCAGCGAGATTAATTTGTGCAACCTTCAAATTAAATCGGTAACCAAATCAGGTCCAGAAGAAAGCTCTCTTAACTTATGCTAAAGCCATATGCTCAGTTTTTTTGATTTATATAAGAAGAAAGAAGCGATTAAGCGGAAGGCGAAAAAGATTTCTCGAACACAAAAAGGTGGAAATATAAGTTACATAAAGCTCTTTATCAAATATTTGTATAAAAGCGCTTTTTTTTATTTTATTGCGATTTTAGAAAAAAGATAGATCGATCGTAATTATAATTACGATAATCACTTACATCAATACCCCATAAAGGTTGTGGTTTTTAAAGAATTTAAACGGTATTTTTAATCAAATTACATAACTGATGAATATGAAAAAAAATGTCGATATTATAAAAATACTTTTTAAGCGCACTGTTTACTGACAACGAACTTTTAGCCCTACCCTTATATTCATATCATATATGTGCGTAATATCTAAAACGCAAATGTGTAAGCAATGTGAGCGAATTTTGAATGACGTGCAACTCATTAGCCGTCAATTCTGGCCTCGTCTCGGTTAATATTCGACGAAAGCGTTAAAGTAGAAGATGCCACGGGCAAATGACAAAACCATGACAGACAGCCTCCGATCTTAATGGCAAAGTAATATGCTACAAACACCTAATGCTGCTGTTTGTGCTGGTGTGTATTGTATTTGCACGTGGTTTGTTGGTATAGACTTGGGTATTGTGCTATATATTATATATATTTACATGTATTCTGTTCTGTATATAGGTAATAAATAATAGTTCTAAATAACACCAAAACTTCACATGTGTTACAGATTGTATATATAATTAAATTAATATCGTAGCATTTTTTTTAACCAATAAAATATTAGGACATTTTCTTTATAGTGTTAAAAAAATTGAGAATCATTAAAGACATTTTTTTATTTTTATTTTTAATTTAAGTTGAGAAAACATAAAATATTATTCTTGATACTAGCAAAAACTATATTTAAAAATTAGCATATTTAGCCTTAAAAAAATATGAGTCTTTGAAGCATGATCTTTATTTATTGGAGTAAAAATTTCGCGCCTGCTCTTTTTAGATTCAAATCATTCGTTAGCTGTTTTATATAAAAAAAGCACTGGTAAAGTCTTGTGGTAATATGTCTCTAGATCTATTCACGTTTCAGAAGAATGTCAGTTGCTTTTTGATTTTTTTTTATGATTTTTTTCAGAGTTGAGATTTTTGGTATTTGTCCCCTCTATAAACAAAAAAATAAGTCATGATTTTCACTTTGTTATATCATTACGCAAAGAAGGAGCAAACTATTAAACGATCCTTGCTTTTGTATCCTTACTTTCCAAATATCCCTCATATATATAATTCATAATTATCATCCATCTGAATTTAGAGATAAACTTTCGCAAAGCACAGCCTTATCGTTCATCAAATAAACAACAAGCAATTTAAAAACACACACAGCAATTTATAGTTGGATTACCGCTAAATAAATATTATAATAAGGCCGGTCGGTTCGAATCCCGGGGCGCGGTATCATTTGAATTTTAATGACGCACACACACACAGGGCGGTTAAGAAGTTGCGCCTGGGCGAAGAAGACTCACGTACAGGGAGGGCCGTAAAAGCATAATATATTCACGTACATTTTGTGCTTATATAACTCGCTACGAACTTAATCCGGCCGTGAAATAACCACGTTATGGCGCCGCACTTACGTACCCCTCTATATCCACCCCCATATACCACCCAACCTCCACGTTCAAGATGACATGCCATTCTACCGGGCGAACGCGAATTTAGTAACGTCTTTGTACACGAGAAGGAAATCTGCAAGATTGTCTAGAGGAAGAGATTTGGATTTTAATATACATAGTATATACAAAACCACGACGTGCGCGGAAAATCGCGAGCAGCTATTCCAATTATTTTATATAATTTAGAGCGGCATATATAACAGATAAGAAAGTAACTATAATATCCTCGTCTATAGCCGGAAGTCAGATATCCAGAACCATGAGTTCGATTCATTGCAGTAAAAAATATTGGCCCTAGCTACAAGGTAACGTCAAATAATTTAAAGTTAAATACATATCACTGAATCCCAAACTTAATGCTTATCTTCGGTGTTGTTACTAAAAAAATATATTATATTGTTTGATTCTTGAAACTCGCGTAATTACTATGACTAAAAGTGATTATTTAACAATAGTGCAATTACACAAAAGCGATTAAAACTAAAGGGTCCCTTATAAATAACACGCTAGAATTCTCCGGTGCATTAAATGAATATTTTTTTGTTATGAAACGGTCACAGGAAACAATATATATTGTAATGCATACACAATTTGTGATTAGTCAGCTAGCTTTGCAGCCCTGGATTCTCAAGCCTCGACTCCGATGAGTAGAAGGGAGTCATCTGGCAGATTCCAGCAGGCTCCGGCAGACACTCGAAGAGACTAGCAGATTCACCCCGCCTGACTCCAAAGAGAGACTACCTCCAGACATTGTTGCTGCAAGCACCTACAAGACCCCTGAAGATCTTCCACGAACATCATCCCTGCGCCAGCTTCTCCATCACTGCTCGGAGAAAACGATACTTGCCCATCATAATAGCCTCAATATATGTAATATAATTTAATAAAATTCTCACTAGTTTCCACCTGTGTTTTACTGGCTGCGAAGTCACACCCCTTAGGGTTAACAAACCTTAAAATGTTCTAATAGTTCATCCATATATGTGATATGGTATGTATTGATAGCTACTGTAAATATTTCGAATATTATATTAAAACAGAACATAATAAATAAATAAAAATAAAATATTTCTTTTAAATATTTTTAAGCAATTTTATTATTGTGTATTACGTGCTCTTAATGTTGCGCTGTCTCGTAATCACTTAGGGAATATTATTATATTTATTTAATATTTAATATTGTACCTTGCTTAATCTGTATTTTAATCCCAGTAATATGTATTTTGTTAAATGATTTTCACAACATAAATTGACAATGAAAAAAGCATTCATTTTTAAAAGCAAATTCTGTCACATTTAGCGAACGTCCTTGTTTCAAGTTTATTAACAATTCGAAATAAAATATTTTCACAAAAACGGGATTCTATGGAACAAATTTAATATATTAAAATTATTTAACATCATAATATTGCTACCAACTTTGGTAGTTAGTTAGTGCTATGGTATTAGAAAATTAAAAAATTTAATTTAATATTTGATTGCTTGATTATTTAGCAATTATCTTATCAATTGAGTAAAATAAACGTGCTACAACTGACTGCTTTTGAATTGAAAAATTGATTTATTCGATAATTTGCTTTTCAAGTCTTAGATAATGATTTTAATTTGTGGGCCGAAAGGTTAGCTAACAAAACATATAAAATCACTTTAATTTTCATCTGATAATCCGACTTTAAACTGACCATAATATCGTCAATATAACTTAACTTTAATAAAGAAAATAGTTAACTTTATAAAAGTGGTAAATAAAATTACTGTTTTACGATTTAAATATAGATCAATGAAATCGCAACATTGCATTACAAAACAATATTCTTCTTCGTCTCCCGCTTTTAACCGATAAACGTCGAGAAACGAATATTCCCGTCTTTAATCAATTAAATAAGTTCACAAAAATATGTTTGCTTAGAAAGTCCGTTACTAAATATATGTACTATACTATTATTATCAGAATTATTATTTAAATTACATATAATAGTATATTTTTAAAAAGAATTGCATTAAAATGTAAATTCGCAGTAGAAAGTTTTATAAAAAAAAAGTATAAATTATTCCATACGCAATTTTAAATGAGACAAAATTTGAGAAATATTCTGTATATATTTATATATATAGATATATTAAAAAAAATACTATAATAAAAACAATGTGTAGTAGTTATAAATAGCAATAATGTCATTATTAGACTGTTTATCTATTATTTTAACTGTTAATTTTTGTTATTACAATATTTTAATTACAACTCTCAAACGGTCGTTCTGGTGCTTTCGTAAAGATATTTAATTAAACTTAGAAATAGCGATTTCAGTTCTTGATAGTATGGCGTATATATCTATAGGTACGTACTATATATTGCATATAGTTCGACGCCACTGGCATTCAAAGCGACGCCTCACCTTTACGTGTCTAATTTCTAAACCAAAGTTATATTAAAGTTTGCCAGTGGCGTCTCAAGGGGCTGAATCTGCACGGATGATTTCACGTTTTCAATGGCGTCACGTATTTTAATAGTGAAAAACAAATCGGAGTAATTACTTCAAAATTTATGATTAAACATATTGAGAGATAAAAAAATACAGCAATAAAATAATATTAATATTTATCTCAGATAAATTCATTACTATGCCTTAATATAGTATAAATGTAAAATAATAATAATCATATAGATAAAGATTAAAAAACAAATTTGGTTTATTAAATAGACGAGATTTAAGATCGCGACAGAATTTTTTTTATGAAAGGCCCCATATATTTTTGCAATCTGCCGAGTGGTTTCTTTTTATTTAATTATGACTGTAAAACGATAAAATCAATTAGAGTAGTTAATAAAATCATTAACATTTTTTTGTTATTCAAATACTTCAATTTTTTAATTATATAATACGAACCAGCTTTTCGTAGCTGGCAATAAACATATCAGTATTTATTTCTGGCGTATGAAAAACTCGGATGGCCACAGCCATGGGCGAGTCGGTTAGTACGGACGTCTTGGCTCTAGCGGCCATCAAAGGAGGACGCGATCGTAATTTTCGAAGATGTACCGTAACTTCTTAAGAATAGTTTGATTGTATATAGCACCCTTTAATAGTTAAAACATTAGCAAGAACAGTGAGTCGTACCGTAACGCTCTTAAAAAAATATGTTGAGATACAAGAATCGATAACAGTATTTTAAGAACCTTTTCTGAACTTATTCGATTAAAATGGAGTAATTGGTTATTTGGGTATTCTAAATTATAGATCCCGTTTAAAGGATGCTACGAAGTAAAATGTCATAAAGGACGCAAATAAAAGTGAAATACGTTTCTCAAAACAAAGCCGGGCATCTTGGAAGATTAATTGCAGACGTCGTTTACGTGTAGAGAGAATCTTCACTTGCTTTAAAAGTGATTTTGAGATCTTTAATGGAAGTTTCTCATACCAATTTTTTTTCACTGAGATTGTAAAATTAATCTGACACTAAAAGACAGTTGACGAAAATAGAGAATTTAAATCACTAAGGGAAAGGGTGTGCAATAAATCAAATGCATCTAAATATTTTTTAATCATTAGTATGCAGAAATATGTGACTGCCGTATTTTTGTTAATTATATATAATAGAAAGACCAGAGGGCCCAGGCTGGACTCTTAAAGAATCTCCTAAGGGATGTATTTTATTTTTAAAATGTGCCGCCATATGTTCCAAGCCATTCACAGTGGCTCAAATAAATCTGAGCAACCTAGGTCTAACAAATTATTATTAATAACTCATGACAAACCTTGTCGAATGCCTTCTCAAAATCATACATACGACGTCTACTTGAATTCCCGCCCAAGAGATTTTTTCACCGCTTCAGTAAAAGACCGACAAAAGTGATTAAACGCATATCTATGGATACTTATTTTGAACTATTTAGCAGGAGATGACAACACTGTGACTAATCAGCAGAATTAATGCAATTTATTTGTTGAATTTTAAAAAGTATATAAATATATTTTATTTATTAATTAAAAAATAAAATATTTTAGCGACAAACCCGTGCAAGATTCGCGTCTTCGGTACCAGTTATTATTAATATTCAGGCACACATGTCGGCGGCGGTTAAAGGGTGAGTTCGAGAGCGCGCCAGGGGTGTAGCCTAATCTCAGAAGATGCCACGGGCCCCGTTTTCCGGGGGGCGCCTCCATTCGTGTGCCCCCGCCGCGCCAGCTAACGCAAGATAAGCGAAACAATAGTTACCCAGATGTGGAACTAAGAAATCTTCTAGCCAGAAATTTCCTTTGTTTATCATCTTGCGTCTACATCAAAATGGCGATGTTCCACCCCCTCGCCCACCCCCACCCACGTTTAAAACTACCCCCTCTCTTTGCCAAAATATTACGTCTGCCGTTGACGTGCATTAATTACATATCAGTGTGTCTATTGTGCCATTGGCGCTTGTCTGATAAAAAAAACTTCAATAGTTCTGAGCCAATGGCACAATAGATGTAATGGTTTAAAAGACGAATAACCCTTTGCGGGATGATATATCATATATTACATGCTTAGTTAAAATTAACTAGATATTGACTTTAAATAGCTTAATAAAAATTAACTTAATTTTAAATATTATTATATAACATAAGCGTCAAGTTACGAAATAATTTTTAGCTCCCGTATTTATACCCAAAAATTGTGAATAACAGATGTTTTTACTTTACATTTTTCATATAAAAAATCTCTTTAAATTTTTGAAAAACGAGATTTAATTTTGCCGATTTTATAGCCCATACATTTTTGCAATCTGTTTATTCATTTAGTTTTTTTTTACTAAAGCAAAGATAAGACGGATTAGAGTAGTTGAGAAAATCATAAGCATTTATTACTGTTTAAATACTTCCAACCTGTATTAAAATCTTTTAAGTGAGCATGCATATTTTTTATAATACAGCACATTTTTCATACAGCGATTTAAACAAATACAGTGGTTGTAAAACATTTAAAAATATTCGTAAAAATGCTATTTGAAAATTTTTGAGAAATTTACAAATATTTGAAAAACAATAATTCTTGATATATTTATTGATTTCTCTAGAAATTCCTCAAAAATAATTAAAAAAATAGAAGACAAAATCAAAAATGCGTATAGATTATTCCTGATTTTAATTCTATTTTATTTATATATTATATGTAAAATATTATATATCCCTTAAATTAATTTCTATTTATTAATATTGTCACAAATGTTTCTAAATATTCGTTACTTTCAAATTATTTTTTTTTTTAATAATAGAGCATTACATAAAATAAATCTTTTAAGCCTTAAATCAATACAAAGTATTATTTTTAAAATATCTGCTATGAAAAAATCAATTTTATATTGGCAAAAAATATGAAAACATAATAAATTACTTTACATAGACTTATAATAAAATAAGTAATAGTAATATAAGTAATTTCGACGTGTGCAAAGGTGTGTGAAAAAATAATATAAAAATGAAACGATTTAAAACATGTATTCATATAAATATATATTAAATCTAGGTTTGTTTGATGAAATAATTTTAAGGTAATTTATACAAATTATAATACTGTAGATCTGATCAAAATTATTATATTACTGCATACAGAAATAATCTCACAATGCTTACTCACCTTTATATAAAATAATTTAAAAGACTATTTTTTTATTATCACTTAATCAATATATTACAAATAGTGTTTTATTTAAAATTATAAATTAGCAATAGAATAATCTTACATATAAATAGCACAGCAATAAAATAATTTAATGTTGATTTTACGAAATGCAACTGCACTCTGTTTTATTGTAAAAATAAAATAAACACGAAAGTTGGTAAAAGTTTTGATGATACTTTCGACACTCATTCCTAAAAAAATGAATCAAACACTCCCACCTGTTTGTAACACCTTACAATTTCAATTAAATCCATAACTATGTAGACCTTGGCTCTTTCGGTAGTATCGCCGCTCGTTAACTATCAGAGATGAGAGCATGATGACAACTTTCAGCAACGGCGCCAAAGTAATTGTAACACGGGCCCATTGTGCCATGAAACAATGTGTCATTCCACTTCTGCAACGTTTTCCAGTTGCGCCAAGAAGTGTCGCACCCACCCACCCGACCACCCCCAAACTGAACAGCCCCTCAGCGACCACCCTCACCTTCGGCCGCAGCCGCTGGAAGCTTTAAATAATTCCATTACTAATATAATCTGAGAAGTTCTATCCGCCCAGAACTATTCGTATAAATCTCCAGCACTGGAGGATGTACAAGGTGTTGGGAGGAATGCTCGCCCAGCGCGCGAGAGGTCGTTTTATAACTTTTCAGATATATTATGATACTTTGGAATCGATCGGAGTGGTAGTAGAATACCTATATAGATATTAGACACCTTGATGTGCCTTAAGCATGACATTTCCATAATACAGACGCTGGGGGAATGTCTAAAGTTGATGGTGTACGTAGGTGTTTTATGTGTGTGTTGAGTGAGCGATGTGCGTGTTTGTATAGATGAGACCTAAACTAAAACTAGTAAAACTAAATAATCATTTCGCCAGTCGCTCGTGAGCCACTTAGCTACAAGGTGCCCAGATGTACAGTCGAGTGATGTTATTTTCGATGATAATAAATAAATATTTATATGTTATACTATCTTCTCTTATGCATAATAAAACAAATACGCTGAAAACATATTTTAGTTAAAACCAGCAAACTAAAACTCGTGAAAGATTAGGAGACTATTAGTACTTAAAAAGTAACATAAACCACAAAAATAAAATATAAAAATAAATTTAGAAAAATTCTTTTCGTTTTCTGTTCATGTTGGTTTAATCGACAACAAAGCTTCAAATAGGCACTGTAAATTATTTGTTCTCATGTCCGTCGATTCAAATATTTTAAATTCTTTCTCCATTAATCTTTAAAATGTTGGTTTTCTTACACTGCTCTCTGTAAGGCAAAAAAAAATTCTCTAATTGTTGCGCCAATGATAAATTTTCAATATCTAATTATTCCCTAGAATTTAATCTAGCCATTTTAAATAATCGGCGAATAATTTCATTCCCCATTTTACATATTTCTGCTTTTGAAGAATCACTGAGATATTTTTTTTTACGTAAAAAATTCTGGATTTTTTAAATATTTTAATAAAGACATTAGTGAATGCTTTTTTTGACTACCTAATTTATCTTTGATTGTCTGTTGAATTTTTTAGCTTAACTAAGAATTTATATTTTTAGTTGTTTTAACAAAAAAATTAAGGCCTCTACGGCTGTCAATAATAATCGTAAGACATTAGTCAATAACAGCTATTGCTACTTTACAAAAACAAATATAAGAAACCTTTCTGAGCTATCGAAATAAATATCCTTAAATAATTCTGCATTTTGCCGATTTCCACGCGTAATTTATTTTTATCGTATCGGAGTATTAGATCACCAAAGCAAAGATAAAGCCGCCGCCCGGTTAGAATAATATAAAATCGCAAAATATTGTTAATCATTCAAAAACTTTCAATCTTCCGAGAAAGTATGCATATTTTCAAACATCTGGCATGAACATCTTCTACAAGATTTCTTATGAGTGTCTTCTTTTATTACTTAAAAAAAAATAATGCCAGTTCAAGAGTTAAAAATTTGTAAACAATTTGTTGTCATTCTCAGACATCTATTAAAACATTTAAAGTATGCATTTACTTATGCAGCGTTATAAAAAGGGCAGTGGTTGTAAACCTTTTAAAAATATTCGTACAAATTTAATTTTATGTTATAAAAAAATGTTTATAAAATTTCTCGAGAAATCAGAAAATCTCTCTAGAAAAAAATAATTCTTGATTTGCCATTGTTTTCGAGAAATTCTCGAGAAGAACCCAAACTCATTATTGACTGCACAACCTGGTTGTAATGTTTTTTAGTGATAATTTATTTTTTCCTGTGCTCTACAACCTTTTTTAAATCTTACACCGACTTTCTACACAAATTTCTCGAAAAATAAGGATTTTTGATCTGACATTTTTCTCGAGAAGAAACACTTGTGGAAAATTCATAGTTATAGATTTTTTTTGTTATTTGTGCTCTTATAATTAAATTAACATGTTTATTTTATTACATACTGGTTTTATTTTAGAAAAATGTGTGAAAAACTTGGACGAGGATTTTCTCTCAACACTTCTCAGAAGTCAAAAATTTGCGTCAAAAGCAATGTTTTATAACTTTTTATAATAATAACACAACTTCAAATAAATGGATATTAAATGGAACAGATCTAAACCAAATTTTGTATAATAGTAAAGCGCAAAAATCAATTGCCCCTTCTCAGAAGGCAAAAATTCACGTCAAAAGCAATAAAATCGTGTCGTCAAATTATAAATTTTAGTAATATTTATAAAATAAAAATAAAATTTACCAGTATTTTTAATAATAAATTTGGAAAAATAATATATAGACATAAATGTTTAATAATAATTTTTAAAAAGTGGGTAAAATTCAATGTATTTAACGTATGATTATTATTTGTTTGCTCAAAAATATTGCGAAACTAAATTTTATTTTATTGTTTAAATATTTATTAAATATTTTTTTAATATCCTTATAAAAAAATGTATCATCTTATTTATATTAATATATTTATGCAACTATACAAATATTTTAAGTAAACGCAATTTGATAAATTACATTAATTTCATAATCCTACATATTTCTTAAAATATTTAAAGAAGCTTATAAATAAAAAATATAAAATTTTGTTATGCTTGGTGTACATTTCTAAAGCTCGTCGTGGAAAGAGCCTTCATTTTCCTCTTCCAGCTATGCTCGCTCCCCAGCATCCCCCTTTAGCTCATAAAATCTATGTAGATGCTCACCCCTTAAGAGAAGTATAACCACCTATCATATATACCCTCGCTCTCCACGACCCCACTTTTTGTAGTGACCACATTTTTCCACGTAAATGCAGTGATTAATTATTCATTTTTTAATTAATTCAAAGCCGTTTGTTGCATTTCCTCCCTCACGCAGAGCTTTCATGATACCTGTAGACATTTAATTTAAATTTTATGCTGAGTATCATTTTTCAATGTTTTGTTTTAATCAAATCTATTTTGCAATTATTATTTATGTAGTTTCTGCATCTGTATGCTGTCTGTTGGGTTTATAGGAAAGAAGGTTACCCTAAAAGCCTCCGCCACTTCCTTGCATGCTAACTAAGGGAGGAGCTTTCCGAGAAAACTCTACTGAAACTTTCATCCTAACCGGATTTTCATTTAACGAACAAAACTCCGACACAGAATAAGTTTGGAAACTGCTTGCGTTATATAACCAAAACTTAATATTTACGTTGCAGTATCGCTAATATGATTGCAGCAATTTAATTTTCAAGTTGCCTGAGGTTCGTAAATAAGTATTTTTAATAAAATATTTTATTCTGAAATTATGTCTAAATTTATTTATAAGCTAATGATTATTTGATTTTTTTAAGCCGTCTGCTATTAAAATATATTTAGGAGCTTATTTAATGTTATATAAAAGCTGAGAACGGTGCCGGAACATATATTATAGTAATTATAAATAATGTTTAAAAAAAAGTAGTAAATTAATAATAAAAATAAAACAGTTTATTCTTGATTATTATATTATATAATTAAAGCCTTTACGAAAATAGCACGCAAAGATCAAACAAAGAACTAAGAGCTTAGTTTTAATAAACATTATAGTGCATAATTGTACTCAAGCTATATTTAAAAATAAATGTAGGTTAAAATTTGACTGCATTAAAAGATTCAGAAGTTTTGACAAAATCGATAAAAAACACACAAAATTATTTTTATTGATTATTTGATACTGAATTTTTCAGTAAGAAAAATAAGAGATAAAATAATTAGAAGCTCGTCTATGTTGTATATTTGTGTTATAACATTTTTTTATCATATTATGGAAAATTATGCCTTTAGATAAATAATTTGTATGAAATATGAAAAAATCTTAGAACATTTTTATTAATTAAATATAATGAGTTGTCTTTCGCTTCACGCTATTAAATAAAAATAGTGTTTATTTCATTGTCAAGTATGATACTATTATATACATGTTAATATTTTTGGATTTATTATAATAGTTATTAACATATTGTAGTATTTATTTTTATACTTATATTCGTACATCATACATCCCTAATATTTTATTAGATACATACATAGTATATAATCTGCAATAGACGTAGGTAATAATAACACATCAACCCCCAACCGCGTATAATATTATCATGAGGGAAGACTCGCGCGAAAAGGAGGGTAGGTCTTCGCAACCTGAGAGCGCCGCCATCTTAGTTTTATGTAAGGCTGCGAAGGCTGCGCCCCCATTTTCAACCCACCCCATCGAGCCGCCGATCCTCAACATCTATGGGGGTGGCGCGCGTGGTTGTGTGTATTATTTAGTACGTATAAGTAGTAAGGTTGGAAGTCTCCCCGTGTGTAATGTATGCGTTCTTCGCTTTCCTTCCGGTTGGAACTTGGAAATTGGCTCGATTTTAGAATCTTGAGATGGGGTGGTTTTTTGGGGAGTGTTTCAATATCATTGAGAGCAATCTATACGATATGTTGCTGGTTGTATAATTTTGACTATGCAAAAAAATAACAAACAAAATTACATACATTATGTGTCATAAATTGCAAATATTTTTTTAGTAACCTAAGAGTAATAATATTATACATATATTTAAGTTCATAAAGAGTAATATTATTTTAATTAATGCTAATTTTAAAAATCAACCCTTTATAGTGGTTTTAATCATAAATTCCTAGCTAAATAATTCAAATAAAACTTTACGAAATAAATAAAATTATTAACATTTTATCTGAAATACATTTTTCTATACATTCACTAACGCGTAATGTAATTCTCTGAGCGTTCCACAAAATTTACTCTTTTAAAACAAACTCGTGAACAAATTCCGACAAAATTTCCCATGCTGCAGTCGAGCAGATTACAGTTATAAAAAACTACACGTGTTCATTAAAACTTTCGCTCTGCATAGCTGCAATTACATTTTTTTTCGTGGATAATACCATAAAGTAAAAAAAAAACGTTTTGCGACGGAGCCTCGGATTTTAATTAAAATTTCAGAGATGGAAAACTTAATTATATTTTGGCACATCTACATGCATAACACTGTGCGAATGTCATTTTATTTAGTGTGCTAAATGAAATGCGACATTAAATTTAAATAAAATGATAAGTTTTGATGAATAATGAAATATATACAATAGCTACGAGACTGAATAATCTTACTAAATGTTTTACTGCACGTAAAAATTACTGTGTTAATATTTAATTTTAACAGATTTGGTAAAAAAATATAACTATATAACAAAGGAGGTTAAATGTATATTTTATAAATTTTATAATAAAAATCGGATAATAAAATAAATAAATCTGCTAAAATAAAACATATATAAAATAATAAAATCTCATATGCATATAAATTAAATTGCAATTAATTTTAATTATAGGTTATATTTGCTTTCAATAACTGTTTTAATTGCAAAATAATTTCTTGAACTTTTAATGATTAAGCATAATTTATTTAGCAATAGATATGTGTTTTATGTTGAAAGCTGCTGAAGCTACAATGGCAGACATGAAAGCGATAAAAATTATTTTTATAAAAAAAATTGTTTTGATAAAAAGCCTTGATTTTGATATTGTATTAAGATAAAAATCATCATTTCTACAACTTTATTAAAAAAATAGTTCTTGAATGAGATTGTGCTGAAATATCTTAACCTCTAAACTATAATATTCAACTTTAAAATCTTTAATATAAAAACATTTCATTATGTATAATATAATATCCGATATATTTTATTTAAGAGACTGTCTGTCATTATCTGTCATGTAACATATGTAAAATAGCATATTTTAAAGAGAAATGATTTTTTTATGTATGAAATATACATATCTCAAAAATGATTTATATTATATACTATGTGTAAGTAATTATAATATATATTACTATCTTTTTTTATTGATTTATATTCAAAAATTGAAACAAGATCAACCGTTTTTTGTAAATTAAAGTTAATTAAATATACTTTTTTTAACAATATTTGCAGCACATTATTTCAAAAAGTCTCTAAATTCTGTTTATATATCTAATAATTATTATTTTATATATTTAATATCCACTTAACACATTGATGAAGTTTGCTGATTATTTTTTACTCAAATACATGGGTACAAATCTTGTCTGGGAGATTGGAAGTATTGATTAATACATCATTTTAATTTCGTTCGATTACCACAAATTAGGTTTGCATTGATTTTTCTTATATCACGGATAATTGTCGTGATAAATAATTAATATCAAGATTTTGCTCATTATAACAGAACTTTTAATACATAATATGTATTAAAAGTTCTCTTATAACGATCTACTTCAGCTCATAGAGATGAGATAAAAATTACGGATAATATTATTTTATACAAATAAATTTTAAGATACCTAATATTATAAAATAAAATATTGTACTAGAAAAATATTGTACTACTTTAACACTATGATGGATATAAATAAACTTAATAAATCTATTTGTCAGAAAGATTTAAAGTTTGATCCAAATTTCTAAGCTTTTAGTTATATAATAGATTATTACAAAAAAAACCATACGTACTGTTAAAAAAATATTAAGCATTTTTGTATGAAAACAATTTGATTCAAAGAAAGCTACAAAATTTTGCTGCAAATATCTAGGCTGTCTTATATTAAATAGACTATAACAAAAAAAATTACACTTACTATAAAAAAACTACTAAGCATTTTTATATATTAAAAAAATTGCGGCAGAAAAAAATCAGCAAATGATCAAAAACAAATATGAAAATGGCATGTTTTTATAGTCTTATCGTTATATATAAATTTATTTTAAATTAATAACTAGAACAGTTACCTATTTTTTTAATGTTTTTATAATGAGAGATGATCTTTTAGTTGTGAATCACAAAATAATTAAATCTAAAATTATACGTTTATTTAAAATGTCACACGATATTATTGAGATTTTATTACACAAAACCTTTACTTTACTTTATTTATAATCAAAAATATTTTACAAAAAATTCAAAGCATTTTTATAGAAATTTTTATTTATGAAAGTCTAAAAATTGAAATAAAAATAAATTAAATATGAACTTTTAATAAGCAATCTATTAAAAAATATAAATAGCAATTTAATAAAGACAACGTATTTTTGTTAAAAAAAACGATTATTTTACTAAAATATTAAATAAATAAAAACTAAGATATAATGTGAAATATAACATAAATATCCAATTATTTTATTTGTGTAGGAAATAAATATACAAAAATGGATTAAGATTGCTGTAATTTACGTTAGTCATACTAATCACCAACATATACATTTTAGGGAAACAATTTCAATACCTAATACTAATTAATTCAATGATATTTAATTTTATGAGAATCTAAAATATATATAATATTAAAAAATCCTTTTAATAAATCTTTCTTTTACGCTGAAAATATTTTTGAGCATTTTTAAAATAAAATCATTATTAAGTATTATTTACGTAAGAATATGTTTATAAAGAAAACTGAAATGCAATTTAATGCCAAATGCAAAATATATATTTTAGAGAACCGAACATACAATATTAATTAAAACAATTTGGGCGGTATCGCCGTACATGTACGGCGGTTGAACTTTTACTGTTATGAGGTATCTCAGATAGTTATATATTTACATATATAACAGAAGAAATAATAGTTTAAAACATTATATAATATTTTTGTAATTTGATTTAAACTAAATGATTTTTATAAACAATAATACTAATAAACTATAGAGTACGAATTAAATGAACACACCAAAAAATGTTTTATATTATTTTCCTTAAAAACATTGAAAGCTTCTGAATTGACAAAAAAATACACAAGCCGAATAATATATATCAAAAAATTAAAATAAATAAACACAGTAGTGTTTAAATAAATTCTTAGAACATAATAATACAAAAAGTAGTAAAATAAATCATAGCAATTAAACGTTGGGAAATACTGTTTTTTCTATACTTTAGTATAAATGCAATATAAAACAATAATAAAAAAATATCAACAGAAATAATTTTAGAAAAATACGTAAAATTAACTCGCTCCTAGCTGTATACTAATAAATTTAAATATGTGTAAATTAACTCACTAATCAAAGGGTTAAACAACTAAAATTTACAATATTCAATAATTTATTATGATATATTATTATTACTAAAAAAAATGTAACGCTATTTTTTCTAACATTTTTGCACACAATTATTAGAAACTACAAGCAATAATGAATTACATTTACGCAACAATATGTTTATGAAAAAACTATATTACAATTAAATGCCATTTTAAAAATAATGGTAATTTTATTTAAATGACATGACAGGATCACTTATAATTTTAAGAACATTCTTCTTAAAAGTCATACATAAAATTGCAATCAAATAGAAATTTCTAGTCATGGCTTTCTGGCAGTAATACAAATTTAAATCTATAGAAAAATACTAAATATATTAAAAATATCTGTTAAGATTAATCTAAATTTATAAATATAGGTTAAAATTTAATATAGCAAGTTTACTGATTAATGTTAGAAAGTTTGCAAATATATAAACGCCAAATGTATTATTGTTTTAATTTAGCGTTGGTGTTTGTCAGTTTCGCATATCTTATAATAAATTATATTACGTTGAAATGACTGGCAAAATCACGCGTTATTTTTATGTAAAACCACCAAAATTAAATTATCATCCTTTCAATGTACAAAGAGGGTCTAAGCGTCAAGAAAAATATTTATTTTATACCGTTCGCTTTTGCGCCCGCATTAAAAGTTCGTTTGGCGCGACGCTAAATCAAAGCAGATGCTTCCTTATATACGACGTGTGCATACACATATATAAAATGGCGTTATTTTGCCACAGGAAATAGTACCTAGGGAGAGCGAGAAGTGAGAGTGGGGGCGCCCGTGAGGGTGGTTTTTCAACTGGGGGTAGTTTTAGCTCAGAGGGTGGGGGACTAAGACGCGGGGCGACCCACCCCCGTCGGGTTGTTCTTTCGCGCGTGTGCTTAGCGGTGTCAATATAGTACGTGTGTGTGTGCACTATGAAAATGGTGGAAGGATGTAAGGGTGGGGGTGGACGTCTCGGGGGTGGGGATAGGCGTTTGAGCCCCCACCCCTTCACGTTTCCTTTGAGAAATAGAATTCATTATTGATACACTGAGCCGCGCTTAGTGCGCGCCGCGGGGGTGGGGATGTGATCAATATGCGAAATGTTTAGAAATTGCGTATGTGTATGTCGATGGTTATTATTATTATTTATGATGATATTTTATATATTTACAAATTGACAAACATATAAGAAACTAATAAGTTATTCATGATTTTTAGAATTAAAAATAATATATTTAGTACAAACACTAACTCAAAAATTATGTTAGTGTTAGTATATTATTTTTATTGCTGTATATTACTGTATTATATTATTAACTTATGTTGCTTGGCTAAATAACTTAGTAAGTGTAAAATACTAAATGAAATTTTTCAGGATAGTATAATATATTCAGACCTTTACTCTTAAATAATAGTTAAACGAAATAAATCCATTCTATTAGTCAATTCATAACCTAAAGAGTATAACTCAAGTGCCAAAGATTATTATGAAATTTATAAAATAAATATTTTACCTAAATATAGACATTGAAATTATTTTATTATTAAAAAGCAATCGCTTCAGAACTTATATAAGTTGAAAGGAAAATATGTTTAACTTGTAGCCAACATTTGCTAACACCTCTCATGAGTCAACAGGGTAATGTTATAAAGTAGAAGGCTAACATTAAATACTAGAATATTTACCTAGACTCGAAACTTATATTTAATAAACAAATAACAAAACTTTGATCCAAAGTACTTGCCGCAATTGCGGCTTCATGACTATTTTAAAATTAAAAGAATTCATAAAATCAATATCAACAATTGTGTGCCAAATGTAATTTCACACACTACAAAACAACGGCATTAAAATAATTTATAATCTCTCATAACAAAGAGAACATATCTACAAATTACTTATGAGAAATTAAAATTAAATTTAAATCATCACATCAAGCTTTTCAACTTTAATAAATAAATTTTACATTAAGTTTTAATTTACTCCTAAAAGAAAATTTAGAAAAAACAGTCTTGAATCTAACCCGAAAATATTTTTTAAAATAAAAACTGATAGGTGCTAATATGCTGCTCTAAAATATCTATCAAGCTCAATTTGACAGTTGCGAAACGTCCATTTGCTGTTCAAACCCAAACCTAACCGAATTAAAGTGCTAAAACTAATTATAGTTTAGTCCAAAATACAATCTCTCAGGGAAAAATAGTACAGACAGACATCTAATCTCACATATTGCTCCATTTTGTCTGCATTTCGATATTACACTAGGTTTAATAAATATGATAGCTATCCTTACCGATATTACTATAGACTTCTAATATAAGAGGACTGAGCAAAGTAAATTTAAACCGAATTTTGGTCAATAGGAGAGCGCAAAAACAATTATCACTTCTCAGAAGTCAAAAATTCACGTCAAAAGCAATAAAGTCGCAGTGGGAACGCTCGGTAACGAGCGTTTCCACTGCGACGACGATGACGCGATTTTATTGCTTTTGAAGTGAATTTTTGACTACTGAGAAGAGATAATTGTTTTTTGCGCTCTCATATTGGTCAAAATTCGGTTTAGATGTGCTTAATTTGATTCTCATTCGTAATCTTGTTATTAAAAGTCTTAATATAAACGCTTGATAATCGAGCGTTTTCACCGCGATGGCATGATTATTACTTTTGACTTAGACTGTAAATTCACTACATGGCAACACTGAGCAGCAAAGAAAACATGACTAATTATCAGATAAATATTATGTGTAATTTTTTTAATAATTTTTAATACCTAATTACAATATTTCGCATAAAATATAATTTCAGAAAATATATCGCAATGCTGGCTAATTTTTATTTTTATTTGTAGCATAGAAAGGGTTAACTCGTAGCTATTATTATTCATTCACGAAATTATATTGCGATTAAAAATATATAAAATGCCATTTTTGTCATGATGCCAGGAATCATTGTCCAATTGTGTTATTTTATTGTTATTTATAACAGCAAGGATCATAACTACTAATGGACGTCAAGCAATATAGTAAATAAAAAACTTTTTTTTATTGCCGAAATTAAGGAAATTATTTATATTTTCGAGTTAATATTGAGCAACTGTGTACTTTTAAATCAATACAAGACTTAAGCAATATTATTATTATACAAATATTTTTGTAGCATACAGAGTTGTCCTATCGGCAGCAGGTATAATTAAAATTATACTTCTTACTGATTAATAATCAATTAATACATTATCATTTTTTAAATTAAAATAAATAGTCATGATACATATCATTGATTAGGCTCTTTATAAAATAAAATTATATACTTGGGAACCATGTCACAAATTATTTTTTGTTATACAACATTACTCAGTATTTTTTATATAGTAAGTGTAATTTTTTTCTATTTAATACCTGATAGTTTGGATATTTTAATTAAAATTTAAATCAAAATATTGTATCTTATAAATATAAAAAACAAGATTTATTTAACAAAAAGTAGCACTAGATTACTTAGTTGCTTTTTTTAATATTAGATATCTTTAAATATATTTATACAAAATAATATTATCCGCAGGTGGCGTAACTTATTTTCCTCTATACCTTAAATACCGTAAACCTTATCTGTAACAATCCTTTAATATTCGATATTCAAATAGTTGAAAGTGAGACATATTTTATTTACTTTTTATGAGCATGTTACCAACTTAGTTCAATAAATTATTAAATATTTTTATTTATTTTGCCTAGATACAATGTATTGTGCTAGAAATTAAATAATTGCAACCAAACTTATGATAATTGTATGATTAATTTTACTTTCCATAAAAATACGTGTTTTAAAATAATCATTACACACTAAAGTTTAAAGATGTATTGTCTTGATCATATCTAGATTAAACAAAAATAGATGTCATACAAAATAATGTAGATAAAATCCAGTGGCGTAATATAAACATTCAAGGTACATAAACCAATGATTATTTATGATTTACATCTAAATTTATTATAAATAAAAACAATTCGAATCGTTAGCAAATATAAAATATTAAAGCTATTTACTCTATTATAAGTAAAAATAAATATTAAATTAATAATCGACAAACTTTTGACATGCTTAATTTATTTATAGGTTTATTCGCTTATTTATTATTAACTGTATAATTACATACATGAGATCTTCTATAGGGCATTTTAAATTGTAAGATGTTTATTTTTAAAATTCGCAAAATAAAATATAGAAATAGAATTAATAATTTCCATAAATTCAGTAGTAGTAAATAATATATCCTGAAAATAATTAATAGAATGCGTAACTAAATATGCTATTTTAATTTTTAGATTGCTTTTAACGTTTATTTGAAAACCGTAATATGTATATTTCACTATATTTTCAATGTATTAAAATAAACTTACATATACTAGATAAAACTAAAACAAATTTTAATTTTAATAATACAATAAATTGTTGTATTTAATTTTATTTTTAAGCCAACACTTTTCATTACCTTTAAGCACAAAATTATTAAACTGTATTTACAAAATATTAAAAAATAGTTGAACTACAAATTAAGAAGCTTAATTTATAAAATACTTTATTAACTATCAAAAGTCGTTAATAAACTTTTACTCAATATTGTGTATATTTATTATATTAAAAAAAGGTTTATCTTTGTGTTATAGCGAGTCTAATAATAAATAATTAAATATTGGTATTAAAATTTTATTTTTTTATTTTTATATATTAAAATATGTTTATATTATATGCAAATTAAATAATTAAATTATATAGCAAATCTTAAGATAATCTTGAGTTTTTTAGTTATTAACATGTTGGATGTTTTTATAAAATACAACAATATCATTTTAATTTGGTGTAAATAATTGGTCTGATTTAAAATGTTTATTATAATTAATTAAGTAGTCCATAAATATTGAATTTATATATTTTTATTATATTTTTTTGAAAGGATTTTTTAATAATTATAAAAAAAATCCCAATTTAAAATTTTATTTCAAAATAATTTTATATTTATTACATATTTTAAATAAACAAAAACACACTCACATTATTAAAAAAAATACATTAACTGTATATTATCTATATTAATTTTATTTATTTATTATTACACCCACACAATTTTTATTATATTAACCATATTTTTATTTTACTATTTTTTTTAAAAGATCGCTATTTATTTATCACTAATTTATTACTGATATAAAATAATCGATCACACGATCACTATGATTCACTCATCACGGTCAAAAATATACTGATGGGCTATATTTTTTATTTACCTGTCTCTTTGCCTTCTACTTATATCATATTGAGACAAGTTACCTTTTGCGCCAAATCCAGTTTAAGCCCAAATCGCGGTTAAATTTCACATGAAATCAGGTTTCATCGGCGCGGTTAACTGGTTTCTAACAATTCGTTCACACCCGATACGTATTTCGAGGATAGATACCAAAGAAACAAGATAAATTTTATCATGTGAACGAAATCGAGAACTGAAATAAAAATTCGACAGGTTTTTACCCTCGAGATTTTTTGATACCATCATTCAAATGAACTTTCGCATACTTTTATATACTTATTTCAAAGATTGTTTTGATTTATCTGTATATCGCTATTTATTATCATAAAAAAATATAATAATAAATTAATTAAGGTTATAAGGGCTTAATTAGTTTAATTCTGGGTTCAGTTGCAAAAAATATTTTAAACGATTAAATAATATAAAGGTAAATATAATATATTTTAATAATAAAAATATATGCTTTACATGGTCAATGAACATTAAATATTTTTTACTGAACTTTAAAATTATATTAAGAGTATACTATTCTATTTTATTTACGTAAGTATATGATTTTACAGTATATTTATCTTTATATTATAAGACATCCGACGGAACGCGATTTTCCAACATCCGACGGAAAATCTCTAAGTTTTCCCACGCAAATTTCACCACATGTATAATAAATAAATTTAATTTATTACTGTATTCGCAATTATAATAGTTTAATATATAATCATAAACTTTAAGGAAATATTTTTTATATAATTGAAATTTAGCGTAAAATATTTTTAAATGGTTAATGCTATATATTCAAGACTAATTATTTTACAATAATATTTATATCAAACGTATGTATTTATATCATAGTTTATAAATTTTTAATATATACTTTATATATATATAAAATTATTTTTATTTTTAATTTACATAGGAATATTGTCAATTATATTTTAATAAATATTTTTTACGAAAGTATTTTTATGTATGATTTTTTCAAGTATTTTTTAAAATAAAATCACACGAAATAAGGTTGAAGAGTTTATTTGATTGTAAAGTTTAATAGATTCGATTTCAACTATGACATTTTGAAATAATGTATTTTTAACAAAAAAAAACACATATAGATAGGTTTGCCAGTTTAGAATTTTGGGCTAATTATACGCCATCTATAAATAAATAGATTCGTGCAACATGCATCAGGAAGGTGTATCATTTCTATTTTGGGCCATGATATCGTGTTGAAGGTCAGTTAATGGTCTAAAAGCTGCTATCGACATGCCTGAGGGTCAATGTCCAGCGTAACCCGCGGCCTCCTCCCACGGAGGGAACCCTGTGTGAAGTTAGGGGTGCTTTTCCAATTCAGACAATTCACACAACGTCCGAGAAATTATTACGGGGCTAATTTTACCTGTATTTGATCAATTAAATTACATTTTCTTATAAAAAATATCGTCTTCTCTAGAGTTTTCTATAAAATTGAGTGTGTAAAAATTTGGATATTATATGAAATGCTTAAAAAATTGATTTGGATAAATCGCAAAGCTCGCTTGAAAAAAATATATCACAAAATGTTAAAAAATTTTAAAACATGCAATACAAACTTATATTTTAAAAATCATATTTTTTATTTATTTTAAATCTCAAAGACTGGACCAAAGTTGTGTCAAAGATAAATGAGTGAATGATAAGTTCAAATGGGATTTGAACCCAGTTCTTTAAGGTATTAGTTACAGACTTATAAAACCGATCTACATGCTGGTTAACTTTTTAGGAAAGAAATTAGATAAACTATATTAAATAAGACCTGAAACTGCATTAAATAAAATATTGTAATTAAAATCATAAAATAAAATAACACAAAATTTTATTTGACTTTCCATTCCTCATTAGAATAATTTAGAAAGAGGAACTTATAAATATTTTAATATATAATATAAAAATAAAATCTGTCATTGTTATATGCCAGTGACTCATCGGTGTTAATTTTTTTTTAAACAAATTAATTTTTACAATACTTTTAATTAAGGAAACTCAATATTTTATATGTATTCTATGAAAGAGATCCTGACGCGTGAAGAGAAATAAAAAGTGACTCGTTAAAAAGTCGCTGGCGTTTAAAGGGTTAAGTAAATAAACATAAAAATATTTTTTTTATTGTTGTAAACAACTAAATATTTATTTACATTTTTTTAATTATTTAAAATTATTGTACTAGCTTTGTTTATCTGTAAATCAAGTATTTTAATCGTGACGTGTGAAGAGAAATTACAGGTAATTCACATTGACGTTTAAAGGGTTAAAATAATTCTGCTGTCAGTAATTATATTTTATTAAATTGTCCATTTTTTATATTAAATTATTCGAGTTTAATTAGTTTAGCAACATGCATTATAAAATGTCTCTGTAAAATTCAAATATCAAATATTACATCTCAAAAATCACATATACTATATCAAATAGTTTATTAAAATTTTTAATCAATAAATATAATCAATGGTTTGTTTTTTATTGTAAAATGTATTTTTTTCAAGATAAATGCTAAGTTTAATTTTAACTAAATTAATTAGACATCATGAATTTTAAAATGGTATCGTAAAATACTATTAATAAATATTTTATTACAAAAATATACTTCTTAAAATAGTTTAAATAATTTTGGAATGTATTTAAAGAATTAGTTTTGCTACTTTTTTTGTGATTATTTAATAGCATAGCCTTTTTTAGTATAATAGTTCTTCAAATAGAATTATAAATTTAATAAATTACTTTAAATAATATTATTTGCGTTACATAAGGTAAGTTGATAAGCAGTCAGTTGTGTTAAATGTTAAATGTTTTTTTTTTTATTAAAATATTTTTTTTAAATTAAGGGGCTAATTATATGTATTTTAACTAAATAATACAAAAAGTAAAAAAACTACTGCCTATTTTTACTTTCACTAATTTTGTATACAATATTTAAATAAGTGTAAAAAAGTATAAATTTATATGTCGATATATTTTTTAAAAGTTGCTTGTAAATTAAAATATTTCATACCAATGATGCAACTTTAAAAATATCATCCTGATTCGTGTTATTTAGGTACAGCATACAAAATCATTTACATACAACAAATTTATTATACATTATTTAAAATCTTTTCTACAGAAAATTTTTCGTGTGCTATTTTTGCATTTTTTATATCATAATAAAATCAATAAGATTCACACTCACTCCAAATTACAATCAT